>NC_135825.1:41798591-42154220 GCF_964213995.1 Mustelus asterias | reverse complement strand
TCACCTCTCTCTCCCCCTCACCTCACCCTCTCTCTCCCCCTCACCTCACCCTCTCTCTCTCCTCACCTCACCCTCTCTCTCCCTCACACCGCCCTCTCTCCCCCTCACCTCCCCCTCACCTCCCCCTCTCTCTCCCCCTCACCTCACCCTCTCTCTCCCTCACACCGCCCTCTCTCCCCCTCACCTCACCCTCTCTCTCCCCCTCACCTCACCCTCTCTCTCCCCCTCACCTCACCCTCTCTCTCTCCCTCACCTCACCCCCCTCACACCGCCCTCTCTCTCGCACCTCTCACTTTCTCCCTCAATTATTCTTCCCGCCAGCGGAGCCTGTTCACGGGCGGATTGTTTTGCCGCAGGTGGCTGAAGAGCGACACAACCGGATTGATGTAGCTGGATGTTGAATATGTTCACTGAGATCGCTCTCCTCCCACCTCACTCCCTCCACCCCCACTCTCTCCACCCCGACACCGTGTCCCCCTCACCCCTGGGGGTGGAGAATCTCCGGCACTATATCACCTCGCGGAGCTACTCGGCTCGGGCGGGTGGGCGTGATGTGCCGGGGTGCGCGCGCAGCCCCGCCAGCCAACGGGCAGTCCTGATGTGGACACGTGCATTCCGACAGCCAATGAGCGGTCTGTGTCCTGGCCCCGCCCCCCCCCCCGGCGGCCATTTTGTTGCGCGGCAAGCCGCCATCTTGCAGCCGCTGGGTCAACAACAACAATGAGCGGGTGGAGGATGAGAGAGAGAGAGAGTGGAGCGGGGGCAGCCGTGGGAGCAGCAGTCACCTCTGTCCCAGGAATACATCCCTCACCCTCACTGCTGGGGAGGCAGGGCTATCTGCTGATTGACAGGCTCTGACCAATGACAGCGGTTTGGGGGCGGGCCTACCAGAATCTTCCCAGCCAGAGTTAGGAACCCCAGGGCAAGATCTCCAGGTTAAATTGTGTTTTATGAACTTATGCTTCAGAGATATTTCTGTCTCAATTTACAAATCCGAACCAAACCTTCGCTTGTTACAATAGCCCACTCACAATGCTGTTTTAACGTTGCTATGCAATGGGAAGACCAACTTCTCTTTCAAAGCTTCACACATTTTTACTGGTTTCTATCAAGAGACATTTTCATCCAGAAGATGGATTTCAAAGTAGCAAATTATCTCAAATGAGAGAGATTTTGTATGTGTCAAAGCTGCAAGTCACCACCAAGTGACTATAACCATAATTCTGTTCAGCATAGACTCAATCTCTCCTCATACGCTAATCCTGCCATCCCAGGAATCTGTCTGCTAAACCTCCTCTTCGCTCCCTCCAGAGTAAGAACACTCTTCCTTGTATAAGGAGACCAAAACCACACACAATATTCCAGGGGTGGTCTCACCAGAGCCCTGTATAACTGCAGCAAGTCTCACAATACCAGGTTAAAGTCCAAAAGATTTATTTGGTAGCACAAGCCACTAGCTTTCAGAGCGCTGCTCCTTCATCAGGTGAGTGGGAGTTCTGTTCACAAACAGGGCATATAAAGACACAAACTCAATTTACAAAATAGTGGTTGGCATGCGAGTCTTTACAGGTAATCAAGTCTTAAAGGTACAGACAATGTGAGTGGCGAGAGGGTTAAGCACAGGTTAAAGAGATGTGTATTGTCTCCAGCCAGGACAGTTAGTGAGATTTTGCAAGCCCAGGCAAGTCATGGGGGTTACAGGTAGTGTGACATGAACCCAAGATCCCGGTTGAGGCCATCCTCGTGTGTGGAACTTGGCTATCAGTTTCTGCTCAGCGATTCTGCGTTGTGTGTCTTAAAGGCTGCCTTGGAGAACGCTTACCCAAAGATCAGAGGCTGAATGCCAGTGACTGCTAAAGTGTTCCCCAACAGGAAGAGAACACTCCTGCCTGGTGATTGTCGAGCGGTGTTCATTCATCCGTTGTCGTAGCGTCTGCTTGGCCTCCCCAATGTACCATGTCTCGGGACATCCTTTCCTGCAGCATATCAGGTAGACAACGTTGGCCGAGTTGCAAGAGTATGTACCGTGAACCTGGTGGATGGTGTTCTCACGCATCATCTCACGTTCTCCAAGGCGACCTTCACGACACACGACAACGCAGAATTGCTGAGCAGAAACTGATAGCCAAGTTCCACACACGAGGACAGCCTCAACCGGGATCTTGGGTTCATGTCACACTATCTGTAACCCCCACAACTTGCCTGGGCTTGCAAAATCTCACTAACTGTACTGGCTGGAGACAATACAGATCTCTTTAACCTGTGTTTAACCCTCTCACCACTCATTGTCTGCACCTTTAAGACTTGATTACCTTTAAGACTCGCATTCCAACCACTATTTTGTAAATTGAGTTTGTGTCTTTATATGCCCTATTTGTGAACAGAACTCCCACTCACCTGATGAAGGAGCAGCGCTCTGAAAGCTTGTAGCTTGTGCTACCAAGTAAACCTGTTGGACTTTAACTTGGTGTTGTGAGACTTCTTACTGTGTTTACCCCAGTCCAACACTGGCATCTCCACATCATAACTGCAGCAAGACATCCTGTTCCTGTACTCAAATCCACTCGCTATGAAGGCCAACATACCATATTTGCCTTCTTTACTGCCTTTACCTGCGTGCTTACTTTCAGCGACCAGTGTAGGAGGACACCTCGGTCTCATTGCACATTTATGGTCAGATAGTAATCTGCTTTCCTGTTTTGTTACCAAAGTGGATAACCTCACATTTATCCACATGATACTGCATAAGTCAAACATTTACCCACTTGCTCAACTTGTCCAAATCATGATGAAGCATCTCTATATCCTTCTCATAGCTCACCCTCCCACCCAGCTTTGTGTCATCTGAAAATTTGGAGATATTACATTTAGTTCCCTCATCTAAACGATTAATATATGTTATGAATAGCTGGGTCCCAACACTGATATCTGCGGTACCCCACTAGTCACTACCTGCCATTTGGAAAAAGATCTGTTCATTCCAACTCTTTGTTTTCTGTCTGCCAACCAGTTTTCTATCCATCTCTATATACTGACCCCAATGCATACTAATCTCTTGCTTGGGACTTTGTCGAAAGCCTTTTAAAGTCCAAATAAACCATATCCATTGGCTCCCCCTCATCAACTCTACTAGTTACATCCTCAAAGAATTGCAGTAGATTTATCAAGTATGATTTCCCTTTCATAAATCCATGCTGACTCTCTAATTCTGCCACTATTTTCCAAATGTTTTGCTAGAAAATCTTTGATAATGGATTCTGGAATTTTCCCCACTACTGACATCAGGCTGACTGGTCTATAATTCTCCGTTTTCCCTCTACCTCCCTTTTTAAATAGTGGGGTTACATTAGATACTCTCCAATCTGTGGGAACTGTTCCAGAAGGAGACTGGGGGAGATAAAGTAAATTTTTAAAAAAGAAATATGAAAGGATTTTTATAACAAAGGCAATGTGAAAAATGGCTTTCTAAACAATTAGAAAGTACATAGATGTGAGCCTCCTGTTTCAGTAGCAATCACACTAATTGCTATAGCAGGCCTCTGCTTCGCTCTTTTCCATTAAACATCACAACTTTGTGGACTTTTTACCTTAACGAAGGGACAAAAGCAGAAACAACATATTGAATGTTGCTGGAGAGAAACAAAAATAAATACACACCACACTGAGAAAAGCACCACAGTAACTTCAATATGTTTTTTAAAAAGAAAATACATAATATAAAGAGAAATTATGAGCGGCGAGACCTTTGATAAGGTTCCATCTTTGGGGCTGTCTTTGACTTGCCCCGGTCAAACATTCCCTCTAATACGACAAAGCCCCCTCATGCGGCACGCTGGCACAGTGGTTAGCACTGCTGCCTCACAGTACCAGAGACCCGGGTTTGGTTGACTGTGTAGAGTTTGCATGTTCTCCCCGTGTCTGCGTGGATTTCTTCTGGGCGCTCCGGTTTCCTCCCAGACTCCAAAGATGTAGGGGTTAGGTGAATTGGCCATGCTAAATTGCCCCTTAGTGTCAGGAAGACTAGTAGGGTAAATATGTGGGGTTACAGGGATAGGGCCTGGGTGGGATTGTTGTCAGTGCAGATTCAATGGGCCAAATGGCCTCCTTCTGCACTGTAGGGATTCTGTGATTCTATGTGATCCGCCATCCAAAGACTGTGGGCCCCTGACTAGTTATTTTTTTTAACGATTTGCAATTTAAAAGGAATCTACTCTTTTAAAAAAAAATTACATTCTATGTCCAGGTGAGGGCAGCACCCTCCCAAATGAATCTCTATTTGGGGCGGCACGGTAGCACAGTGGTTAGCACTGCTGCTTCACAGCTCCAGGGACCTGGGTTCGATTCCCAGCTTGGGTCACTGTGTGTGTGGAGTTTGCACATTCTCCTCGTGTCTGCGTGGGTTTCCTCCGGGTGCTCCGGTTTCCTCCCACAGTCCAAAGATGTGCGGGTTAAGTTGATTGGCCATGCTAAAATTGCCCCTTAGTGTCCTGGGATGCGTAGATTAGAGGGATTAGCGGGTAAAATATGTAGGGATATGGGGGTAGGGCCTGGGTGGGATTGTGGTTGGTGCAGACTCGATGGGCCGAATGGCCTCTTTCTGTACTGTAGGGTTTCTATGATTTCTATATTTTCCAAGGTAAGCTACTAATGGATATGAATGAGAATGGGAGTAGTGAATGGGGAGTAAACGGAGCCAAAAACCTGGATATTTGAAGAATCTGGGGAAAACTCAGGAGAACAGGACATTTAGTGAAAACCGGGACATCTGGTAACATTATCCATGCAGCCTGTCAAGCCTGCTCTACCATTCAACAGGATGATGGCAAATCTTGGGCTTCAACTGCACTTTCAGGCCTGCTCCCTATATCCCTTCATTCACTGAGGGATCAAAAATCTATCTCTATCAGCCTCAAATATTTTCAATAATGGAGCATCTGCAACCCTCTATGGCTAGAATTCGGAGTGTGGAGTTGCTTGGACAGGATTCCTCCCAGATTCCTGCCCCTCTCCAATGTGTGGAGATGCCGGCGCTGGACTGGGGTAAACACAGTAAGAAGTCTCACAACACCAGGTTAAAGTCCAACAGGTTTATTTGGCAGCAAAAGCCACTAGCTTTTGGAGCGCTTGCTGCTCCTTCGTCAGGTGAGTGGGAGTTCTATTCACAAACAGGGCATATAAAGACACAAACTCAATTTACAAAATAATGGTTGGAATGCGAGTCTTTACAGCTAATCAAGTCTCAAAGGTACAGACAATGTGAGTGGAGAGAGCATTAAGCTCAGGTTAAAGAGATGTGTATTGTCTCCAGACAGGACAGTTAGTGAGATCTTGCAAGCCCAGGCAAGTCATGGGGGTTACAGATAGTGTGACATGAACCCAAGATCCCAGGTGAGGCCATCCTCATGTGTGCGGAAATTGGCTATCAGTCTCTGCTCAGCGACTCTGCGCTGTCGTGTGTCGTGAAGGCCGCCTTGGAGAACGCTTACCCAAAGATCAGAGGCCGAATGCCCGTGACCGCTGAAGTGTTCCCCAACAGGAAGAGAACACTCTTGCCTGGTGATTGTCGAGCGGTGTTCATTCATCCGCTGTTGTAGTGTCTGCGTGGTCTCCCCAATGTACCATGCCTCAGGACATCCTTTCCTACAGCGTATCAGGTAGACAATGTTGGCCGAGTTGCAAGAGTATGTACCGTGTACCTGGTGGATGGTGTTCTCACGTGAAATGATGGCATCCGTGTCAATGATCCGGCACGTCTTGCAGAGGTTGCTGTGGCAGGATTGGGTGGTGTCGTCACTGTTCTCCTGAAGGCTGGGTAGTTTGCTGCGGACAATGGTCTGTTTGAGGTTGTGCGGTTGTTTGAAGGCAAGAAGTAGGGGTGTGGGGATGGCCTTGGCGAGATGTCCGTCTTCATCAATGACATATCGAAGGCTCCGGAGAAGATGTCGTAGCTTCTCTGCTCCGGGGAAGTACTGGATGAGGAAGGGTACTCTGTCCGCCGTCTCCCGTGTTTGTCTTCTGAGGAGGTTGGTGCGGTTTTTCGCTGTGGCGCATCGGAACTGTCGATCGATGAGTCGAGCGCCATATCCCGTTCTTATGAGGGCATCTTTCAGTGTTTGGAGATGTCTGTTGCGATCCTCCTCATCTGAGCAGATCCTGTCTATAGCGCCCTGTTTTTACCACAAAGCTAGTCCCAATTGCCCTCATTTGGCCCATATCTCTATACCCATAGAAATCATAGAAACCCTACAGTGCTGAAGGAGGCCATTCAGCCCATCGAGTCTGCACTGACCACAATCCCACCCAGGCCCTACCCCCATATCCCTACATATTTACCCGCTAATCCCTCTAACCTACACATCTTAGGACACTAAGGGGCAATTTTAGCATGGCCAATCAACCTAACCCGCACATCTTTGGACTGTGGGTGGAAACCCACGCAGACACGAGGAGAATGTGCAAACTCCACACAGACAGTGACCCGAGCCGGGAATTGAACCCAGGTCCCTGGAGCTGTGAAGCAGCAGTGCTAACCACTGTGCTACCGTGCCGCCCGTCTTATCCATTTTTAAAATTCATTTGTAGGACACGGGCGTCACTGGCTGGCCAGCATTTATTGCCCATCTCTAGTTGCCCTTGAGAAGATGGTGGTGAGCTGCCTTCTTGAATCACTGCAGTCCATGTGCTGTGGGTTGACCCACAATGCCAGTAGGGAGGGAATTCCAGGATTTTAACCCAGCGACTGCGAAGGAACGGCAATATATTTCCAAGTCAGGATGGTAAGTGGCTTGGAGGGGAACTTGCAAGTGGTGGTGTTGCCATGTATCTGCTGCTCTTGTCCTTCTAGATGGAAGTGGTTATGAGTTTGGAAGGTACTATCTAAAGAACTTTGGTGAATTGCTGGAGTGCATCTTGTAGATAGTACACATTGCTGCTACTGAGCATTGGTGGTGGAGGGAGTGGATGTTTGTGGATATCTTGCCAATCAAGCGGGCTGCTTTGACCTGGATGGTGTCAAGCCTCTTGAGTGTTGTTAGAGCTGCATCCATCCAGGCAAGTGGGAAGTATTCCATCACACTCCTGACTTGTGCCTTGTAGATGGTAGATAGGCTTTTGGGGAATCAGGAGGTGAGTTACTTGCCACTGTATTCCTAGCCATGTAACTGTCTAAATGCTTTTTAAAAGACAAAATTGTACCCGCCTCTACTACCAACTCTGGCAACTCATTCCAGAAACTCACAACCCTCTTATAGACCTCTATAAATTTACCCCTAAGTCTCCTAAACTCCAGGGAATAAAGTCTCAGTCTATCTTGCCTCTCCTTATAACTCAAACCATCAAGTTCCGGCAACATGCTAGTAAATCTTTTCTGTACTCTTTCTAGTTTAATAATATCCTTTCTATAATAGGGTGACCAGAACTGTACACAGTATTCCAAGTGTGGCCTTACCAATGTCTTGTACAACTTCAACAAGACGTCCCAACACCCTCCAACCTACACATCTCAGGACACTAAAGGGCAACTTTAGCACGGCCAATCAACCTAACCCGCACATCTTTGGACTGTGGGAGGAAACCGGAGCACCCGGAGGAAACCCACGCAGACACGAGGAGAATGTGCAAACTCCACACAGACAGTGACCCACTTCCATCTAGAAGGACAAGAGCAGCAGATACATGGCAACACCACCGCTTGCAAGTTCCCCTCCAAGCCACTTACCATCCTGACTTGGAAATATATCGCCGTTCCTTCACAGTCGCTGGGTCAAAATCCTGGAATTCCCTCCCTCATGGCATTGTGGGTCAACCCACAGCACATGGACTGCAGTGATTCAAGAAGGCAGCTCACCACCATCTTCTCAAGGGCAACTAGAGATGGGCAATAAATTCTGGCCAGCCAGTGACGCCCGTGTCCTACGAATGAATTTTTAAAATGGGTAAGACGGGCGGTCTTGTATTCAATGTTCTGACTAATGAAACCAAGCATGTCAAATGCTTTCTTCATCACCCTGTCCACCTGTGACTCCACTTTCAAGGAGCTATGAACCTGTACCCCTAAATCTCTTTGTTCTATAACTCTCCCCAATGTCCTACACTAACTAAGTCCTGCCCTGGTTCGATCTACCAAAATGCATCACCTCACATTTATCTAAATTAAACTCCATCTGCCATTCGTCAGCCCACTGGCCCAATTGGTCAAGATCCCATTGCAATCCTAGATAACCTTCTTTCCATGCCTCCTAAATTCTCACCCAAATCATTAATATAAATGACAAATAACAGTGGACCCAGCACCGATCCCTGAGGCACACCGCTGATCACAGGCCTCCAATTTGAAAAACAAACCCTCTACAACCACCCTCTGTCTCCTGTCATCAAGCTAATTTTATATCCAATTGGCTACCTCACTCTGGATACCGTGAGATTTAACGTCATGCAACAACTTACCATGTGGGAGGACAGAAAGCAGAAAACTATAGGCCAGTTAGCTTAACATCTCTGGAGAGTTGATGGAATAATTTTTCCAGTCCAGCCAGCGGCGGTTTTGTGGCCAGAGGATGTCACAGAGTTATATAGTGCAGAAAAGGCCCTTCGGCCCATCGCGTTTGCACCCACAATAGGGTGGCATGGTGGCCCTGTGATTAGCACTGCTGCCTCACAGCGCCAAGGGCCCAGGTTCAATTCCCGGCTTGAATCTGTGCGGAGTCTGCACATTCTCCCTCGTGTCTGCATGGGTTTCCTCTGGTTTCCTCCCACAGTCCGGGTTAGGTGCATTGGCCATGCTAAATTCTCCCGCAGTGTACCCGAATAGGTGCCGGAGTGTGGCGACTAGGGGATTTTCACAGTAACTTTATTGCAGTGTTAATGTGAGCCTACTTATGATTAATAAATAAACTTTAACTTTTACAATAACTACCACTAAAGTTGCGCTAATTTTATTTTTTTGCACTTGTCCCATATCTTTGAATGTTATGATGTTTTAAGTGCTCATCCAAATTTTTTTAAAGGTTGTAAGGTTTCCAGCCTTCACTACCTTCCCAGGGAGTGCATTCCAGATTCCCACCACCCTCAGTGATTTTTCTTTCTCAAATCTCTTCTGAATCTTCTGCCCCTCACCCTAAAACTGTGCCACCTCGTGATTGACCCCTCAACTAAGGGGAACAGCTGCTTCCTATTCACCCTGTCCATATCCCTCAATCTTATACACTTCAACCATTTCACCCCTCAGCTTTCTCTGCTCTAAAGAAAACAACCAAGCCTATCTAGTCCCTCCTCATGGCTCAGCTGTTTCATCCTAGACAACATCCTGGTGTACCTCCCCCATACCTTCTCTCGTGCAATCACATCCTTCCTATAGTGAGGTGACCAGAACTGCACACAGTACTCTGGCTGTGTCCTAACCAACAATCTGTACAGCTCCAATATTACCTCCTTGCTCTATGCCATGAGTGATAAAAGCAAATGTCCCAAATGTTTTAACTACTCTATTCACCTGTTCTACCACCTTCAGGGATCTGTGAATAAGTACCCCAAAATCCATCTGTTCCTCTGAGCTACCCTGTGTCCTGCCATTCATTAAATACTCCCTTGTCTTTTTCTTCTTCCAAACTGCATCACCTCGCACTTACCAGGGTTAAATACCAGCTGCCCCTGCTCTGCCCATCTGACCAGCTGGTCTATATTTTCTTGTAACCTATGACCTTCTTCACTATTAACCACCCTACCAATCTTGGTGTCATCTGCAACCTTGCTTCACGTTCTTACTGACATGAGACTCACTGGTATGTAACATGAAGTGAGTAGGCAAATGGTGCAGCTCCAGCAACAATCATGAAGCTTGACACCATCCAGGACAAAGCAGCCCGCTTGATTAACACCACATCTACAAACATCCACTCCCTCTACCACTGACGCTCAGTAGCAGCAGTGTGTACTATCTACAAGATGCACTGCAGCAATTCACCAAAGATCCTTAGATAGCACCTTCCAAACCCACGGCCACTTTCATCTAGAAGGACAAAGGCAGCAGATGCATAGGAACAGCACCACTTGCAAGTTCCCCTCCAAGCCACTCATCATCCTGACTTGGAAATATATTGCCGTTTCTTCGCAGTCGCTGGGTCAAAATCCTGGAATTCCCTACCTGACGGCATTGTGCGTCAACCCACAGCAGGTGGACTGCAGCAATTCAAGAAGGCAGCTCACCACCACCTTCTCAAGGGCAACTAGGGATGGGCAATAAATCTTGGCCAGCCAGCGACACCCATGTTCCACGAATGAATTTTTAAAAATTTAAAATGTGTGAAGTTGTGAAATGGTTCATTTTGGCAGGAAGAATAATAAAGATGGTGAGAGATTGCAGAGCTCTGGGATTCAGAGGAATCTGGGTTTTGTCCTGGTTGAGATGGGAAGGAAAATAAATACATAATCGACTTTAACTGGGTCGCACAGTGGTTAGCACTGCTGCCTCACAGGACCAGGGACGCGGGTTCGATTCCGGCCTTGGGTGACTGTGTGGAGTTTGCACGTTCTCCCCATGTCTGTGTGGGTTTCCCCTGGGTGCTCCGGTTTCTTCCCACACTCCGAAAGATGTGCTGGTTAAGTGCATTGCCATGCTAAATTCTCCCTCAGTGTACCCGTACAGGTGCCGGAATATGGCGACTAGGGGATTTTCACAGTAACTTCATTGCAGTGTTAATGTAAGCCTATTAGTGACACTAATAATCTGTAGAAATTATCATTTTTATTAATGGACAAGGGTTTCCATGACTAGCCGTGACTCATAGCAAGAGGAATTTCAAACTATCAGAGACTCAATCTGTGTTAAAAGGTGTTAATGCCCAATTTGACTGGTGACAATTGAATTTCAAAGAAATACATCCACCCTTTTCACATTTCCAAGGCACAATTCCAGCGCCGGAAACATTTGCTGGAATTTTATCATCGCACCTGCCACGGAATCTGAGTGGGCGAGGAGCCGACAATGGAAATGTCTGTTGACGTCGGGTGGGAATTTCCGGTCTCGCTCAAGCGAGGCCGCAAAATCCTGCCCAGTATGTCTGTCGCAACCAGTTATGGCCAAAGGCAGCTATTGGCTCCTAATATCCCAAGGTGGTGTTAATGGCCTCACCATTACCTGCTCCAAAACACAATAAGTTTCAACCAAGAGTCTTGTTTCGTTAACCTGATACAAGTGTCACATGACCTAGACTAGAACTGTCTGAATTCCTTTCATTAATAAGTTGGAACAGTTTCTGTTTGACCTTCAAAGAGAATAACTCCAGGCAAATAGCCTAGTGCTGTCTACCATCTTATCATCAAACAGGTTGCAGCAGAAAGAACTCTGTCCAAGTTCAAGTGCCTGGCTGTCATCTACCATGTGAACTATTGGAACATTGGAACTGGTGAGTTATAAGGAGAGGCTGAATAGACTGGGACTTTTTTCTCTGGAGCGTAGGAGGCTGAGGGGGTGATCTTATAGAGGTCTATAAAATAATGAGGGGCATAGACAAGGTAGATAGTCAATATATTTTCCCAAAGGTAGGGGAGTCTAAAATTAGAGGGCATAGGTTTAAGGCGAGAGGGGAGAGATACAAAAGTGTCCAGAGAGGCAATTTTTTCACACAGAGGGTGGTGAGTGTCTGGAACAAGCTGCCAGAGGAAGTAGTAGAGGCGGGTACAATTTTATCTTTTAAAAAGCATTTAGATAGTTACATGGGTACGATGGGTATAGAGGGATATGGGCTAAATGCGGGCAATTGGGATTAGCTTAGAGGTTTTAAAAAAGAAAATAAGGGCGGCTAAGACAAGTTGGGCCGAAGGGCCTGTTTCCATGCTGTAAACCTCTACGACTCTATGGTGCCTTCAAGACAATTCAATTCTGCATGTCTTCTCCCCTCATGCAAGTCTCACTTCTGGAAAGACAGATCATCCTGCGGCAGGCAACCGAACTACCCTCTGAAGAAACCCTCACTTTTGAGTCTGGATTCTGTACTCACGTAAAACCACAACTTGTATTTTAATTGTGGTCTGGCCTGTATCCCTTTCTTTCTCTTATCCCTCTTTTATTGTCCAAATTGTTCCACAGGAGCAGGCTGAGGGTAGGGCAGTGTGTTTGTGCATGTGAATTATTTATTTATATTTCAGTTAAATTTGTGTAAGAAAATCGGAGGTTTTTTTAAAATCCAAAACAGGAAGTAGGCCCAGGAGAAGCCTGGGAAGGTTTTTGGAGGGTTTAAAAGCAGGCCACACTTTTGAGCGGGCAGCGTCGGGAGCGGGCAGGGGAGTGAGCAGGGAGTAGAGTGTGAGCTCTAAGGGCTTTGGCTCACAGGGCTTCGGGGAAAGGGCAAGCAGGGGTGAGTTTCTTTTTTTTTTTCATTTCTAATTTACTTTTCTCTGTGTACCTTGGTAGAAAGGGTGAAATATGAGTGTTAAGCCAGTGTGTTGTTCGCAGTGCAGTATGTGGGAGGTCCTGGATGCACCTGGCCTCCCGGACATCCACATCTGTGAGGGGTGTGTCGAGCTGTGTTCCTGAGGGCCCGTGTTAGGGAGCTGGAACAGCAGCTCGAGGATCTTAGGCTGTTAAGGGAGAATGAGGAGGTGATAGACAAGAGCTATCATCAGGTGGTCACACCAGGGCCACGGGTGGAGGCCAAGTGGGTGACGGCCAGGAAGGGTAAAGCTCGGGTGATTGAGAGCACCCCGGTGGGTGTGCCCCTACACAACAAGTACTACTGCCTGAGTACTGTTGGGGGGGACAGCCCATCTGGGGGAAGCAGCAGTGGCCGTGTCTCCGGGGTGGAGTCCGGCTCTGTAACTCAGAGGGCTAAAGAAAAGAGGAGGAAGGCAGTATTAATCGGGGAGTCAACAGTCAGGGGGACGGACAGGCGATTTTGCGGAGGCAGGCGGGAGTCTCGCATGGTGGTCTGCCTCCCTGGGGCTGGGATCCAGGATGTCGCTGGGTGAGTCCCAGAAATCCTGAGGTGGGAGGGAGAGGAGCCGGAGGTAGCGGTACATGTTGGTACCGCTGATGTGGGTAGGAAGGGGGAAGGGGTCATGAAAAGAGAGTATAGGGAATTAGGGAGACAGCTGAGAAGGAGGAAAGCAAAGGTAGTAATCTCAGGATTGCTGCCTGTGCCACAGGAAGGTGAGGGCAGGAATGGAGTGAGGTGGAGGATGAATGCGTGGCTGAGGGACTGGTGCAGGGGGCAGGGATTCAGGTTCCTGGACCATTGGGACCTCTTCAGGGGCAGGTGTGACCTGTACACAAAAAACGGGTGGCACTTGAATCCCAGGGGGACCAATATTCCTGGCAGGAAGGTTGGCTAAGGCGACTGGGGAGAGTTTAAACTCGATAGGTTGGGGGGAGGGGATCAAAATGAGGTGACTGAGAGTGAGGAAGGTAGCTCGCAAACAGAGAAGGGTTATAGGCAGTGCAAGAGGGCAGATGGACAGGGAATAGAGAAGGGGAGAGCTCAGACCAAAGGATTGAGATGTGTTTACTTTAATGCCAGGAGTATAGTGAATAAAGGGGATGAGCTCAGAGCATGGATCGATGCCTGGAAGTATGATGTGGTGGCCATTACGGAGACTTGGATGTCTCAGGGACAGGACTGGATACTCCAGGTGCCGGGATTCAGATGTTTCAGGAAGGACAGGGACGGAGGCAAGAGAGGGGGTGGAGTGGCACTGCTGATCAGGGATAGTGTCACAGCTGTAGAGAAGGTGTATGCTGTGGAGGGATTGTCCACCGAGTCTCTGTGGGTGGAAGTTCAGAGTGGGAAGGGACCGGTCACTTTGCTGGGAGTTTTCTATAGGCCGCCCAATAGTAACAGGGAGGTGGAGGAGCAGATAGGGAAACAGATCCTGGGGAGATGCAGTAATAGCAGAGATGTTGGGATGGGAGACTTTAATTTGCCAAACATAGATTGGAATATTCCTAGGATAAGGGGATTGGATGGGGAAGAGTTCGTTAGGTGTGTTCAGGAGGGTTTCCTGACACAGCATGTGGACAAGCCTACAAGAGGAGAGGCTGTACTTGATCTGATACTGACCAATGAACCTGGACAGGAGTCAGATCTCTCAGTGGGAGAGCATCTTGGGGATAGCGATCATAACTCTATCTCCTTTAGGCTTGCATTGGAAAAAGAGAGGATCAGGCAAGCTAGGAAAGTGTTTATATGGAGTAAGGGGAAACATGAAAACATTAGACAGCAAATTAGAGGAGTAAATTGGAAGGAGGAATTCTCGGGGAAATGTACTGAAGAGAGGTGGCAGTTTTTCAAGGAATGTCTGTCTAGAGTTCTACAGGACAACGGGCAGACAGGGAGGTGTTGGTCGGTTAAAGGAACCGTGGTGCACAAAAGCTGTGCGGGACCTAGTCGAGAAGAAAAGGAAAGTGTACAAAAGGCTCAGAGAGCTTGGCGAAGATAGGGATTTAGAAGAGTATACGGCTTGTAGGAAGGGAATAAAGAAGGAAATTAGGAGAGCCAGAAGGGGTCACGAGAAGGCCCTGGCAGGTAGGATTAAGGAGAACCCTAAGGCGTTCTATAAATATGTGAAGAGTAAAAGGATGAGACGTGATGGAATAGGGCCTATAAAAGGTGAAGGCGAGAAAGTCTGTACGGAACCAGTAGAAATGGCAGAGGTGCTCAATGAGTATTTTGCCTCGGTTTTCACAGAGGAGAAGGACCTGGGTGGATGTACTGCGGGCGTGCGGTGGACTGAAAGGATTGAGTATGTGGACTTTAAGAAAGAGGTTGTGCTGGAATCTTTGAATGGCATCAAGATAGATAAGTCACCGGGTCCGGATGGGATGTACCCCAGGTTACTGTGGGAGATGAGGGAAGAGATTGCAGAGCCTCTGGTGATGATCTTTGCATCGTCGATGGAGACGGGAGAGGTGCCGGAGGATTGCGGATGTGGTTCCTATTTTCAAGAAGGGGAATAGGGATAGCCCAGGAAATTACCGACCGGTGAGTCTAACCTCAGTGGTTGGTAAACTGATGGAGAAGATCCTGAGGGACAGGATATATGAGCATTTAGAGAGGTTTAGTATGTTCAAGAATACTCAGCATGGCTTTGTCAAGGGCAGATCGTGCCTTACGAGCCTGGTGGAGTTCTTTGAAAATATGACTAAATACATTGACGAAGGGAAGGCGGTAGATGTGGTTTATATGGATTTTAGCAAGGCGTTTGATAAGGTCCCCCATGCAAGGCTTCTAGAAAAAGTGAGAGGGCATGGGATCCAAGGGGCTGCTGCCCGGTGGATCCAGAACTGGCTTGCCCCAAAGGAGGCAGAGAGTGTGTATAGATGGGTCTTTTTCTAAATGGAGGTCGGTCACCAGTGGAGTGCCTCAGGGATCTGTTCTGGGACCCTTGCTGTTTGTCATTTTCATAAATGACCTGGATGAGGAAGCGGAGGGACGGGTTGGTAAGTTTGCCGACGACACGAAGGTTGGTGGGGTTGTGGATAGTCTGGAGGGATGTCAGGAGTTACAGAGGGACATAGATAGGATGCAAGACTGGGCGGACAAGTGGCAGATGGACTTCAACCCAGATAAATGGGTCGTGGTCCATTTTGGTAGATCAAATGGGATGAAGGAGTACAATATAAAGGACGGTAGAGGATCAGAAGGACCTTGGGGTCTGGGTCCATAGGACTCTAAAATTGGCCCCGCAGGTGGAGGAGGTGGTTCAGAAGGCGTATGGTGTGCTGGCCTTTATCAATCGAGGGATTGAGTTTAAGAGTCCAGGGATAATGATGCAGCTATATAAGACCCTCGTCAGACCCCACTTGGAGTACTGTGCTCAGTTCTGTTCGCCTCACTATAGGAAGGATATGGAAAAGATTGAAAGGGTGCAGAGGAGATTTACAAGGATGTTGCCTGGATTGAGTGGCATGCCTTATGAGGATAGGCTGAGGGAACTTGGTCTTTTCTCCTTGGAGAGATGAAGGATGAGAGGAGACCTAATAGAGGTGTATAAGATGTTGAGAGGCATAGATCAGGTGGACTCTCAGAGGCTTTTTCCCAGGGTGGAAATGTCTGCTACGAGAGGACACAGGTTTAAGGTGCTGGGGGGTAGGTACAGGGGAGATGTTAGGGGTAAGTTTTTCACACAGAGGGTGGTGGGCGAGTGGAATCGGCTGCCGTCAGTGGTGGTGGAGGCGAACTCAATAGGGTCTTTTAAGAGACTCCTGGATGAGTACATGGAGCTTAATAGGATGGAGGGTTATAGGTAGGTCTAGAAGGTAGGGATGTGTTCGGCACAACTTGTGGGCCGAAGGGCCTGTTTGTGCTGTAGTTTTTCTATGTTTCTAAATACAAAAATACATTGCAAAATTCCTTTCCAGACATTGTGTGTGAAGTAAACCAACCCCTTTTATTGTATCTTATCTCGCATTTACTGTGGGAAAAACACTCCAAATTTAATCATTGGGAAAATACATCACCACTGATAAAGGGGACGGATAGCAATCAAAGGAGAAATCGCGGCTGTTTAAATTAATACCCCTCTGCTCCATAACAGTATCTTCGTGCATGAATCACAAAAAACTAGTAAGCCAATATGGCAAATAATTAGGAAGGCTAATAGAATACTATTGTTTATTGTGAGGGGAATTGATTACAAACGTAGGGAGATTATGCTTCAGTTATACAGGGCACTGGTGAGACCACATCACGAGTATTATACACACTGGTCACCTTATTTAAAGAAAGATGTAAGTGTGTTAGAAGCAGTTCAGAGAAGGTTTACTAGCCTGGAATGGGTGAGTTGTCTTTTGAGGAAAGGTTGGGAAGGCGAGGCTTGAATTCCTGCAATGCAGAGGGAGATTATTTGGCCCATCAAATTTGCGCAGGCAATCCCACTCAAGCCCGTAACTCCACTTTTACCCTGTTAGTTCCCCTGACACGAAGGTCCAATTTAGCATGGTCAATCCACCTAATCTGCTCATCTTTGGAGCATGGGAGGAAGCCGGAGCACCCGGAGGAAACCATGCAGACTTGGAGAGAAGGTGCAGACTCCACACAGACAGTCACCAGAATCGAACCCAGGTCCCTAGCACTGTGAGGCAGCAGTGCTAACCACTGTGCCACCATGAAGAGGCACTAGCTGCCATGAAACAGGTGAGATTAAAGGGACCATTGAAAAGATGAAGGCAAGTTTCAAAGGTAACTGAGCGGGATATGGGAGGGAGTCCAGACATTGGCAAGGTTGGGTAGGGTCCAGACACGAGTAGTTAGAATCATTAGGGTGGGGGCTCAGTCTGGGTGTTTAAAACAGTTACTCAAACTTTTAACTTTTTTTTTCCGACTTTTAGCTCTTCTGAGTAACTATGGGTGTAAAACTGGCAGAACCACCTGAAGTTAGCGATTTGAATCACTTTGCTGGATGGTTCCCAGCGCAGAGCAATTGTCCAGGGAAAGTTAGGCCTTCTGGACAACTGCCGGTAAACCCGTAACTGGGAACTACCCAGAAGGATTCCCCAGTGCATCATTGGGGTAATCCCTGCCCCCAAATCCAATGCATTTGACAAAGTCCCACATGGCAGGTTGGTTAAGAAGGTTAAGGCTCATGGGATACAAGGAGAAGTGGCTAGATGGGTGGAGAACTGGCTTGGCCATAGGAGACAGAGGGTAGTGGTCGAAGGGTCTTTTTCCGGCTGGAGGTCTGTGACCAGTGGTGTTCCGCAGGGCTCTGTACTGGGACCTCTGCTATTTGTGATATATATAAATGATTTGGAAGAAGGTGTAACTGGTGTAATCAGCAAGTTTGCGGATGACACGAAGATGGCTGGACTTGCGGATAGCGAAGAGCATTGTCGGGCAATACAGCAGGATATAGATAGGCTGGAAAATTGGGCGGAGAGGTGGCAGATGGAGTTTAATCCGGATAAATGCGAAGTGATGCATTTTGGAAGAAATAATGTAGGGAGGAGTTATACAATAAATGGCAGAGTCATCAGGAGTATAGAAACACAGAGGGACCTAGGTGTGCAAGTCCACAAATCCTTGAAGGTGGCAACACAGGTGGAGAAGGTGGTGAAGAAGGCATATGGTATGCTTGCCTTCATAGGACGGGGTATAGAGTATAAAAGCTGGAGTCTGATGATGCAGCTGTATAGAACGCTGGTTAGGCCACATTTGGAGTACTGCGTCCAGTTCTGGTCGCTGCACTACCAGAAGGACGTGGAGGCGTTAGAGAGAGTGCAGAGAAGGTTTACCAGGATGTTGCCTGGTATGGAGGGTCTTAGCTATGAGGAGAGATTGGGTAAACTGGGGTTGTTCTCACTGGAAAGACGGAGAATGAGGGGAGATCTAATAGAGGTGTACAGGATTATGAAGGGGATAGATAGGGTGAACGGTGGGAAGCTTTTTCCCAGATCAGAAGTGACGTTCACGAGGGGTCACGGGCTCAAGGTGAGAGGGGCGAAGTATAACACCGATATTAGAGGGATGTTTTTTACACAGAGGGTGGTGGGGGCCTGGAATGCGCTGCCAAGTAGAGTGGTGGAGGCAGGCACGCTGACATCGTTTAAGACTTACCTGGATAGTCACATGAGCAGCCTGGGACTGGAGGGATATAAACGATTGGTCTAGTTGGACCAAGGCGCGGCACAGGCTTGGAGGGCCGAAGGGCCTGTTTCCTGTGCTGTACTGTTTGTTCTTTGCTGGGGAGACAGGAAATTATACTCCATAATTTAAGGCATGAAATTGCTAAATTTACCTCCTGCTGCAATTTCCCACCTCCAGCTCAGCGCTCTGGAAGTAGTGAGATGGTGTGAAGTGGCAAGTGAGTGGGTCAGTAAGGTAGGGGGGCGGGGGGGGGAGGTGGCGAGTGGGAGGGTCAGTAAGGAGGGAGGGAGGTGGCGAGTGAGAGGGTCAATAATGCAGGGGGCGGGGAGAAGTGGTGAGTGGGAGGGCCAATAAGGTGGAGGGGTAGTGATGAATGGGAGGGTCAGTGAGGTGGGAGTGGGAGGGATGTGTGAAGCAGAAGTCCCACCTTGCCGCCTCTCTCCTAACTCCTTGCACTTTTGATGCGCGTTATCATACACGAGGCTTGATGCTCGGGAAATAAAGGCTTTTATTTACTGTAACAAAGCAGCTAACAATTATATACACGATCCCAGACTGAGGGGCTCCAGCCAGAGCAGGGACCTTTATACCTCTCCCAGGAGGCGGGGCCTGACTGGGATGTACCACAACACTACAATACAAAGGTGTAACAACCCCACCCTAACCCCAACAGCATCAAGTAGCACAACCCATCCCTAACCCAACAGCAACATATGTACATACTTGTAGTACTGGCCAGACCCTGTCAGGGGGACCGCAACGTCGTTGTGACCTCCTCAATACCGGTGGTGACACCGGAGCAGGCACTTGCGGTGGCGTTCTCCCCAAGGCGATGTCCAGCTGTTCCTCCACAGACTCACAGGCCGGTTGACCCTGAGGTGATGGTAATCCATGGAGTCCCGACACGCCCTGAAGTGGCGACCATCCTCTGGACTCAGGCAAGCTGTGCACGGGAGTAAAAGGGTTAAGCAATGGTCCCGATGCTGCCCGCGCCGTGTCCGGGGGGGAAACAAGAGTTAAGGGGTTTGTAACAGGGGGTATGGGAGCGACAGGGGTTGCTACGTCCCCTGCTGGCGCCAGGTCTCGGATCGAGACCGTGTCCTCTCGCCCGTCAGGGTATGCCACATAGGCATACTGAGGGTTGGTGTGGAGGAGATGGACCTGTTCGACCAACGGGTCGGACTTGCGGGCCCTTACATGTCGCCCCAGGAGGACAGGTCCTGAGTACGTCAACCAAGACGGTAATGAGGTCCCTGAGGAAGACTTCCGAGGGAATGAAAACATCCTCTCGTGGGGAGTAGCATTGGTTGCCGTACACAGGAGTGAGCGAATAGAATGGAGCGCATCAGGGAGCACCTCTTGCCAACGGGAGACTGGAAGGCTTTTTGACTTCAACGCCAGTAAGATAGCCTTCCAGATTGTAGCATTCTCACGTTCCACCTGTCCGTTACCCCTAGGGTTGTAGCTCGTGGTCCTACTAGAGGCAATCCCGTATGAGAGCAGGTATTGCCTCAAGTCATCGCTCATGAACGACGAGCCCCTGTCGCTATGAATGTAGCCGGGGTACCCGAACAGGGTAAAAAGATCACGGAATGCCTTGATAACCGTGGCAGCGGATGTATCAGAGCAGGGAACAACAAAAGGGAATCTAGAGTACTCGTCAATGATGTTGAGGAAGTACACATTCCGATCTGTTGAGGGAAGGGGGCCCTTAAAATCGACACTCAGTCTCTCGAAGGGACGAGTGGCCTTGACTAACTGTGCCCGGTCAGGTCGGTAAAAGTGCGGTTTGCATTCCGCGCATACCCGACAGCTTCTTGTGATGGACCTGACGTCCTCCACCGAGTAGGGCAGATTGCGGGCTTTTATAAAGTGGTAGAGCCGAGTGACCCCAGGATGGCATAGGTCATTATGGAGAGCCTGCAAACGGTCCTCCTGTATACTGGCGCATATTCCACGCGAGAGGGCATCCGAGGGCTCATTGAGTTTCCCTGGACGATACATGATGTCATAGTTATAGGTGGAGAGTTCAATTCTCCACCGCAAGATCTTGTCATTCTTGTTCTTGCCCCTCTGCGTGTTATTAAACATGAACGCCACGGACCGCTGGTCCGTGATCAGGGTGAACCGTTTTCCCGCCAAGTAATGGCGCCAGTGCCTGACGGCCTCCACAATGGCCTGGGCCTCCTTTTCCACCGCTGAATGCCGGATTTCGGGGCCTTGGAGGGTGCGGGAAAAAAATGCAACGGGCTTGCCCGCCTGGTTAAGCGTGGCGGCCAGGGCGAAATCAGATGCATCGCTCTCCACCTGAAAGGGGATGGACTCATCAACAGCGTGCATCGTAGCTTTCGCGATGTCGGCTTTTAATTTATCGAAGGCCAATCGGGCCTCTGGTGTTAGGGGAAAAGTAGTGGACTTAATGAGCGGACGGGCTTTGTCCGCGTAATTGGGAACCCACTGCGCATAATAAGAGAAGAAGCCTAAGCATCTTCTCAGTGCTTTTGCACTAGTGGGCAAGGAAAGTTCGGAAAGGGGGCGCATACGGTCTGGATCAGGGCCAATGACCCCGTTCTCCACCACGTATCCTAGGATGGCTAAACGGCGCGTACGAAACACACACTTCTCCCTGTTGTAGGTCAGGTTCAGGCGAGATGCAGTGCGTAGGAGATTCAGGAGATTTGTGTCGTGGTCCTGCTGGTCATGGCCGCAGATGGTGACATTATCCAGGTACGGGAAGGTAGCCCGCAGCCCGTTCTGGTCCACCATTCGGTCCATAGCACGCTGGAAGACCGAGACCCCATTGGTGACACCAAAGGGAACCCTGAGAAAGTGATACAAGCAACCATCCGCCTCAAAAGCCGTGTATTGTCGGTCCTCTGGGCGAATGGGGAGTTGGTGGTAGGCAGACTTGAGGTCTATGGTGGAGAACACCCGGTACTGCGCAATCTGATTGACCATGTCAGATATGCGCGGGAGTGGATACGCATCCAGCTGCGTGTATCGATTAATGGTCTGACTATAGTCAATGACCATCCGGGGTTTGTTCCCGCTCTTGACCACCACGACCTGCGCTCTCCACGGACTACCGCTGGGTTGTATGATCCTTTCTTTGAGGAGCCGCTGAACCTCAGATCGAATGAAGATCCGATCCTCAGCGCTGTAACGCCTACTCTTAGTTGCAATGGGCTTGCAGCCTGGCACAAGATTCTGGAACAGGGAGGGTGTGGTGATCTTCAGCGTCGAGAGGCTACAGGCAATTGTTGGGCAATTTGGAGGCTGCTGTTCTCCCACCGAAAGTGAAGGGAGTGGCCCACCGTACTGTCGGGTTACACTCCTCAAGTGGACCATGAAGTTAAGTCCGAGAAGTATTGGCGCGCAAAGGTGCGGCAACACTAGGAGCTTGAAACGCTCGTACACTGTGCCTTGCACCGTTAAAGTTACCACGCAACTCCCTAGCACGGTGACAGACTGGGACCTCGATGCCATAGAAATTGTCTGTTTGACAGGTTGAATCCGGAGTCCACACCGCTTCACAGTGTCTGGGTGGATAAAGCTCTCAGTGCTCCCGCTGTCAGACAATAAATCAAGTGGTCATTTACCTGGATGTTCATCATAGATTTGTCAAGTCTATGAGGCTTGGCCTGGTCCAGGATGATCGACGCCACCGTTGGTTCATGAGCGCCACTGCAGGCAGCCGAAATCGACGAGGATGACCCCTGCTGGTCGTTCGCGGTCGGTGCCGACCAACATGGCCGCTCCCATAGGTTGCACGTGGGTGATGGCGCCAAACTCAGCGACCCCTGGTGGTCACACATCTCCGACTCCGTCGACCGTAATGGCGTCGTCCTGGCCTCGCACGTGGACGAAACTCTCTATGATTTCGACGACGAAGACCCGGGCTCTGAGGAATCGCAGGCCGCACTGCTGTTCCTAGGTTTAGATCGGCACACTTTCGAATAGTGCCCCTTCTTACCGCAGGCTGAGCACAACACAGCTTTAGCGGGACACCGTCGCCGAGTATGCTTCGCTCCCCCACAGAAGTAACACCGCGGGCCGCCCGGAGCTGCTGCCGTCGTCTGGCCCGAGTGTGAGCACGCCATTATGCAGCATTTCGAACCCGAGGGACGAGGAGGGATTGGCGACTGCTCCTGCCACGTTGTCTCCACGTGGTCTTCCGGATACAATACGAGGCTTTTGGAGGCCGTCTCCAGCATCTCCACTAGCTCTATTGCCTGGGTAAGGTCAAGGTTACCTTTCTCTAGTAGTTTAAGTCGAATGTACGACGAACCGACTCCCGCCACAAACGCATCTCGGGCGAGGTCATTCATACTCTGCTCAGCCGACACAGCCTTGCAGTTACAGCCCCTGGCTAGCTGTAGGAGCTCGTTCGCGTATTCCTCCATCGTTTCAACAAGTAGCACAACCCATCCCTAACCCAACAGCAACATATGTACATACTTGTAGTACTGGCCAGACCCTGGCTCAGTACTATCCAGTGGGAACCAACGATGGTTCACCACAACATTTCCTGAACCCAGCTGATTCTGTAAATCTGGGTCCATGCTGGATCCTTAGCAGCCAGGGTGAGCATCTGTAGCTCTGCCAGAATAACACACGCTTCAGAAACAAATATTTGTGCTTGCAGAGCTCAGGATCCCTCAGAAACTACTCAGTAGTTTACAGCAAGCTGGACAATCTCCTCAAATGGCAACTTGTCTCCTCCACTGCCTCCTTCTTCCAGAGCTCCCTCCCTCCCTGCACTCATACTGGGCGAACAGTCAGCTTTTGTCACCTGCTCTAGCCACTAGATTGCAGGCACCAGTGAAAATGTGGCCATGTGTGACTCACGGCTTCTCAGCCTTTGGGTTAACATCATAGAACATAGAAAGCCACAGCACAAACAGGCCCTTCGGCCCACAAGTTGCGCCGATCACATCCCCACCTCTAGGCCTATCTATAGCCCTCAATCCCATTAAATCCCATGTACTCATCCAGAAGTCTCTTAAAAGACCCCAACAAGTTTGCCTCCACCACCACCGACGTCAGCCGATTCCACTCACCCACCACCCTCTGAGTGAAAAACTTACCCGACATCTCCTCTGTACCTACCCCCCAGCACCTTAAACCTGTGTCCTCTCGTAGCAACCATTTCAGCCCTTGGAAATAGCCTCTGAGAGTCTACCCTATCCAGACCTCTCAACATCTTGTAAACCTCTATCACGTCACCTCTCATCCTTCGTCTCTCCAGGGGGAAGAGACCAAGCTCCCTCAACCTATCCTCATAAGGCATGCCCCCCAATCCAGGCAACATCCTTGTAAATCTCCTCTGCACCCTTTCAATGGCTTCAACATCTTTCCTGTAATGAGGTGACCAGAACTGCGCGCAGTACTCCAAGTGGGGTCTAACCAGGGTCCTATAAAGCTGCAGCATTATCTCCCGACTCCTAAACTCAATCCCTCGATTAATGAAGGCCAGTACGCCGTACGCCTTCTTGACCGCATCCTCCACCTGCGAGGCCGATTTAAGAGTCCTATGGACCCGGACCACAAGGTCCTTCTGATCCTCTACACTGCTAAGAATGGTACCCTTCATATTATACTGCTGCTTCATCCCATTGGATCAAGCAGCATCAATCGTTTGATCCAACCCAAGATGGGGAGCAATGCCTTATCCTGTCAGCTTGGATCTTGTTTGTCTCTCTTGTGGGGACCATGAATTGGATTCAATTTGAATTGGAGCAAGCAAGGAGATGGATACAACTCTGCCTAGTCCACTCTGAGCATTGCCTTTGTAACCTTAAGAAAGGAATAAAACAATTTCAAAACAAATGAGGAAGTATTCCTGGTAGACATCTGGTACACTTCCCCACAGCACTGCTGAGGCAGTGTGTATTTTAACACTGGGAGTCTCCCTATCCTGCAGGTGGGGCTCTCTGCCGGAGTGAGCTCTGGTATATTGGCGACGTCTCTTGGTTTTCCTATTGCATTTGTTGTTACCGTGTAGGAGACACCCAGCTGTAAGGAATGTAAATTGTGAAGTGGACAGGAGTTGTATCCCGGAAATGCAGAGAGCTTCTGAAGCAGGAAGAGTTTGGAAGCAGAGGTGCAGCCAGATTTTTCAGAGCAGTGCTGATTTCACAGAGCCCTGGAGAAATGATGCTAGATGGAGGCTGGAATCAGAGTGGATAATACTGCTGACAGTGCTGAGGGTACTCTGAAGTCGGGGAGACTGAGCACAGGGAGGCTGAACTCTGTGCCCTGAAGGATCAGTAGTGCTCTGTGCAGAGTTTCCAGTCAGTGTGAGCTCTGGCTGCAGAACCTCAGTCCTGGTAAGAGAGGCCAGCTTGTTACCATTGAATATTGGGTTGGAATCTGGAGCTGTAGACTGAAGCCTCCAGACTGCTGAGGACTTTAACTCGAAAGGTTAACTCTCCTCTTACCCTGCACTAGAATAACTAGGATGGTGAGGAACAATCATTTAACGACATGCTGCAGTGGGGTAGTCTATCTTGCAGATGGAAGAAAGACCTGGATTTATATTCTAATTTTTATGATCACAGGATGTCCCAAAGGCATTTGCAGCAATGATGTGCCTTTTGAAACCTGGTTATGTGGCAGTAAATTCAGAGCCAACAAACAGCAATGTGATAATGATTGAGCGATAAATATTGACCAACATACATCCACGGGAGACTTACTTAACATCTCATTTGCAGAACTCCCTCAGTACTGCACGGGAGAGTCAGGTTGGACTTTGAGCTCCAGCCCCTGAAGTGGCACTGGAACACTACTTCACCAGTGTTAAACTGTTTTGAGGAAGAGAGTCTTGATCAGAATGTCAACATGTCAGACACGCTGAGAGTATTTTGAAAATGGCAGTTATATTGAAAAGAGCAATTTAGAAATGAGTAGATGCAGCATTCCTGAACACATTGATACAGGTAGGCAGACAACGGAGGTGTCAGCCCTGGGAATGACTGGAACAAAAACCGAACATGCTGGAAAACCTCAGCATCAGCGGAGAGAGAACAGGGCCAACGTTGAGAGTCTGGATGACCCTTTGTCAGAGGCCACCATGAAGTACTGCTCTCCTCTCCGACAGGATTTTCAGTTGTTTCTTTCGCCCTGTCTACCTTCATTGCATTGCCATGAACATATTCTGATCCCTTAATATGGCGCTATCAACACCCTTCTCAACCATAACCACCACCATGCACATTCCCTTTTTAGTTTTATCCATGACATCTTTGTCAATCTCTCCCTTGCCTCTACTTATTGCTGACCCTCAATCCAGCCCCTACAACTCCATGTCCTACTGCAGCCCCCCCCCCCCCCCCCCCCCCGCCTCCAAACAGTATAAATCGCATTCCTATTTTCTATTGTCTTCAACTCCGACGAAGGGTCATCCAGACTCTCAACGCTGGCTCTGTTCTCTCTCCATATGCTGTCAGACCCGCTGAGATTTTCCGCCATTTTCTGTTTTTGTTTCAGATTCCAGCACCTGCAGTATTTTGCTTCTGTCTAAGCCCTGGGACTAGCATATGTAAAGTTTAACTTTGTTTATTTGTGTCACAAATAGGCTTACATTAACACTGCAATAAAGTTACTGTGAAAATCCCCTAGTCGCCACACTCCGGCACCTGTTCGGGTACACTGAGGGAGAATTTAGCCAATGCATCTAACCAGCACGTCTTTTTGGACTGTGGGGGGAAGCCAGAGCACCGGTAGGAAACCCACGTGGACACGGGGCGAACGTGCAGACTCCTCACAGACAGTGACCCAGGCCGGGAATTGAATCCGGGTCCCTGGTGCGTGAGGCAGCAGTGCCAACCACTGGGTTCATGTCAGCTCTGGTGAGAGGCAGGAATGAAATGATCACTTCTGGAAATAGATTCAGGTTGTCGGAGAGATCATTCTTTACTTTGCAAAAACTACGTTTGAATCTTCAATATTTCCTGTGAAGCTACACACTGTGAATTTAAAGCTGGAATTCTGCTTTCTTCAGCCTTACAGCAGCACAGAGATTTGGATTGAGATACGTAAAGATGGTCGAGAACATTTCAAAAAATAGCCTCCTGTTTACACTGACACTATTTACCATTCAGCGAGATCATGGTTAAACTGATTGTGGCCTTAATTTCACAACCAGAATTCTCCAGCTGCTCATGCCCCACTGTTGCTGCAAGCAAGGATGGAGAATTTGGTGCTCAGCCAAATCTTCGTTCACTGCAACGGGACCAGAGAATCTCTCTGGCGTGAATGGCCAGAGAATTCCAGCCCACTTTTCTACCTGCCTCTCTTGATTCCTTTGTTGATCAAAAATTCTAACTTGGCCTTCACGTTTTCTCACGTTATACTCCATCTGCCAAGTTTTTACCTACTCACTTCCGGGGTACAAGTGTTTTAGGCGAGACAGAGGAGGGGCCAAAAGAGGTGGGGGAGTAGCAGTATTAGTTGGAGAGCATATTACAGCGGTGCAGAGGGAGGACAATTCAGAGGGGTCGTGTAACGAGTCACTCTGGGTGGAGCTTAGAAACAGGAAGGGCGCAGTCACTATGTTGGGGGTATACTACAGGCCCCCCAACAGCCCAAGGGAAGTGGAAGAACAGATATGTCAGGAGATACTGGATAGGTGCAGGAAAAATAGGGTTGTTGTCGTGGGAGACTTCAATTTCCTTGGTATAGACTGGAAATTGCTGAGAGCTGGGACTCTGAATGGGGAGGAATTTGTAAAATGCGTACAGGAGGGTTCTTTGGAACAATATGTAGATAGCCCGACTAGAGAGGGGGCTATACTGGACCTAGTACTGGGGAATGAGCCCGGTCAGGTCTTCAAAGTTTCGGTAGGGGAACATGTGGCAAATAGTGACCACAATTCTGTTAGCTTTAGGATAGTGATGGAAAAGGATGAGTGGTGTCCCAAGGGTAAGGTGTTGGATTGGGGGAAGGCTAACTTTAGTGGGATTAGGCAGAAATTGGCAGCTCTTGATTGGGAGAGGCTGTTTGAGGGTAAATCCACATCTGGCATGTGGGAGTCTTTTAAGGAACAGTTGTTAGGGCTACAGGACAGGCATGTGCCTGTTAAAAAGGATAGGAAGGGTAGGATTCGAGAACCATGGATAACCAGGGAAATTGAGGGACTGGTCAAAAAGAAAAGAGAGGCGTATGTTCGGTCCAGGCAGCTAAAAACGGAGGGAGCTCTGGAGGAGTACAAAGAAAGTAGGAAAGAACTCAAACGGCGAATTAGAAGGGCAAAAAGGGGTCATGAAATGTCCTTGGCAGACAGGATTAAGGAGAATCCCAAGGCATTTTATTCATACGTTAGGAACAAAGGGGTTGTCAGGGAAAAAATCGGACCTCTCAGGGACAAAAGTGGGGAATTATGCTTGGAGCCCAAAGAAGTAGGGGAGATCCAAAATGAATACTTTGCGTCGGTATTCACAAAGGAGAGGGATGTGTTGACTGGGAGTGTCTCGGAGGGGAGTGTTGAACCGTTGGAGAAAATCTCCATTACAAGGGAGGAAGTGTTAGGTTTGTTAGAGAATATAAAGACTGACAAATCCCCAGGGCCTGATGGAATCTATCCAAGGCTGCTCAGGGAGACAAGAGATGAAATCGCTGGGCCTCTGACGCAAATCTTTGTCTCGTCACTGGACACAGATGAGGTCCCAGAGGATTGGAGGATAGCTAATGTGGTCCCGTTATTTAAGAAGGGTAGGAAGGATAACCCAGGTAATTATAGGCCGGTGAGCTTGACGTCCGTGGTGGGGAAGTTGTTGGAGAAGATTCTTAGAGATAGGATGTATGCGCATTTAGAAAGCAATAAACTCATTAACGATAGTCAGCATGGTTTTGTGAGAGGGAGGTCATGCCTCACTAACCTGGTGGAGTTTTTTGAAGAAGTGACTAGAATGGTTGACAAGGGAAGGGCCGTGGATGTCGTCTATATGGACTTTAGTAAAGCGTTTGACAAAGTCCCTCATGGTAGGCTGGTGAAAAAGGTTGGATCTCATGGGATTAAGAGGGAGGTGGCTAGATGGGTGGAGAACTGGCTTGGTCACAGAAGACAGAGGGTGGTAGTGGAAGGGTCTTTTTCCGGCTGGAGGCCTGTGACTAGTGGTGTTCCGCAGGGCTCTGTATTGGGACCTCTGCTGTTTGTGATTTATATGAAAGATCTGGAAGAAGGTGTAACTGGGGTGATCAGTAAGTTTGCGGACAACACAAAATTGGCAGGACTTGCAGATAGTGAGGAGCATTGTCAGAGGCTACAGAAGGATATAGATAGGCTGGAAATTTGGGCAAAGAAATGGCAGATGGAGTTCAATCCTGATAAATGCGAAGTGATGCATTTTGGTAGAAATAATGTAGGGAGGAGCTATACGATAAATGGCAGAACCATAAAGGGTGTAGATACACAGAGGGACCTGGGTGTGCAACTCCACAGATCCTTGAAGGTGACGTCACAGGTGGAGAAGGTGGTGAAGAAGGCATATGGTATGTTTGCCTTTATAGGATGGGGCACAGAGTATAAAAGTTGGGGTCTGATGTTGCAGATGTATAGAACATTGGTTCGGCCGCATTTGGAATACTGCGTCCAGTTCTGGTCGCCACACTACCAGAAGAACGTGGAGGCTTTGGGAGAGTACAGAGGAGGTTTACCAGGATGTTGCCTGGTATGGAGGGGCTTAGTTATGAGGAGAGATTGGGTAAACTGGGGTTGTTCTCCCTGGAAAGACGGAGGATGAGGGGAGACTTGTATAAAATTATGAAAGGCATAGATAGGGTGAACGGTGGGAAGCTTTTCCCCAGGTCGGTGGTGATGTTCACGAGGGGTCATAGGTTCAAGGTAAAGGGGGGGGGGGGAGGTGTTTTGGAAACAAACCCGAGCCAATATTGTGTTGTCTTGGGGAAAATACAGAATAAAGGGGCATAATCTAAGCATGTAGAACAAAGGTGGTAGTACAGGTGAAGTAAAGATAGCCATGGTCTGTGGACTGTATTGTAACACCAGCACATTTGGTTATAAAGATAGCTGGTTGTGAAGAAGATGCAAAGAATCATAAATGGGTTAAGTGAACAAAGAACAATGCAGCACAGGAACAGGCCCTTCGGCCCTCCAAGCCCGTGCCGCTCCCTGGTCCAAACTAGACCATTCTTTTGTATCCCTCCATACACAGATATCAGAAGGACATATATTACACAGAGGGTGGTGGGGGCCTGGAATGTGCTGCCAGGCAAGGTGGTGGAGGCGGACACACTGGGAACGTTTAAGACTTACCTAGATAGCCATATGAACGGAGTGGGAATGGAGGGATACAAAAGAATGGTCTAGTTTGGACCAGGGAGCGGCACGGGCTTGGAGGGCCGAAGGGCCTGTTCCTGTGCTGTATTGTTCTTTGTTCTTTGTTCACTTAACCCATTTATGATTCTTTGCATCTTCTTCACAACCAGCTATCTTTATAACCAAATGTGCTGGTGTTACAATACAGTCCACAGACCATGGCTATCTTTACTTCACCTGTACTACCACCTTTGTTCTACATGCTTAGATTATGCCCCTTTGTTCTGTATTTTCCCCAAGACAACACAATATTGGCTCGGGTTTGTTTCCAAAACACCTTCCACAACCTCAGCGTGACCAAATACAAGTCTTCCTATTCTTTCATTGAACCTGCCTCCACACTGATCTTATGATCGTAGCAAATAGCACATGCTGGTTTTCAAGTGAGATGTTAAATAAGGCTCTTGTGAATGTATCTTGGTCAATATTTATCTCTTAGCCATTTGGCCCCTCAAACCTGCTCCACCATTCAGTAAGATCATGACTGATCTGTTTGTGATTTGAATTTCACATTCCCATCTACCCCTGAAAACCATTGGTTCCCCTGCCTAATAACGATCTATCTACTTCCACTTGTTGCTATCCTGTATCACAAGTCTTTGCCCTTTAGTATTATTTAATCCTAACCCCAATATTGGTTCCATTTTGAATGAATTTTCCAATTTCTAATGCAATAAGGACCCACGGGTATTGTGAGCGTGCAGATAAATGGCAAACGGAACGAGGCATCTTCTCAGGTTACTGAGCAGAAATTTACACACTACTAGCTTATTGTAACAAAATAATGGTTGGTCATTGTAGCTGATTTGATGAAGCTAATTGTGTTGCCACAGAGACATTGCCCAAAATTGTATACAGAAAATTATAATAATATAAAATAAAAGTTGTCAGTGTATCCAGCTGATACACCACTTGATGAATACCTATTACCCCGCCCCCCCCATATGAAATGGCATTTGGTAACTGGTACATAGGAACTGGAGTGCGCCATAGAGTTTCAAGCCTTTTCACCAAACAGACCATGCTTATCTTCAACACCATTCACCACCTTTGTTCCATGGTCCATGAGATTGTACCCGTTTCCCTGCGAGAAGCAATTCCTAACCTAGCTCACTATATTTTAAATACTTCTTAACCTTTTCATGGGGAGGCAGTAGCGTAGTGGCCAAAAATAGTGGAGAAACAAGTGATTGGGAAAAATTTAAGAAACAACAAAGAGAGACTAAGAAAGCAATAAAGAAAGGAAGGATAGACTATGAAGCTAGGCTAGCAATTAATATAAAAAATGATAGTAAAAGTTTTTATAAATATATAAAAAGGAATAGAGTGGCTAGAGTGAATGTTGGACCCTTGGAGGACGAGAGGGGGGAGTTAATAGTGGGAAATGAGGATATGGCTGAGTCTTTAAATAAGTTTTTTGTGTCGGTCTTCACGGTGGAGGACACAAATAGTTTGCCAAATATGAACGATAGAGGGTTGGCAGCAGGAGAAATACTTAATACGATTAATGTTACCAGAGAGGCAGTGCTGGGTAGACTAATGGGACTGAAGGTGGACAAGTCCCCGGGTCCGGATGGAATGCATCCCAGGGTATTGAAAGAAATGTCAGAGGTAATAGTGGATGCGTTAGTGATTATTTATCAAAACTCGTTGCATTCTGGGGTAGTGCCGGTTGATTGGAAAACAGCTAATGTTACGCCGCTGTTTAAAAAAGGAAGGAGACAAAAGGCGGGTAACTATAGGCCGGTCAGCTTAACGTCTGTAGTAGGGAAAATGCTGGAATCCATTATTAAAGAGGAGATAGCAGGGCATCTGGATAGAAATGGTTCGATCAATCAGACGCAGCATGGATTCATGAGGGGAAAGTCGTGCTTGACGAACATGTTGGATTTTTATGAAGATGTGACTAGGGCGGTTGATGGAGGAGAACCGGTGGATGCGGTGTTTTTGGATTTCCAAAAGGCGTTTGATAAGGTGCCCCATAAAAGGCTGCTGAAGAAGATTAGGGCACACGGAGTTGGGGGTAGTGTGTTAAAGTGGATTGGGGACTGGCTATCCGACAGGAAGCAAAGAGTCGGAATAAATGGGTGTTTTTCCGGTTGGAGGAAGGTAACTAGTGGCGTGCCGCAGGGATCGGTACTCGGGCCGCAACTGTTTACCATTTATATAGATGATCTGGAGGAGGGGACGGAGTGTAGGGTAACGAAGTTTGCAGACGACACAAAGATAAGTGGAAAAGTGAATCGTGTGGAGGACGGAGAAGATCTGCAGAGAGATTTGGACAGGCTGAGTGAGTGGGCGAGGATATGGCAAATGGAGTATAACGTTGATAAATGCGAGGTTATACACTTTGGAGGAAATAATAACAAATGGGATTACTATCTCAATGGAAACAAATTAAAACATGCTACCGTGGAAAGGGACCTGGGGGTCCTTGTGCATGAGACGCAAAAGCCCAGTCTGCAGGTACAACAGGTGATCAAGAAGGCAAATGGGATGTTGGCCTATATTGCGAGGGGGATAGAATATAAAAACAGGGATGTCTTGATGCACCTGTACAGGGCATTGGTGAGGCCGCAGCTGGAATACTGTGTGCAGTATTGGTCCCCTTATATGAGGAAGGATATATTGGCATTGGAGGGAGTGCAGAGAAGGTTCACCAGGTTGATACCGGAGATGAGGGGTTTGGATTATGAGGAGAGGCTGAGGAGATTGGGTTTGTACTCGTTGGAGTTTAGAAGGATGAGGGGGGATCTTATGGAGACTTATAAGATAATGCGGGGGCTGGACAGGGTGGAGGCGGAGAGATTCTTTCCACTTAGTAAGGAAGTTAAAACTAGAGGACACAGCCTCAAAATAAAGGGGGGTCGGTTTAAGACAGAGTTGAGGAGGAACTTCTTCTCCCAGAGGGTGGTGAATCTCTGGAATTCTCTGCCCACTGAGGTGGTGGAGGCTACCTCGCTGAATATGTTTAAAGCGCGGATGGATGGATTCCTGATCGGTAAGGGAATTAAGGGTTATGGGGATCAGGCGGGTAAGTGGTACTGATCCACGTCAGATCAGCCATGATCTTATTGAATGGCGGGGCAGGCTCGAGGGGCTAGATGGCCTACTCCTGCTCCTATTTCTTATGTTCTTATGTTCTTATGTTGTCACTGGACTAGTAATCCAGGAGACCCATGGCACTGCTCTGGGCCATGGGCACTCACCTGAAGAAGGGGCAAAGAGCTCCGAAAGCTTGTGTGGCTTTTGCTACCAAATAAACCTGTTGGACTTTAACCTGGTGTTGTTAAACTTCTTACTGCTCTGGGGACCAGGGTTCAAATCCCAACATGGCAGATGGTGGGACACTAGGCAAACCACCAACAGCAGATTCCCCCTTCAGAAAGGCAAGAGTTTATTTTCAGGTGACCAGCAGAATTTCCAAAACCAGGGAGAGAGAGACTTCTTTTCAGCTTGATGCCCTTTCTAAAGCTAAAACTCAAACCACAGCTCCAAACTGAAAATGAAACAACTCCTATCACCTGACCTGCCATCCAGGTTTTTTCACAACAAAGCAGAGTCATAAACATACCCCCCTTTAAGCAGCAATAAAAAGACTCTCGTAGACAGCCCGGCAACAATGAGAAAAACAAACTGAAAAAAGTTTGCTTGCAATTGCAGAGTACAAGATTTTTAAAAAACACTTCTTAAAGGTACACTAAAGTCACACCATAGCAATGTGGTTGACTCTTAACCTCTCTCTGAAATGGCCAAGCGAGTCACTCAGTTCAAAGACTATTAGGGCTGACCCAGCCAGTGACACCCACATCTCTTGAATGAATAAAAACTACTTGGAATGGGATGGTGGGGCTTTGGATTGGTTTTGACAGATGGTGTAAAATTCTATTGGGTCTTGATCATTCTGTAGCTGGTTCTAAGTGTGAATTTTACAGGATGGACCAAATTTCAGGTGTACTTAGCTTTTGGGGATCGGGGATATTTACACATCTTTACCCCCACTTAGTGAATGTCGAGTCCATAATATGGTCAATTATACATGGTCTGTGAAAGCAGTGGTGCTGAAGGGCCAAATGTTCTTTACCTGAAGTACAGTAAACAATGAGGAAATAGTAGACTTTAAAATGACTTGGATATATTAGTGAAATTCATCTAATTCACTGCAGAAACGTGTGAGGTTGGAAATATGGGAGATAATGCACGGTAAAATAGCCCCATTTTAAAGAGGACAACAAAAAAGAGCTTGGACTCTTTTTCTTATCCTTAAAGCTACAAATGTTCAGAGTGGACCGGGCAAACCCAAATCCATTCCTTGCTTTTCAAAAACTAAATTCAAATGGAATCCAATTCATGGTCCCCACAAGAGAGACAACAAGACCCAAGCTGACAAGATTAGGCATTGCACCCACTCTTGGGCTTGATCTGACAATGCTTGATCTTAGCCAAAAGGCCGAGGAAGATCAACCTGCCTGACCATTGACTCTCCCCTGCCAGGGCTGTTTGGGCACACGTCTTTGAAGATGTCAGGATAGATTAACATAGCAATTCATAAAATACATAGGAACCGGAGACAGGAAGTTAAGCTAATCTATATTAAAAAATAGTTAATCCTTTGCTGGAGTATTGTGCCCAATTCCGGGCACCACACATTGGGAAAGGCACGAAAGTTATGGAACGTACAGAAGAGAGACTTACCAGAATGTAGTCACCATTCAGGAACCAGTTAACGTGGAAAGTCCGGAGAGGCTGGGCTTGGTCTCCTTAGAGCGGAGATTTGACAAGAGGAGTTCAAAAGCAAGGGGTTTCATAGGGTAAATAAAGAGTTGTTTACACTAGCTGAAGATCAATAACCAGATTGTACAGATTTTATGACAATTGACCAAAAAAAAACCACTGATGACATCAGGAAAAATGTTTCCACAGAGTGGTTTGGATTTGGAATGCATTGCCTGATTGGGTGGTTAATATAGATTCAATGATTGCCTTCACAAGGGGATAAATAATTGAAGGGCAGATAGATTCAGGATTATGGGTAAAGAGAGGGCAGTGGACTGCTTCCAAAATAGTTGATGCAAACATAATGGGCCAAGTGGCCTCCTCTGCTCTACTCTTTTACCCTCAGTCATGTGGATGTGGTGTATCTGGATTTCCAGAAGGCATTTGACAAGGTGCTGCACCAAAGGCTGCTGAGTAAGAAAAAGGTGCACGGTGTTACTGGTAATGTATTAGAATAGATAGAAGATTGGTTAACTAACAGAAAGCAAAGAGTGGGGGTAAATAGGTGTTTTCCTGGTTGGCGATCAGCGACTAGTGGTGTGCCTCAGGGATCAGTGTTGGGACCGCAATTGTTTATGATTTACATGGATGATTTGGAGTTGGGGACCAGGTTAGTGTGTCAAAATTTGCAGATGATACTAAGATGAGTGGCAGAACAAAGTGTGCAGTGGATGCTGGAAGTCTGCAAGGGATATAGATAGTCTAAGTGAGTGGGCGAGGGTCTGGCAGATGGAGTACAATGTTGGTAAATGTCAGATCATCCATTTTGGTAGGAATAAGAGCAAAGTGGATTAGTTAAATGGTAAAATATTGCAGCATGCTGCTGTGCAGAGGGACCTGGGTGTCCTTGTGCAAGAATCACAAAAAAGTTGGTTTGCAGGTGCAGCAGGTAATTAAGAAGGCAAATGGAATGTTGTCCTTCATTGCTAGAGAGATGGAGTTTAAAAACAGGGAGGTTATGTTGCAGCTGTATAAGGTGCTGGTGATGCCACACCTGGAGTTACTGTGTACAGTTTTAGTCTCCTTACTTGAGAAAGGATATACTGGCACTGGAAGAGGTACAGAGGAGATTCACTACATTGATTCCGGAGTTTGAGGGTTGCCTTATGAGAAGAGACTGAGTAGACTGGGGCTATACTCATTGGAATTCAGAAGAATAAGGGGAGATCTTATAGAAACATATAAGATTATGAAGGGAATAGATCAGATAGAAGCAGGGAAGTTGTTTCCACTGGCAGGTGAAACTAGAACAAGGGGGCATGGCCTCAAAATAAGGGGAAGCAGATTTAGGACTGAGTTGAGGAGGAACTTCTTCACACAAAGGGTTGTGAATCTGTGGAATTTCCTGCCCAGTGAAGCAGTTGAGGCTACCTCATTGAATGTTTTTAAGGCAAAGATAGATAAATTTTTGAACAGTAAAGAAATTAAGGGTTATGGTGAGGGGGTGAGTAAGTGGAGCTGAGTCCATGAAAAGATCAGCTATGATCTTATTGAATGGCGGAGCAGGCTTGAGGGGCCAGATGGCCTACTCCTGCTCCTAGTTCTTATGTTCTTATGTGTTCTGACATAAAATTGGGGTTCTATGTTTCTTCCAGTACAAGTGACTACACTCCCAAAATACTTCATTGGCTGTAAGCACTTGGGATATCCTGAGATTATGAAAGATGCTCTATAATTCAAGTTAAACCTCTACAAATGCAAGATTGAGTATACCTGTATATAACTGGAGTAAGCAAATCGTGTGCATCAGCTATCCATTGAACCTGGGCGGAGGACAACAATTCCTGACATAACAGGCAACTGATAATCATACAGTGATGGCAAAAGATCTTTCCAATCCCGAGTGTGTTAGTAACAAAAGGCAGTTCATATAAAAACACATCTGAAAATTAACTGGTGTATTTAATATATTGGGACCTGTTGTACCATTTTGGACAATTTACCACATTGAATCATGTCGGTGACACCTGCTGATAGTTCCCTAGGCATTCCTGAGGTTCAGTGGAGTGTTTATCCAAACCTGCCATAAACCAGGTCGCCAAAAAAGTCTCCATCCACATTTCTTTTATCTGATATTTCTGTGGTAGTGATGCCTGCACTCTATATCTGAATGGTCTTGAAACGTTGTGACTATTCAGTCATCAATCCTCCTGGGACACCACAAAATGTCCCATTTGTACCACAAAGTCTGTTTTTCCAGAAATAGAACAAAGAACAGTACAGCACAGGAAACAGGCCCTTCGGCCCTCCAAGCCTGTGCCGCTCATTGGTCCAACTAGACCATTCGTTTGTATCTCTCCATTCCCAGACTGCTCATATGACTATCCAAGTAAGTCTTAAACGATGTCAGCGTGTCTGCCTCCACCACCCTACTTGGCAGCGCATTCCAGGCCCCCACCACTCTCTGTGTAAAAAAACGTCCCTCTGATATCTGAGTTATACCTCACCCCTCTCACTTTGAGCCCGTGATCCCTCGTGATCGTCACCTCCGACCTGGGAAAAAGCTTCCCACTGTTCACCCTATCTATACACTTCATAATTTTGTACACCTCTATTAGGTCTCAACTCATTCTCCATCTTTCCAGGGAGAACAAGTCCAGTTTACCCAATCTCTCCTCATAGCTAAGACCTTCCATACCAGGCAACATCCTGGTAAACCTTCTCTACACTCTCTCGAAAGCCTCCATGTCCTTCTGGTAGTGCGGCGACCAGAACTGGACGCAGTACTCCAAATGTGGCCTAACCAGCGTTCTATACAGCTGCATCATCAGACTCCAGCTTTTATACTCTATACCCTGTCCTATAAAGGCAAGCATACCATATGCCTTCTTCACCACCTTCTCCACCTGTGCTGCCACCTTCAAGGATTTGTGGACTTGCACACCGAGGTCCCTCTGTGTTTCTATACTCTTGATGGCTCTGCCATTTATTGTATAACTCCCCCCGACGTTAGTTCTTCCAAAATGCATCACTTCGCATTTATCTGGATTAAATTCCATCTGCCATTTCTCTGCCCAATTTTCCAGCCTATCTATACCCTGCTGTATTGTCCGACAACGTTCATCGCTATCCGCAAGTCCAGCCATCTTCGTGTCATCCGCAAACTTGCTGATAACACCAGTTACACCTTCTTCCAAATCATTTATAAATATCACAAATAGCAGAGGTCCCAGTACAGAGCCCTGCGGAACACCACTGGTCACAGACCTCCAGCCGGAAAAAGACCCTTCGACTGCGACCCTCTGTTTCCTGTGGCCAAGCCAGTTTTCTAACCATCTAGCCACCCCTCCTTGTATCTCATGAGCCTTAACCTTCTTAACCAACCTGCCATGAGGGACATTGTCAAATGCCTTACTCAAATCCATATAGACGACATCCACGGCCCTTCCTTTGTCAACCGTTTTTGTCACTTCCTCAAAAAACTCCACCAAATTTGTAAGGCACGACCTCCCTCTTACAAAACCATGCTGTCTGTCACTAATGAGATTGTTCCGTTCTAAATGCGCATACATCCTGAGTCTAAGAATCCTCTCCAACAACTTCCCTACCACGGACGTCAAGCTCACTGGCCTATAATTGCCCGGGTTATCCCTGCTACCCTTCTTAAATAACGGTACCACATTCGCTATCCTCCAATCCTCAGGGACCTCACTGTGTCCAATGAAGAGACAAAGATTTCTGTCAGAGGCCCAGCAATTACATCTCTTGTCTCCCTGAGCAGTCTAGGATAGTTGCCATCAGGTCCTGGGGATTTGTCAGTTTTAATGTTACCTAAAAAACCTAACACTTCCTCCCTTGTAATGGAGATTCTCTCTAACGGGTCAACACCTCCCTCTGAGACACTCCCAGTCAACAAGTCCCTCTCCTTTGTGAATACCGATGCAAAGTATTCATTTAGGATCTCCCCTATTCCCTTGGGTTCTAAGCATAATTCCCCTCCTTTGTTCCTGAGAGGTCCGACTTTTTCCCTGACAACTCTTTTGTTCCTAACATATGAATAAAATGCCTTAGGATTCTCCTTAATCCTGTCTGCCAAGAACATTTCGTGACCTCTTTTTGCCCTTCTAACTCCCCGTTTGAGTTCTTTCCTACTCTCTCTGTATTCCTCCAGAGCTCCATCTGTTTTCAGTTGCCTGGGCCTAACGTACGCCTCTCTTTTCTTTTTGATCAGATCCTCAATTTTCCTGGTTATCCACGACTCTCGAATCCTACCTTTCCTATCCTTCCTTTTTACAGGCACATGCCTGTCCTGCAACCTTATCAACTGTTCCTTAAAAGCCTCCCACATGCCAGACATGGACTTACCCCCGAACAGCCTCTCCCAATCAATGGCCACCAATTCCTGCCTAATCCTGCTATAGTTAGCCTTCCCCCAATTTAGCACCCTACCCTTAGGACAACACTTGTCCTTGTCCATTACTATCCTAAAGTTAACAGAGTTGTGGTCACTATTTGCCACATGTTCCCCTACCGAAACTTTGACGACCTGACCGGGCTCATTTCCCAGAACTAGATCCAGTATAGCCCCCTCTTCAGTTGGGCTATTTACATACTGTTCCAAAGAACCTTCCAGTACGCATTTTACAAATTCCTCCCCGTCCAGACCCCCAGCCCTAAGCACTTTCCAGTCTATACCAGGGAAATTGAAGTCTCCCACTACAACAACCCTATTTTTTCTGCACATATCCAGAATCTCCTGACATATCCGTTCCTCCACTTCCCGTGGGCTGTTGGGTGGCCTGTAGTATACCCCCAGCATAGTGATTGCACCTTTCCTGTTTCTGAGCTCCACCCACAGCGACTCATTACATGACCCCTCTAAATTGTCCACCTTCTGCACCGCTGTAATATGCTCCCTAACTAATATCGCTACTCCCCCACCTTTTTTAGCCCGTCCTCCGTCTCACCTAAAACACTTATACCCCGGAATATTCAGCTGCCAGTCCTGTCCTTTTAACCATGTCTCCGTCACCGCAACCACATCCAAATTCCACGTAAGCATTAAGGCCCTAAGTTCGTCTGTCTTACCTGTTATGCTCCTCGCACTGAAGCAGATGCACTCCAAACCTCCAGGCCCACTCAGGTCATCCTGCTCCAGAATGCTCTTCTTCTTACCTAGCCTTGCCCTGGCCCCCAGCTCGACCCCAGGCTCAGTACGTACTGACCTACTGTTTTGATCTCCACCCCCCCTGCCACACTAGTTTAAACCCTGCCGAAACACTCTAGCAAAACTCCCTGTTCCTGGCCTCACTAGCACTAGGCACTGGGAGCAGTCCAGAGATTGCTACCCTAGAGGCCTTATTTTTTAGCCTTGCACCCATCTCCCTGAATTGCTCTCGTATGACCCCCATGCTCTTTCTACCGACGTCATTTTCACCAATGTGTACAGTTACATCTGTTTGAATACCTTCCCTTTTTAATATGCTTCCTACCCTCTCAGAGACATCCAGTACCCCGGCACCAGGGAGGCAGACTACTATCCTGGAGTCTCGTTCGCACCCGCAGAACCGCCTGTCCGTGCCTCTAACCATCGCATCCCCCGCCACTATTTCTCTCCTAATCCCCTTCTTTCCCTTCTGGGCCTCTGAGCCTGTCTCTGTGCAGGCGATCTGGTCCTCGTGGCATATCCCTGGAGGGTCATCCCCCTCCACAGAATCCAAAACAATATACCTATTTTGGAGGGCAACCACAGGGGATCCCTCCACTGACTGCTCACTCCCTTCCCCTCTCCCATCTGTTGCCCAGCCCTTACTATTATGGGAGACTGCCACTGGGGTACTTTCTGGTACTTCACCCTTATGACTTTTACCCTTCCTAATTGTGACCCACTTGTCTTCCTTCTGAGGCCCTGGTGTGACTACCTGCTTAAAATGTTTTTTCTATTATTTTCTCATTTTCCCTGACTAAACAGCTCATCGAGCTGCAGCTCCAGCTCCCTTACACGGTCCCTCAGGAGTTGCAGTTCCATCATTTGGCACAGATATGGACCTCCGGGAGGCAAGTCGTCTCCAGGAACTCCCACATCCCACATTTTCAAAGGATCAGACATCTGATCGGAAAGCATTTTTCTTTCCGAGAATCTAACTCCAGTTGCAACACTTGAGCAAAATCCAACAATTTGAGAGCAAGCACTGAACCAAGTATTTCAGAACTGAATTTCTGAAATTTTTATATGGTCTATTAAAGTCCGTAATCTATGGAATAACCATCCATCTTTCTAAGTATACTGATTCTATCTAATATGCATTTAATAATGCATCTTTCGTATTACTTTTATCTATGAAAATTACTTGAAGTTCCAAACCTTCAGTGTCCAACTGAAAGATCTCTCGCTCACAAAACACTTTGCACCTGAACTTGCTTTTGGTAGAAACAATAATACTAAGGCAATATTTGATTTTCTCTTTGGTAAGGACATAACCCATGTCCACATGTCTACTTCATTTTCCAGTGATCGTTCCGCAGGAAATCATACCCTGACAACTTAGACTTGGCTTCAGCCATTTTTCCCAAAAGCAACTAGAGTCTCCAGTGTGAACAAAAAGTACTTAAGTTAAGAATCACTCACTGAATCCCCACTGTCAACATCCTTGGGGTTACCATTGACCAGAAACTGAACTGGACTCGCCACATAAGCACAGTGGCTACAAGAGCAGGTCAGAGGCTGGGAATACTGTGGCGAGTAACTCACCCCCTGACTCCCCAAAGCCTGTCCACCATCTACAAGGCACAAGTCAGGAGTGTGATGGAATACTCCCCACTTGCCTGGATGGGTGCAGCTCCAACACTTCAGAAACTTGACACCATCCGTTGTTTGGGTTTAATCTCAGTTGTTTGGATTTAATCTCAGTTGTTTGGATTTAATATCAGTTTGTTTGGGTTTAATCTCAGTTGTTTGGATTTAATCTCAGTTTGTTTGGGTTTAATCTCAGTTTGTTTGGGTTTAATCTCAGTTGCTTGGGTTTAATCTCAGTTTGGATTTAAACGCAGTTTGTTTGGACTTATCTCAATTTTTGAGTCTCCCATCCTCCCCCCTCCTCTAACCTAAAAAAAAGGACTCGGAGTGAGAGCAGGGAAGCTTTTTTTTCTCTTTCATTTCTTAGTAAGGGCAGTTAGCAGGGATGTCAGTGCAGGCAGTGCATCCTGTGGGATGTTTGAGGTGAGGGACACGAGTAGTGTCCCAGCTGAGTACACCTGCGGGAAGTGCATCCAATTCCAGCTCCTTGAAGACCGTGTTAGGGATCTGGAGCTGGAGCTGGATGCACTTCGGATCATTCGGGAAGCAGAAGTGGTCATAGATAGAAGCTTCAGGGATGTAGTTACTCCGAAGTATGAAGATAGATGGGTGACGGTGAGAGGGGCTGGGAGGAAGCAGTCAGTGCAGGGATTCCCTGTGGTCGTTCCCCTCGGCAACAAATATACCGCTTTGGATACTGTTGCGGGGGGGGACCTACCAGTGGTAAGCCACGGTGACTGGATCTCCAGCACTGAGTCCGTCCCTGTGGCTCAGAAGGGAAGGGGGGAGAACAGGAGAGCAATAGTTATTGGGGACTTGATAGAGGGACAGATAGGAGGATCTGTGGCAGCGAAAGAGACTCACGGATGGTATGTTGCCTCCCGGGTGCCAGGGTCCGTGACATCTCGGACCGTGTTTTCAGGATCCATAAGGGGGAGGGGGAACAGTCACAAGTCGTGGTACACATCGGTACCAACGACATAGGTAAGAGAAGGGACAGGGATTTAAAACAGGAATTTAGGGAGCTAGAGTGGAAGCTGTGAGCCAGGACAAACCATGTTGTCATCTCTGGTTTGTTGCCGGAGCCACGTGCTAGCGGGTTGAGGAACAGGGAGAGGGTGCAGATAAACACGTGGTTGCAGGGATGGTGTAGGAGGGAGGGTTTCAGATACATGGATAATTGGAGCACATTCTGGGGAAGGTGGGACCTGTACAAACAGGACGGTTTGCACCTGAATCAGAGGGGCACCAATATCCTGGGAGGGAAATTTGCTACGGCTCTTCGGGGGGGTTTAAACTAATTTGTCAGGGGGATGGGAAAACGAGCTGTAGTCCAGAAGCCAGTGTTGAGTGTAGTGAGGTACTGAGGAGGGTATCAAGGTTGCAGACAGGAAGGTGGGTTGAGGTGTGTCTACTTCAATACAAGGAGCATCCGGAATAAGGTAGGTGAACTTGGAGCGTGGATTGGTATTTGGGACTACGATGTTGTGGCCATTACGGAGACATGGTTAGAACAGGGACAGGAATGGTTGTTGGAAGTTCCGGGGTATAGATGTTTCAGTAAGAGTAGGGAAGGTGGTAAAAGAGGTGGAGGAGTAGCATTGTTAATCAAGGATAGTTTAACGGCTGCTGAAAAGCAGTTCGAGGGGGATCTGCCCACTGAGGTAATATGGGCTGAAGTTAGAAATAGGAAAGGAGCGGTCACGTTGTTGGGGGTTTTCTATAGGCCCCCAAATAGTAATAGAGATGTGGAGGAAGAAATTGCGAAGCAGATTATGGATAGGTGGGGAGGTCAGAGGGTAGTTGTCATGGGTGACTTTAACTTTCCAAACATTGATTGGAACCTTTATAGGTCGAATAGTTCGGATGGGGCAGTTTTTGTACAGTGTGTGCAGGAGGGTTTCCTGACACAATATGTGGATAGGCCGACAAGAGGTGGGGCCACATTGGACTTGGTACTGGGTAATGAACCGGGCCAAGTGTTAGATTTGGCTGTGGGAGAGCACTTTGGAGATAGTGACCATAATTCGGTGTCTTTCATTATTGCAATGGGGAGGGATAGGGCCTTACGGCAGGGCAAGGTTTATAATTGGGGGAGGGGTAATTATGATGCGATGAGGCAAGAATTAGGGAGCATAAGATGGGAACAGAAACTGTCAGGGAAAGGCACAAATGAAAAGTGGAGCTTGTTAAAGGAACAAATACTGAGTGTCCTTGATAGGTATGTCCCTGTCAGGCAGGGAGGAAATGGCCGAGTGAGGGAACCATGGTTCACAAAAGAAGTTGAATGTCTTGTCAAGAGGAAAAAGGAAGCGTATGTAAGGATGAGAAAACAAGGTTCAGTTGGGTCGCTTGAGGGTTACAAGGTAGCAAGGAATGAGCTAAAAAAAGGGCTTAGGAGAGCAAGGAGGGGGCATGAGAAGTCCTTGGCGGGTCGGATCAAGGAAAACCCCAAGGCTTTTTACTCTTATGTGAGAAATAAAAGAATGACCACGGTGAGGTTAGGTACAGTCAAGGATAGTCGGAACCTGTGCATGGAGTCAGAAGAGATAGGAGAGGCGATGAATGAATATTTTTCTTCAGTGTTCACCAAGGAGAGGGACCATGTTTGGATGAGAATGGGATACAGGCTGATAGGCTGGAGGAGGTAGATGTTCTGAGGGAAGGTGTATTAGCAATTTTGAAAAACCTGAGGGTCGATAAGTCCCCTGGGCCAGATGGGATATATCCTAGGATTCTTTGGGAGGCAAGGGATGAGATTGCAGAGCCTTTGGCTTTGATCTTTGGGTCCTCACTGTCCACGGGGATAGTGCCAGAGGACTGGAAAGTGGCGAATGTTGTTCCTCTGTTCAAGAAAGGAAATAGGAATGACCCTGGTAATTATAGGCCGGTTAGTCTTACTTCGGTGGTCGGTAAGTTAATGGAAAAGGTCCTGAGGGATAGGATTTATGACAATTTGGAAAGATGCAGCTTAATCCGTGATAGTCAGTATGGATTTGTGAAGAGTAAGTCTTGCCTCACAAATTTGATTGAATTCTTTGAGGAGGTAACTAAGTGTGTAGATGAAGGTAGAGCAGTTGATGTCGTATACATGGATTTTAGTAAGGCGTTTGATAAGGTTCGCCATGGTAGGCTCATGAAGAAAGTAAGGAGGTGTGGGATAGAGAGAAATTTGGCCGATTGGATAAGTAACTGGCTATCTCATAGAAGTGGAGATGCCGGCGTTGGACTGGGGTGAACACAGTAAGAGTTTTAACAACACCAGGTTAAAGTCCAACAGGTTTATTTGGTAGCAAATACCATTCGCTTTCGGAGCGCTGCTCCTTCGTCAGATGGAGTGGAAATGTGCTCTCAAACAGGGCACAGAGACACAAAATCAAGTTACAGAATACTGATTAGAATGCAAATCCCTACAGCCAACCAGATCTTAAAGATACAGACAATGTGGGTGGAGGGAGCATTAAGCACAGGTTAAAGAGATGTGTATTGTCTCCAGACAGAACAGCCCGCAAGTCCAGGAGGCAAGCTGTGGGGGTTACTGATAATGTGACATAAATCCAACATCCCGGTTTAGGCCGTCCTCATGTGTGTGGAACTTGGCTATCAGTTTCTGCTCAGCGACTCTGCGCTGTCGTGTGTCGTGAAGGCCGCCTTGGAGAACGCTTACCTGAAGATCCAAGGCTGAATGCCCGTGACTGCTGAAGTGCTCCCCCACAGGAAGAGAACAGTCTTGCCTGGTGATTGTCGAGCGGTGTTCATTCATCCGTTGTGGTAGCGTCTGCATGGTTTCCCCAATGTACCATGCCTCGGGACTTCCTTTCCTGCAGCGTATCAGGTAGACAACGTTGGTCGACTTGCAAGAGTAGGTACCGTGTATCTGGTAGATGGTGTTCTCACGTGAGATGATGACATCCGTGTCGATGATCCGGCACGTCTTGCAGAGGTTGCTGTGGCAGGGTTGTGTGGTGTCGTGGTCACTGTTCTCTTGAAGGTTGGGTAGTTTGCTGCGGACAATGGTCTGTTTGAGGTTGCGCGGTTGTTTGAAGGCAAGAAGTGGGGGTGTGGGGACGGCCTTGGCGAGATGTTCGTCTTCATCAATGACATGTTGAAGGCTCCGGAGGAGATGCCGTAGCTTCTCCGCTCCGGAGAAGTACTGGATGACGAAGGGTACTCTGTCCACGTGTTTAGGGTGGAAGCTGGAGAAGTGGAGCATCATGAGGTTATCCTCCGGAGCCTTCAACATGTCATTGATGAAGACGAACATCTCGCCAAGGCCATCCCCACACCCCCACTTCTTGCCTTCAAACAACCGCGCAACCTCAAACAGACCATTGTCCGCAGCAAACTACCCAGCCTTCAGGAGAACAGTGACCACGACACCACACAACCCTGCCACAGCAACCTCTGCAAGACGTGCCGGATCATCGACACGGATGCCATCATCCCACGTGAGAACACCATCTACCAGGTACACGGTACCTACTCTTGCAAGTCGACCAACGTTGTCTACCTGATACGCTGTAGGAAAGGATGTCCCGAGGCATGGTACATTGGGGAAACCATGCAGACGCTACGACAACGGATGAATGAACACCGCTCGACAATCACCAGGTAAGATTGTTCTCTTCCTGTGGGGGAGCACTTCAGCAGTCACGGGCATTCGGCCTCTGGTCTTCAGGTAAGCGTTCTCCAAGGCGGCCTTCACGACACACGACAGTGCAGAGTCGCTGAGCAGAAACTGATAGCCAAGTTCCACACACATGAGGACGGCCTAAACCGGGATGTTGGATTTATGTCACATTATCAGTAACCCCCACAGCTTGCCTCCTGGACTTGCGGGCTGTCCTGTCTGGAGACAATACACATCTCTTTAACCTGTGCTTAATGCTCCCTCCACCCACATTGTCTGTATCTTTAAGATCTGGTTGGCTGTAGGGATTTGCATTCTAATCAGTATTCTGTAATTTGATTTTGTGTCTCTGTGCCCTGTTTGAGAGCACATTTCCACTCCATCTGACGAAGGAGCAGCGCTCCGAAAGCTAATGGTATTTGCTACCAAATAAACCTGTTGGACTTTAACCTGGTGTTGTTAAAACTCTTACTGTATCTCATAGAAGACAGAGGGTGGTGGTGGATGGAAAATTTTCAGACTGGAGACCAGTTACCAGCGGTGTACCACAGGGATCAGTGCTGGGTCCTCTGCTATTTGTGATTTTTATCAATGACTTGGAGGAGGGGGCTGAAGGGTGGGTCAGTAAATTTGCTGATGACACCAAGATTGGTGGAGTAGTGGATGAGGTGGAGGGCTGTTGTTGGCTGCAAAGAGACATTGATAGGATGCAGAGCTGGGCCGAAAAATGGCAGATGAAGTTTAACCCTGATAAGTGCGAGGTGATTCATTTTGGTGGGACAAATTTGAATGCGAATTACCGGGTCAACGGCAGGGTTCTGAGGAATGTGGAGGAACAGAGAGATCTTGGGGTTCATATCCACAGATCTCTGAAGGTTGCCACTCTAGTGGATAGAGCCGTGAAGAAGCTCTGTGTTAGCGTTTATTAACAGGGGGTTTGAGTTTAAGAGCCGTGGGTTATGCTGCAACTGTACAGGACCTTGGTGAGACCATATTTGGAATATTGTGTGCAGTTCTAGTCACCTCGCTATAAGGAGGATGTGGAAGCATTGGAGAGAGTGCAGAGGAGATTTACCGGGATGCTGCCTGGTTTGGAGGGTAGGTCTTATGAGGAAAGGTTGAGGGAGCTAGGGCTTTTCTCTTTAGAGCGGAGGAGGATGAGAGCCGACTTAATAGAGGTTTATAAGATGATGAGGGGGAAAGATAGAGTGGACGTTCAAAGACTATTTCCTCGGGTGAATGTAGCTGTTACTAGGGGGCATAACTATAAGGTTCATGGTGGGAGATATAGGAGGGATGTATGAGGTAGGTTCTTTACTCAGAGAGTGGTCGGGGTGTGGAATGGACTGCCTGCTGTGATAGTGGAGTCGGACACTTTCGGAACTTTCAAGCGGTTATTGGATAGGCACATGGAGCACACCAGAATGATCGGGAGTGGATAGCTTGATCTTGGTTTCGGACAAAGCTCGGCACAACATCGAGGGCCGAAGGGCCTGTACTGTGCTGTACTGTTCTATGTTCTATGTTCTATCCAGGGCAAAGCAGCCTGCTTGATTGGCACCACATCCATTCGCTCCACCACCAACGCTCAGTAATAGCAAAGATCCTTAGACAGCACCTTCCAAACCCACAACCACTTCCATCTAGAAGGACAAGAGCAGCAGATACATGGGGACAAGACCACCTGCAAGTTCCCCTCCAAGCCACTCACCATCCTGACTTGGAAATAAATTGTCATTCCTTCACAGTCACTGGATCAAAATTCTGGAATTCCCTCCCTAACGGCATTGTAGGTCAACCCACAGCACGTGGACTGCGGTCATTCAAGAAAGCAGCTCACCACCACCTTCTCAAGGGCAACTAGGAACGGGTAATAAATGCTGCCAGCCAGCCACGCGCATGTCCCATGAATGAATAAAAAACAGTTTCCTGTCTTCACCTTTAAGCCACCACTCTGCGACCATGATAAATGGATTCCAAGTCAATTGGAAGCCCCTTACAGGGCACTGTAACAAAAACAGAATTATAAAGGAACCTTACCGAATCAAACTTAAAGTGAAAGTCCCTTGAAGGGACGCAGTAACAAAGGAGATTTTTTTAAAAGGAATCTTATCAAATTAAATTAAAATGTTATTTTGGAGCCAAGGAAGCCTTCCAGTCCTGGTGGTGCCACTGGTCAGAGAAGGCCTCAAGCGTAGCAGTGGTCACCACATGCTAATCTTTCTTTATATTCTTTTGAGTATATCAATTAAACTAATAGACAAATAAACTAATTAATTTAACAAAATGACAGCCCCTAAAGGGACACAAACAAAATACAAAACTCTTAAAGGAAACTTATTTAGCTAACTAAATCAAAATGTCACTTTGATCAGATTAACACTTTTTTAGAAAATCCAAAAGAATCATTTGAGGATACAACTAATGAGCTTTTCAAATTCATTTTCCGCTTGGAAACTTACAAAGATACTGGACAGAAATGTTTATTTGTAAAGGTCCTTTCCCTGGCAGATTACACTAATGCATTTGCAGCAAAGTAAAATAGACTAATTTATATGAACCTGTCTACGTGAACTCTAGTGTTGCTAGGAACTCTAGTATTAGTGTAGGTCCATTTTCTCCAGTAGCTCCTCTAAAGAGATCTGCTCTGTCCCATGCCTGTGTTACAGCTTTTCATAGAATCCCTGCAGAAGGAGGCCATTCAGCCCATCGAGTCTGCACCGACCACATACCCTATCCCTGTAACCCTACATATTTACCCTAGCTAGTCCCCTGACACTAAGGGGCAATATAGCATAGCCAATCCACCTAACCCACACATCTTTGGACTGTGGGAGGAAACCGGAGCACCTGGAGAAAACCCACAGGGAGAACATGCAAACTCCACACAGACAGTGACCCAAGCCGGGAATCGAACCCAGGTCCCTGGAGCTGTGAGGCAGCAGTGCTAACCACTGTGCCACCGTGCCGCCCAATTTTGTTTTAGACAGCTCTGTATTGAAGACACATGATACCACTGCACGCTTGAATAAATTTGAATTGGTGCCAGGCTGAGATCTCTAATTTCTTGCCATGTCGGCTGAGCAGATGCCTGCTGCTGTGCAACAGTAACCATTGGTGACCGAATGCATTCTTCACCATGGAGGGAACGACTGCTTAAATGAAGCAAATTAGTAACTAGCAGAGCAGTCACAACACACACACAGCCAGCAAATACAGTCTACAGGGTCTAGATGGGGGTTTTGGAAGTTGTTTGTTCTCTCAATGTATACTGCTCGAGTCTGCAGTTTCTCAAAACCATTCCTCTTTCTTTTCAAACCACTTTGACACATATGGACTTGTGTACAAGGTTGGAACTTCTTCCTGATCAATCTCATTTCTTAGTCATGTGATCTGATGTTATTATGAACATCATGTATCTTTCTGATGTTAACCTTTACTGTACAGAGGGTAGGTCTAAATAATGATTCTCGCCAGTGTGAGGACTGACCGGTGAGGAGGTCAGTTCAAATGAGTCCGCACGATGCATTCCTGGTCTCATTAATGACATAAAAAGTATGTGATTAATATTTAAATCAGCTTCGCACTCCTTCTGGGCATGAAGCCAATCTCGCCAGCCAAACAGGACCGGGAAGATTGCTTGCAGGGTCAAACCAGTTCATGCTCGGCACGGCAAGCCAATAAGATCGTGCCCTTTGTGTCTTTCTTCACAATAGAAGATACAAGTTTCATTCCAGAAATAAACAGTAACCTAGGGGCTAAAACGAGTGAGGAAATTAAGGAAACTAATATCAGTAGAGATAAAATATTGGAGAAACTTAAGGGACTAAAATCTGACAAACAGCGGTGGGAGTTGGGATAAAGCAGTGGGAATTGGGATAATGCAGTGGGAGTTAGGATAAAGCAGAGAGAGTTGGGAAAGAATCAGAGGTTTACAGCATGGAAACAGGCCCTTCGGCCCAACTTGTCCATGCCGCCCTTTTTTTTAAACCACTAAGCTAGTCCCAATTGTCTGTGTTTGGCCCATATCCCTCTATAGCCATCTTACCCATGCAACTGTCTGAATGCTTTTTAAAAGTCAATATTGTACCCGTCTCGACCACTACTTCTGGCAGCTTGTTCCAGACACTCACCATCGTGTGTGTGAAAAAATTGCCCCTCTGGACCCTTTTGTATCTCTCCCCTCTCGCCTTAAACCTGTGCCCTCTAATTTTAGACTCCTCTAACTTTGGGAAAAGATATTGACTAGCTTATCTATGCCCCACATTATTTTATAGACCTCTATAAGATCACCCCTAAGCCTTCTGTGCTCCAGAGAAAAAAGTCCCAGTCTATCCAGTCTCTCCTTATAACTCAAACCATCAAGTCCCGGTAGCATCCGAGTAAATCTTTTCTCCACTCTTTCTAGTTTAATAATATCCTTTCTATAATAGGGTGACCAGAACTGTACACAATATTCCAAGCGTGGCCTTACCAACGTCTTGCACAACTTCAGTGGGAGTGGGAATAAAGCAGTGGGAGTTGGAATAAAGCAGTGGGAGTTCGGATAAAGTGATGGGAGTTGGGATAAAGTCGTGGAAGTTGGAATAAAGCGGTGGGAGTTGGGGATAAAGCAGTGGGACTTGGGATAATGCAGTGGGACTTGGGATAATGCAGTGGGACTTGGGATAATGCAGTGGGAGTTGGGATAATGCAGTGGGAGCTGGGATAAAGCAGTGGGAGCTGGGATAAAGCAGTGGGAGCTGGGATAAAGCAGTAGGAGCTGGGATAAAGCAGTGGGAGCTGGGATAATGCAGTGGGAGCTGGGATAATGCATAGGAGTTGGGATAAATGACAGCATGAAAAAAAATTGCAAAGTGACATCAACACATAAGAAGTGTTCGCAGGTAAAAACCTGTTACCTATAAACTCATCTGGTTCAAGAAATTAGTGATCCCAGAGATAAAGGAGCGTGAGTTAAGGAAAGATATATTCGGAAACTCGTAAACATCAGCACAGGGGGAGAAGTGGTGAGTGGTTGGTGAGTAGCTGGTGAAGACTTTAAGTTTATTTGTTAATTTAGTTAGTAGTTTAATAAACAGAGACATAGCAGGGTACCTCAGGTCCATCGATTGTGCATCCTGTTTCATGAGGGATGTTGAGGAAACTTCATGTGTACTGGACAGCCACATTTGCAGGACATGTTGACAACTTGAGCAAGACATATCCGTGAGGATGGGAGCTACATGGATAGCACGTTTCTGGAGCTGGTCACCTTGCAGCTTGAGGGGGTGTGGACAGAGAGGGAATGGCTGACTGCCAGGCAGTCAAAGGGGATCAGTGAAGGAGTGCAGGAGTCATCTGAGTGCATCTCATTTTCTGACTGGTATTCAGTGTGGAATGCTGGTGAGGACGATGGTTCACTGGGAGTGCAGCCAGAGTCACGTCTCAAGCTGGCTCAGCTGTACAGTACAGCTGGAGAATTGGAAAAGCAATAGTGATAGGAGATTTGTTCGGGCAACGGACTGGCATTCCTGCGACAGCAGATGTGACTGCAGGACGATTGCCTCCCGACTGCTAGGATCAAGGATATCACTGAGTGACGGAGGGAATGGTGGGGGGGGAGCGAGGTCTACACTGATTCCAATCACATAGGTAGAAAGAGGAGAGGTCCCACTGGCTGGTTTTTGGGGAGCTGAGACAGAAAAAGCAGGACCTCAAAGGTAGTAATCTCTGAAATGCTCCTGTTACCAGGCACTAGTGTGCACTGAAGTAGAGGATAGAGCAGATGAATATGTGGCTGGAGAGAAAGGCTTGGAACATCCAGGGTCTCCTGGGTGGAAGGTCCCAGCATTGGCTCCAGTCCTTCCTCTTCCTTCAGATGCCCCTGGGGCACTCCATGGGAAGGTGGGGCAGCTGGAGTGATGTCCAGAAGCCTCAGCATCACCTAGCTGTGCCAGTCCTGAAGGCCCAACTGTGTTTGCACCATAGTGTGTGAGCCCATAGTGATAGCCCTCTGTCTCGAGCATGCTCCCGGGACCCTCAGCCACAGTCCTCAGCAACTTGGTCATGCCTTGGACCCTGCCATCCATGGTGATCATTTCCTGCCCCAGGTTCTTTGTGATTGCCACCCTTGCAGTGTTGGCCTGAGTGCCACACAATGCCAGCACCACCTCCTGCAGCTGAAGGCTGTGGCACTCCTCCAAACAGCCTCGCAGTTGCTGCAATGTTGCTGACAGCCCTTCCTGCAATCCCAGGTCTGCTTCTGCATCTCCTGCAGCTTCAGGAGAACTGATCCCAGCAGCTCGGCACCTGGCCGGGGAACAGCTGCTTCCTCGGATCCAGCAGACGTCCGCCTGACTGGGCCCTCATACGTTCCCACCTCCACCTGATGTGAATCAGCAGCTGTGTGACGCTCACCAGAAAGTGCTCCAGAAGCCTCACCACTAACATGTCCCACAAAGGTGATGGTATCTGTGCTGGTGGATGGTGCATGCAATAGCTACATGTGTGTGCTTCCCTCAGACCCATCAGAGGTGTCGACCGGAGTCTCTGCGGGGGCAGCAGGGGTGGGACACCGACACTTGTTGGACTGGCCTCATTGGAGTCACCTCCTGCAAAACAAAACACATGATTCAGTGCAAGGGAGGGACAGGCATCTGGGCAGATTGCAGCTCACTTGAGTACAGCCATATGAATGAAGGTTTTGTGGCTCCATGGCACACCCCGACCTGGCTGTCAGTCACGACTCTTGTTGTCCATCTCCCCGAAAGCTCCAGTGCCCACTCCTTGAATGGAATGAGGAGACAGCTCAGGGACCCCACCTCCGGTCTTCTTCTTCTGCTCCTGGCGATTATGGGCTGTCTTTTCCTGTGGGGGCAAAAGGGGGATTGAAAGTCTGATGGTTGGAGGGTGTGGGGTGTTGGGGTGGGGACAACCGGGTGACAGAGGGGTTGGAGGCCCCGGGTTGTCAGGGAGTGCATTGACGTGGACATTCCAAGTGCGATGGATGAGATGGACACTCACCCTTGCTGCCCGTAGGAGGTGGGCACTGGACACCGATCTTCTGTGCCACGGCATGGGCACTGACAGCCCCCGATATTGCTGCCCAGGCCACATTGCCAGCCCAACTCCTGGGTCGTGCCTGTCTCTGGGGAAGAAGATGACCGTCCTCTCCTCCACGGCATCCAGTCACTGTCCCAGCTCCCTGTGGGTGAACCATGAAGCTGCTGTGTGTGGTGCCACCTTCCTGGAGTGACTGGCTGTGAGTGCATTGTTAGTGTTTAAATGAAGCTCCCCCTGTTTAACGGTGCACAGCTACGGCCACTTTGGGCGAGTCCGGTGCCTGGAGCCTCTGTAACGGTGTGATCCACAGAGGCTCTTTCATTGCACTCAGTGTGGAAGATAATGGTACGTAGCGTGCTGAGGAGACTGGCACGGAGAACACCCATTCTCACATTGTTATGACACTCAGTAATGTTTGGGGGAAATCCCACCCGTTATATTTAATGAGTATTTGCAATATTCCTGGTTCTGCTTTTGTAATAGTCCCACATCCCAGTAAATCTCTGCACTCTGATTGTTAAGGTGCCCAGAATTGAACTGAATCCAGTTGCAGAGGTCTAACAGTGATGACTAAAGATTGAACAGAACTTGCTTGCTTTTATACTCTGCCACTATTGAGGATTCACCAGCCTCTCCAAGTTGAGCAGCCACCTTTAGAGACCCAGCCAGCAGCTTCTCAGCATGAGAGGGTTAAAGAGCTGGAGAGAGAGAGAGAGAGGGGAAGATGTGTTTCCTGTGTGGGAGGGAAAACTAAGAAAGTGAAAGTAGTTAGTGTGTGTAATGAGCTACTGTAGAATGAGCCTGGCTCCCAGTGTTGTGTCTGCATTGTCCTCCTTTCTCACTCACTGAAAGGTCTGGCCAGTCTTTCTTTCTCCTTGCAGACTGTGTTTGGGGAGTTTGGAGCTCCGGGCCAGAAGAGATGTGGTGGTTTCAGCAGGGGATGAGCTTCCTCCCAGCCGCACTAGTCATCTGGTCAGCGGCTGCCTTCGTCTTCTCCTTCATTACCGCCGTCGTGCTCCGACACATCGACCCCTTGGTGCCCTACATCAGGTCAGTGAGAGCGACACCTTTAAACTGAACGGGCTGTAGGCACCCTGCTGCGAGCGGCACAGCCCTATTTGCCCACTCTGTACACTGACTGTCCCATGGCAGTGGGGCTCACTGCTGTCAACCATCAATCCGCTTTACTCACTCCTCCCAGTCTACACTGTCTTGTTGCAATTGTCCACAACCCGCGGGGCTTTGCTGCTGAGCACATGAACCTCTGCCTGGGTGTAGTCTTTTCCGGGAATTCTCCTCCCACAGGAATACTGGTCTTGTGTACCTTAAAATGGGACTCCAGTATGATGGATTTTCACAGAGATTTGCAGTCTTTGAACTGCTTTTTGCTTTTATCTGATTTGTCTTGTAGCCAATCCAATACTTTATGGCAGGAAATACGGACAGGCCAATTAGATCCATTGACATTCTTCCAGACTGGGGCAGTGAAGGGACACTCCTAAGACATTGACTTGTTGCTGCTTTTATTTCTGAGTTTATTGAGTACGGTATTCACCGTAAACTTCAGAGCACCGACATCAAGCCCAGGTCACCCATCAGCCCCGTGTTCACTGACCTGCACTGGCTCTTGTTCTGGCAAGTCTCAATTTTAAAATTCTCGGGAATGTTTTTAAATCCCACCATGGCCTGGCTGCTCCCTATTTCCGCCATCTTCTCCAGCCCCACAATCTCTGCTATTTTAATCTCTCCACCATTGGTAGCTGTGTCTTTAGTTGCTTGGGCCGTCTGGCTCTGGGATTCCCTCATAACCGCTTCTCTCTATCTCACTTACCCCTTTGTTACACTTCTTAAAGCCTATCTCTCTGACCAAATTTTCAGCTCTGTCCAAATATTTTCTGTGGTTTGATGTCTAATTTTCCCCGATAACTTTCCTGTTTAGTGTCTCTGGACATTTTGCTGTGTTTAAGGCACCATCTAAATGCGAGTTACATGTAGCTCAGTGGATGTTTCTGTTGAGCTGACAGCATGAAACAATAGAAAATAAAATAGCAAGTGAAATAAAAGGATCAGTTGTTAGATTGCAGCAATACACCTGTGTCACTGTTGCCGGTGTGTTTGACTTTAGTAAATGCAACAGTTTTTTCAGGTGTGTCACACCCAGGAGGAATTGTTGCTTTGTTACTCTTGAATGTTTGTGGGAGAGTCTTAATTGGGGCTGACACTGAACACAACAGCTCCATAGAGCAACTAACCCAAGCTTGTTGTTTTCTGTATGTCGGTCTGTATGGGTTCTCGGTAATCATGTGTTGAGGATATGGCCACAACATCAGTGAGGAAACAACGTAGGAAGGGGAGAGGGCCTTTCAGCCCCTCGAGTGAGATCACAGCTGATATCTCTCGACACCCTTACCTGACAGAAATCTATCCCATTTAGTCTTTGAAACTCCAATTGACCTCTAGAATTACAACCTCTTGCGGAGAGGATTCCAGATTTCCACCAGCCTTTGTGTGAGAAACTTGGGACATTTGCTCAGTGAAGCTGATGCTGACCATTTCTTTTCTCCGAAGAGTTTCTCTCCTCTGGGCACTGGCCATAGGTGGGGTTTGATTCCACAGCTGCGAGCTAACCTCTACCCCTCATCTGTGTGGGCAACCTGTATCTAGGCAATATGAGTATTGGGAGGCATCCACAGAAGGAAGGTGAAATCTCAGCCAAGCTCCAGTTGTACTCAGGTGATGTTCACTAGCCTGTTTTTCAGCCGGGGTGACTGGGTGGTGAGGGAGCCTGTCTGATTTTTTTCCCACTCATGTACTGAGGTTAATTGTAGTACTTGCCCTGCTGTCCCTTCGAAAATCAGTCACCTCCACACAGGATCAATCCAGGGATTTCCCTGCTCACGAAGACTGGATGTCCAATTAAAAGTAAAATACTCAGAATCTGGACATCTAAAATAAAAACAAGTGCTAGGAAATCTCAGCCGCTCTGTATCCAAGCACTTTTCATTTTTATTTTGGATTGCTTCTTGTCCTTTAAGCTGAAGGATTAATAGAACATAGAACAGTACAGCACAGAACAGGCCCTTCGGCCTGAATACTTGCACCAATTCTGAATTGGTGTTTGACGACTGTGCTGCTTTCAATCTTTTTTAAGTGAATTTGGAGACGAAATAAAACCTTGACTTTAAAGGGCTTTAAAATGATTTCACAGGATGTGGATGTCACTGGCATGGCCGTGGATGTTGCCCATCCCTTGAGAAGGTGGTGGTGAGCTGTCCTCTTGAGCCACTGCAGTCCATGTGGTGTAGGTACAACCACAGTGCTGTTAGGGAGGGATTTAACCAGAATATGCCCAGCTATAATCAGGCAGCATGGTCCAGCATAATTACAAGCAGGAAGTTACCTACAGCACTTGGAGTGGTCCTAAATACTCCTTTATTCTGTAATATTGTACTTTTGAAATGCTTCTCAAAATGCAGTCAGACAAATGCAGAAGGCCGAGGAAAGGGTTAATCAGTCTGTTCCGGACAGGATGCACTATGAAGCCAAATATAGTCTTGAGGCTGTGAAACACTTCCCTTTCTGTTAAACTGACTGTTTAGGACACCAGTTGCTTCCCATCTCTGTCTCTCTTCTGTTTCTCATAACTCTTTCTGTCTTTCCATTTTGTTCCCTCTGTTACATTCCTTCTGTTCCTGTGACTTGTTCCCTCTTTCTGTCTTACTGGGATTATTGCGTCTCAGTCCCTCCACCAGCCTGCCTGTAACTGCCCAGTTTATCCCTCTCCCTCACACTCCAGTTCTCTGGCACCATTTACACATTTCTACTTGCCAATCTTTTATATACCTCCTCTTTCTCTATTTTATCCTATTGAGTTATACTATCACCATCCCTTTTACTGTTGCTTCAACAGCTTTCCCTTCCATAGGGAAGCAGGTAAAAAATACTGATATAGTGCCTATGCCCCAGGATTTCCATTTGGCCTCTCTCATTCCTGGTGTCTACCCTTTTACTATTTGAAGGTAGAAAAGACAGGGGATAGGGCGGATTAGATAATTGGCACAGACATATGGGCTGAATGGCCTGCTACGCTGCTTCATTCTGTGATTAGCCATATCCTATTCCAGTCTCCCTCATGCACCTAACCTGTTTGCTCTTTAATGCATCTCTGATGTTCACCTGACAGTATGTTCCAAATTCTAACCACACTGTGGAGGTTGAAGATCTACATTCAAATTTTACCACTGCATCTGGGGAAATTTAAATTTAAATTCAATTAAATCTGGAATTTAAAAAATAGTCTCAGTGATGATGATGATGATGATCTTGAAACTATGGGCTTGTCATAAAACCCATCTGGTTCACTAATGTCCTTTAGGGAAGGAAATCTATTGCCTTTACCTGGTCTGGACTACTTGTGAACCCCAAACCCATAGCGATGTTGTTGACTCTGAATTACCTGAAATGGCCAAGCAAGTACTCCATTGTATCAAACAGCTACAGCAATGTTCAATCAGAATTAAACTCGTCAGAGCAACAGGCATGGACCTGGCCACACTCGGCCCACTCGACACCGCAAAAGAACAAAGAAAATTGCAGCACAGGAACAGGCCCTTCGGCCCTCCAAGCCTGCACCGACCATGCTGCCCATCTTAACTAAAACCCCCTACCCTTCTGGGGACCATATCCCTTTATTCCCATCCTATTCATGTATTTGTCAAGATGCCCCTTAAAAGTCATTATCGTACCTGCTTCCACTACCTCCCTCAGCAGCGAGTTCCAGACACCCACCACCCTCTGTGTAAAAAAACTTGTCTCGTACATCTCCTTTAAACCTTGCCCCTCACACCTTAAACCTATGCCCCCTAGTAATTGACTCTTCCACCCTGGGAAAAAGCTTCTGACTATCCACTCTGTCCATGCCCCTCATAATCTTGTCAACTTCTATCAGGTCGCCCCTCAACCTCCGTCGTTCTAGCGAGAAAAAAACCAAGTTTCTCCAACCTCTCCTCATTGCTAATGCCCTCCATATCAGGCACCATCCTGGTAAATCTTTTCTGTATCTTCTCCAAGGCCTCCACATCCTTCTGGTAGTATGGCGACTAGAATTGAACACTATATTCCAAGTGCGGCCTAACTAAGATTATAAAAAGCTGCAACACGACTTGCCAATTTTTAAACTCAATGCCCCGGCGGCTGAAGGTATGCCTTCTTGACTACCTTCTCCACCTGCTTGCCACTTTCAGTGACCTGTGTACCTGTACACCCAGATCCCTCTGCCTATCAATACTCTTAAGGGTTCTGCCATTTACTGTATATTTCCTATCTGTATTAGACCTTCCAAAATGCATTACCTCACATTTGTCCGGATTAAACTCCATCTGCCATCTCTCCGCCCAAGTCTCCAACAGATCTATATCCTGCTGTACCCTCTGGTCCTCATCGCTATCTGCAAATCCACCAACCTTTGTGTCGTCTGCAAACTTACTAATCAAACCAGTTATATTTTCCTCCAAATCTTTTATATATATTACAAACGGCAAAGGTCCCAGTACTGATTCCTGAGGAACGTCACTTGTCACAACCCTCCATTCAGAAATGCACCCTTCCACTGCTACCTTCAGTCCTTCTATGACCGAACCAGTTCTGTATCCACCTTGCCAGCTCACCTCTGATCCCATGCGACTTCACCTTCTGTACCAGTCTACATGAGGGACCTTGTCAAATGCCTTATTGAAGTCCATGTAGACAACATCCGCTTCCCTACCCTCATCAATCATCTTTGTCACTTTCTTGAAAAGCCCGATCAAGTTAGTGAGGCACGACCTCCCCTTCACAAAACCATGTTGTCTACCATGTTGTCTGTCGCTAATACATCCAGTTATTTCCAAGTGAGAGAAGAAGCCTCTCCAATAATTTCCCTACCACTGGTGTCAGGCTCACCAGCCTATAATTACCTGGATTATTCTTGCTACCCTTCTTAAACAAAGGAACAACATTGACTATTCTCCAATCCTCTGGGACCTCCCCTGTAGCCAGTGAGGATACAAAGATTTCTCTCAAGGCCCCAGCAATTTCCTCCCTTGCATCTTTCAGTATTCGGGGATATATCCCATCAGGCCCTGGGGACTTGTCTACCTTAATGTTTCTCAAGAACTCCAATTCTCCCTCATTTTTGATCTCAACATGACTCAAACTATCTACACATTCTTTCCCACACTCATCATCCACCAGGTCCTTCTCTTTCGTGAATACTGACGCAAAGTACTCATTTAATACCTCGCCCATTTCCTCTGGCTCCACGCATAGATTCCCTCCCCTCTCCTTGATCGGGCCAACCCTCTCCCTGGCTACCCTCTTGCTCTTTATATATGTATAAAAAGCCTTGGGATTTTTCTTAATCCTGCTGGCCAATGCTTTTTCATGAACCTTTTTAGCCCTCCTTACTCCTTGCTTAAATTTCTTTCTATTTTCCTTGTATTCCACACTTGCTTCGTGTGTTCCCAGCTTCCTAACTTTGACAAGTGCTTCCTTTTTCTCTTTGACTAGGCACACAATATGTCTCGTTATCCAAGGTTCCCAAAACTTGCCATACTTATCCTTCATCCTTACAGGAATGTGCCGGTCCTGAATACCTATCAACATACACTTGAAAGCCTCCCACATGCCAGATATGGGTTTGCCCTCAAACATCTGCCCGCAATGGACATTCCTCAGTTCCTGTCTAATATTGTTGTAATTAGCCTTCCCCCAATTTAGCACCTTCACTTGAGGACTACACTTATCTTTATCCATCAGTACCTTAAAGCTTACTGAGTTGTGGTCACTGTTCCCGAACTGCTCCCCTACTGAAAAGTTGACCACCTGGCCGGGCTCATTCCCCACTACCAGGTCCAGTATGACCCCTTTCCCAAGTTGGACTATCTACATACTGCTTCAAGAAGCCCTCCTGGATGCTCCTTACAAACTCTGCCCCATCCACGCCCCTAGCACTAAGTGAGTCCCAGTCAATATAGGGGAAGTTAAAAACTCCCACCACAACAACCCTGTTACTTTTACACCTAGCCAAAATTTGCCTACATATCTGTTCCTCTATCTCCCACTGGCTGATGGGCAGCCTATAGTAAGCCCCCAACATTGTGACTACTCCCTTCCTTTTCCTGAGCTCGACCCATATTGCCTCGCTGTATGAGCCCGCCGAGGTGTTTTCCCCCAGTACAACTTCCACACTAAAATCCAGGGACCAAAATTGAGAGAGCAGTCCCTTACACTAGCCCAGAAACAGTCCGAATTAGTCATACTCACTTAATGGTGGCTAACAGACAATGTGCCAGACTCCTCCATCACTATCCCTGCATTCCGATCTCACCAGAGGTGACAGATGGCACTGTGGTATATAGTTGGGAGGGAGTTGCCCTGAGAATACTCAACAACTGATTGAGCAGGCTATGAGGTACTGAAGACTGGGACTACTGGATGCGAGAAACGAACATATTTGACTTTATCCTCACTGTCGCAGATGCATCTGTCCACCACAGTATTGGAAGGAGTGACCACTTGTGAAGACCAAGTCCCATCTTCAAATTGAGGATACCCGCAATTGTGTTGTGTGGCACTACCACTGTGCTAAATGGAATGGACTTTGAACAGATCTGGCAACTCAAAACTTGGCATCTATGAGGTGAAGTGCGCCATCAGTAGCAGCGCAACTGTACTCAACCATAATTTGTAACCTCATGCTCCAGCATATCCCCTACTCTGCCATTACCATCAAGCCAGGAGATTCATCCCAATGAAAAGTGCAAGGAAGCATGCCAGGAGCACCACCAGACATACCTAAAGGTTACGTCTCAACATCATGAAGCTACAACACAGGACATGCTAAACAGGGAAAGCAGGATGCTATAGACAGAGCTAAGTCATCCCAGCAACAAGTGATGAGATCTGAGCTCTGCAGTCCTGCCACATCCAGTTGTGAATGGTGGTGGACAATTAAACAATTCACTGGAGGAGGCTCTACAAATATCCCCATCCTCGATGGAGGAGCCCAGCACATCCAGAAGTGCCAAGTGGATGATCCATCTTGGCCTCCTCCAGTGGTCCCCAGCATCTCAGCTGCCAGTCTCCAACTAATTCGATTCATTCCACGTGATATCAAGAAACGATTCAAGGCACTAGATACTAAAAAGGCCCTGACAACATTCTGGCAATAGTACTTGTGCTCCAGAACTTGCCGCTCCCCTAGCCAAACTCTTCCAGTACAGATACAACACTGGCATCTATCCAGCAATGTGGAAAATTGCCCAGGTATGTCCTGTACACAAAAAGCAGGACAAATCCAACCAGGCCAATTTCCACACCCCCATCAGTCTACTCTCGATCATCAGTAAAGTGGTGAAAGGGGTCATCAACAGTGCTATCAAGCAGCATCTGCTCAGCAATAACCTGCTCAGTGACGCCCAGTTTGGGTTTCGCCAGGGTCACTCAGTTCCTGACCTCATTACAGCCTTGGTTCAAACATGGACAAAAGAGCTGAATTCCAGAGGTGAGGTGAGAATGATAACCCTTCACACCAAGGCCGCATTCGAATGAGTGTGGCATCAAGGAGCCCTAACAAAACTGGAATCAATGGGTATCAGGGGGCAAAATCTCCACTTGGTTGGAGTCATACCTGGTACATAGGAAGATGGTTGTGGTTATTGGAGGCCAATCATCTCGGCTCCAGGACAACTCTGCAGGAGTCCCTCAGGATAGTGTCCTAGGCCCAACCATCTTCAGCTGTTTCATCAATGACCTTCCCCCTATCATAAGGTCAGAAATGGGGATGTTCGCTAAGGTCCAGTACCATTCATTGCTCCTCAGATGTCGAAGCAGACCGTGTCCATATGCAGCAAGACCTGGACAATATCCGGGCTTGGGCTGGCAAGTGGCAAAATTACATTTGTGCCTCAAGTGCCAGGCAATAACCGTCTCCAACAAGAGAGGATCTAACCATCAGCTTGCAATTCAGTGGCATTACCATCACTGAATTCCTCCATTATCAAAATCCTGGGCGTTAGCAATGACCAGAAACTGAACTGGACCAGCCATATAAATACTGTGTCTACCAGAGCCAGTCAGAGAATCCTGCAGCAAGTAACTCACCTCCTGACTCCCCAAAGCCTGTCTCCCATCTACAAGGCACAAGTCAGGAGTGTGATGGAATACCCTTCAGTTGCCTGAATGAATGCACCTCCAACAACACTCGAAACTCTTCCTGCCAAAGCAGCTGCTTGATTGGCACCTCATTCTCCACCTTCAACATTCACTCCCTCTTCCATCGACGCACAGTGTGTGTCTACGACAAGATTCACTGCTGGAGCTCACCAAGGCTCCTTCCACAGCACCTTCCAAACCCACAACAGCTACCATCTAGAAGGACAAGAGCAGCAGATACATGGGAACACCACCACCTGCAAGTTCCCCTCCAAGTCACTCACATCCTGACTTGGAAATATATCGCCGTTCCTTCACTGTTGTTGGGTCAAAATCTTGGAATTCCCTCCCTTACAGCACTGTAGGTGTACCTACATCATATGGACTACAGTGCTTCAAGAGGCAGCTCACCACTGCCTTCTCATGGGCAATTAGGGATGGGCAATAAATGCTGGCCTGGCCAGAAATACCCACATCCTGCGAAAGAATAATAAATGTATTACCCCTTAGTTTGACATCATCAACACAATTTTGAGCTTGTACTTCTGGTTTGGAGTCCAGATCATTTAAGTAAATGGTGAAGAATGGTCCCAGCACTGCTCCCTGTGAAACTCCACTTCCCACCCGCTGCCAGTATGATTGGACGCTGCTCTGCACTTCTTCCAACCATGATGTGGAACTTTTTAATGTCCTCTTGAGGACAGATGGGACTTTGGTTTCAAGTCTCAGCCATTCTGACATTGCAGCTCTCCCTCGATGCTGCACTGGAGTATTCACTTAGATCTCTGGATGGTACAATTCACTGAGCCATGGCTGGCAGACTCAACACGGAGCAATCAGTGCAGAGCAGCAATCAGCAAAGACTCACCTGAAGAAGGGGCTTGCAGCTCCGAAAGCTTGTGTGGCTTTTGCTACCAAATAAACCTGTTGGACTTTAACCTGGTGTTATTAAACTTCTTACGGAAATACAGAGCCAGAGTATAGCGTGGAGTTTGCTGACCTCTGCCCAATACTCCTGCACCAGCTCTCCTCTCCTCTCCTAACGTGGCACTCGTTCCTGCCATGGCGTGGGAACAGATACCTCCTGCTCACACAGGAAAGCTCCCATTAATCCAAAAGCTAACTCTATTTGAGAGGAGGGGCAGGAGAGAGGACCTTAGAGAAAATGCTCTGAGGTTAATCCAGGCACCGCTGCAATTGCGATTTTTTTTTTCAAAATGATAATTTATTGATAAAATATCTGAAAGAACATTAGAAAACATTTCAAAATGGTAATCACAGAGAGAGCAATGATGCTGATGTTTTCTACACACACCATGTTACACTCTGAGGTGCTTCAATACCATAAAAGAAACAATACAGACATTTCAAAATGGTCATTACAGAAAGGACAATGTTATTTAAATCATCTACATAGATCATGTTGCACTCTGAGACGCTTCAATGCAATTGTGATCTATGTAATATTTACTGTATACATTCAATGTGAGTCATTCAGCCCGAGGGGTTCTGTATAATTCCCAGCCACGTTGAGAATGATGTCAGAAAAAGGTACGAATGTAATGTGTGTGTTTGTGTACCAGCTACGGTGGTGAATCTACCCTTGAACACCTCACTGTTACAGTGGAGAATCTCTATTGGTCTCTGATGTGAATGGGTTTTAAATGCAACACTGTCAACTTCTCCGTTTCAGTCTCCGGGCCACCTGGACGAAGCAGGAAGTGAAACTTCAACATTTGATAGTGCTTAAAATAGTCCTGAGCATGCAAATAACCAAACACACTCAATACTCACTCTCAACTTCTGCCTTTAACTCACATTATGCAGTTTGATCAAACTCTCCTTGTTTCACACGTCCACAATTAAAAGTCTAATGATGACCATGAAACCATTGTCGATTGTCGGAATAACCTATCTGGTTCACTAATATCCTTTTAGGGAAGGAAATCTGCCATCCTTACCTAGTCTGGCCTACATGTGACTCCAGACCCACAGCAATATGATTGACTAGCAAGCCACTCAGTTCAAGGGCAGTTAGGGATGAACAACAAATACTGGCCTAGCCAACGATGCCCAGATCTCATGAATTAATTGAAAAAACAGTTTCCCCAATTACATGCTGCAAAACCCTTCATACCTGGTTTTGTAACAAGCCTCATATCACCAACTACTATGGAAGCTGGTCTATTAAGGGCGGGATTTTCCACGCAACCCGTTGTATGGTTTGCGGCAGCAGCATTGGCCGACGGCGAGTCTTCTGGTCTCTGTTGCAATGGGGTTTCCTGTTGAATGCTCTCCTCACTGCTGGGAAACCCACGGCAGGGATGCACCATTGACAGGACTGGACAATCTTGGCAGTGTGAATGGCCAGAAAATTCCAGCCTAAATGTACCTTGGGCTGAGTCGTTGCACACGGTACAGACAGATTGTTATTGGGACAGAGCCACTGAGATTTTACTTATTTTACTTACGTTACTTATTTTTGTTCTATTTGTTTGACTGGACCACATGTTTCTTTCGTAGTCTTCTAAAAGGTGCATTTGCTGTGATGATTTCCATTTGGTAGCCCTGAGGCCCTGCACTGACATTTAATCCATCAATAGGTCAGCGTGTGTCTCTGAGACATGGGGCTCTATTTCTCTCTCAGACTGGGGCCTGCAGCTGGAGCCAAGTACTCACCATCTTGTGTTTCTCTCTCACAGTGACACTGGCACAACTCCACCTGAACGATGTGTTTTTGGGATCATGCTGAGTATTTCTGCCTTCTTGGGTAAGAACCGACTCTATTTACATTCTGGTTCCTTCTGTAAAATACTCTTGTCTAAAGAGCTGTCAGATTTTTTACCCTGTATAGTCTAATTGGAAAGTTTGATGATGGGAGAGGGCTGTGGAGAACATATTTAACCCTTTCTCCCTTATTAATAAAGATTGATTTTCCTGCTTCCTCTTTGTAATAAAGGGAGATTTCAGCGCTCACACTGGAGTTTTTTAGTTATTATTCTGTTTTAATGCTTCAGAATCATTAAATCAGCTTGGGGAGGACAGTGTGGGTGATCCTATTACAAGGCAATGAATTATGCTTGAAAATTTCAAGTCCAGTCACTATAGAGTAATGCGGGTAGCATTACTCCTTCATGGATAAGGTGTGAGGACCGTGTGTTTTGGGAAAAATGTATTTTTCTTTTTATGTGATGCTCCTTTGAATATATAGTGGGCTGGGGAGCATTCTAAAAGTGGGTGAGCTGGTTTGCTGGTTGTGACAGGATTCGGTTCCAGGAAATGCCCATATGACCTGGGGTTGAACAGCCAAGAAGCAAAGGGTGATGGAAAGCTAATGGCAGTGGGGTTGGCACAGCCAGTTTTTCTGTTTGGCTGCTGGAATACTGAGAATTCATGCAAATAGGGAAGGTTTCCTCGGACTGGAAGTTTTCTCAATGTTTCTGGAGCCCAGCAGACTGTGTAAAGGGGTTGGAGAAGGGAGTCTCTGGGATTCTGTGTCATCAGGCCTGTCATGATCCGAATGAGAGAGGGTTCATAGATGTACATCTTGTCAGAGTTGACCCTGTCTGGGTTCTTTAGATGGAATATGGTTGCTAGTGAATGCATTTCAAGGGCCAATATGATTGGATGGCAACTATAAACACATCTCCTGCAGTCAAGATTGTCAATAATTTGGCTGACTCTCCAATCCATTATCAAATGATTATCTGATTACGGGCAGCACAGTGGCACAGTGGTTAGCATTGCTGCCTCACAGCGCCAGGGACCTGGGTTCAATTCTGGCCTCGGGTCACTGTCTGTGGAGTTTGTCCGTTCCCCCTGTGTCTGCGTGGGTTTCCTCTGGGGTGCTTTGGTTTCCTCCCACAGTCCAAAGATGTGCAGGTTAGGTTGATTGGCCATGCTAAATTGCTCCTTAGTGTCAGGGGAACTAAATATGTGGGGTTACAGGGATAGGGTCTGGGTGAGATTGTGATCAGTGCAGACTCAATGGGCCAAATGATCTCCTTCTGCAATGTAGGGATTCTATGACCGGACAAGGCCATTAACTGTGCTACATTCAACTTTTTTTCCCATTTAACTTGAACTGCATTAAACTTCACAATTCCCAAACCCCACTTGGATATTGTTACATCTTGGAGCAATCTTGGAGCATCTTGACACAAAGATGAGTGGGAAAGCAAATTGCGTGGAGGGCACAGAGAGTCTGCAGAGAGATTTGGATAGGCTAAGTGAGTGGGCAAGGATCTGGCAGATGGAGTATAACGTTGGTAAGTGTGAGATTATCCACTTTGGAAGGAATAATAGTAAAATGGACTATTATTTAAACGGTGAAAAATTACAACATGCGACTGTGCAGAGTGACCTGGGGGTCCTTGTGCATGAATCACAAAAACTCAGTTTGCAGGTGCAGCAGGTGATCAAGAAGGCAAATGGAATGTTGGCCTTTATCACGAGGGGGATGGACTATAAAAGCAGGGAGATCATGCTGCAACTGTACAGGGTACTGGTGAGGCTGCACCTAGAGTACTGTGTACAATTTTGGTCCCCTTATTTAAAAAAGGATATATTAGCTTTGAAGGGGGTACAGAGAAGGTTCACCAGGTTGATTCCAGAGATGAGGGGGTTAGCTTATGAGGAGAGATTGAGTAGACTGGGCCTGTACTCATTGGAGTTTAGAAGGTTGAGGCGGAGATCTTATAGAGACATATAAGATAATGAAGGGGCTAGACAGGGTAGAGGCAGCGAGGTTATTTTCACTTACAATGGGAACAAGAACTAGGGGGCATAGCCTCAAAATACAGGGGAGTCAATTTAGAACAGAGTTGAGGAAGAACTTCTTCTCCCAGAGGGTAGTGAATTTTTGGAATTCTCTGCCCAATGAAGCAGTAGAGGCTACCTCGTTAAATGTGTTTAAGTCAAAGATAGATAGATTTTTAACCATTAAGGGAATTAATGGTTATGGGGAGCGGGCGGGTAAGTGGAACTGAACCCACTATCAGATCAGCCATGATCTTATTGAATGGCGGAGCAGGCTTGAGGGGCTAGATGGCCTACTCCTATTTCTTATGTTCTTATCAATCTTTCCCATACAGACAGTCACCCTTGATCCCTCTAAGTTCCAAACACATTCCTGTTATACCTGTAACACAAAGCAACATCACACAATACACGTTTTGTCTCTTCAACTCCCAGCCTCTCTCAGCCCTCTCTTCCCCAAACCTCCCCTTGATACTCAGCTGGAGAAGCTCCCCTCTGACTCCAGGTGCAGTTATCTTTAAGGGAGATGATGTTCAGGGGACCAGTAACTTTACTCAGGAATCAGAACCCACATCAACCATGTAGCAGTCCTCAATCATCCTGCTACCAACACACATCAACTTCATTTGCATATACTTGAATACATCATGCATTGTCTGTTTGTCCACTCCTGAATTTTCTGGAATCTGAGTTGTCTGATCCTCAATCCTATCTCAATGGCCCCCTCCGCCCTGCAATATTCCGAGATCCCTGCACCTCCTGACTAGCCGATTGCGCATCCCAAGTTTTCTTTGCTCCACCATTGTAGGCTGTGGTTTCAGTGACCAATTCTCTAAAATTCCTTTCCTAAACCTCTCAACCTTTCCACCTTTCTTTCCTTCATCAAGATGCTTCCTCAAATTTATCTCTTTGTCCAAGCTTTAGGTCACCTGTTCTTAATGTTACTTTCTGTGACTTGATGTCCAGTTTTGTTTGATAGAAACATAGAAAATAGATGCAGGAGTAGGCCATTCGCCCCTACGAGCCTGCACCACCATTCAGTGGCTGATATTCACTTTCAGTATCCCACTCCTGCTTTCTCTCCATACCCATTGATCCCTTTAGCCACAAGGGCCACGTCCAGCTCCCTCTTGAACATATCTAATGAACTGACCCCAACAGCTTTCTGTGGTAGAGAATTCCACAGGTTCACAACTCTCTGAATGAAGAAGTTCTTCCTCATCTCAGTCCTGAATGGCTTACCCCTTATTCTTGGAGTGTGACCGCTAGTTCTGGAAGCACTTTAGGCTGTTCTTACTAAGTTAAGGGTGCTATATGAAACAAGCTCTGATTGCTAAATCCCGCATATATGTTCCTGAATCCAATATATATCTCCTTGAATCCTTGAATTTTCTAATCCTGAATCACATTTGGATCTTGTTCAACTTCTTGCTGAATCCCAGTTGATGAAAGGTCATCAACCTGAAACATGAACTCTGTTTCTCTCTGCAGATGCTGCCTGACCTGCTGAGTATTTCTGGCAGTTCTTGTTTTTATTCCTAGCATCTGCAGTATTTTGCTTTTGTCCCAGTTGTCTAATCCTGAATCTCTCATCCCTCCGTTCAAATCAATCTCAAAACTTCAAAGGACTGAACTCGTGAGTTGTTCTCCCCATGTGATAGTGTATGATCAAAATGTTGTAATTCAAAGTTCACCAATCCTGGTCTTACAAGGACAACCCCGTTCTGTAAGTCTTTCTGTGAGCACTCGCCTTTATTTTGTACCTCCAAAATAGTTTTGTCATGAGCAAACCACAAGCTATGGTGGACTGTGAAAGAGTTCCCAGCAGTCTGCAGACTGCCACAGGCAGGGACTGAAGGAGCTCTATGATTTGCTCATGTTGCTTACAGCAGCTTAATCATCATCACAAGGTTTGGTTTGTGTCATGTGTTCACTGTGCCATTCACACCCGCAACTTACTCAGCACATTCCAATCAGCTTCACTGTAGTAATATGGGGAAATGCAACAGTCTGTGCACAGCTAGATCACACAAACAGTCATAATGGTTAAAGATAACCTCTTTTAGTTAGAACATAGAACATAGAACATAGAACATTACAGCGCAGAACAGGCCCTTCGGCCCACGATGTTGCACCGACCAGTTAAAAAAAAAAAAAACTGTGACCCTCCAACCTAAACCAATTTCTTTTCGTCCATGAACCTATCTACGGATCTCTTAAACGCCCCCAAACTAGGCGCATTTACTACTGATGCTGGCAGGGCATTCCAATCCCTCACCACCCTCTGGGTAAAGAACCTACCCCTGACATCGGTTCTATAACTACCCCCCCTCAATTTAAAGCCATGCCCCCTCGTGCTGGATTTCTCCATCAGAGGAAAAAGGCTATCACTATCCACCCTATCTAAACCTCTAATCATCTTATATGTTTCAATAAGATCCCCTCTTAGCCGCCGCCTTTCCAGCGAAAACAATCCCAAATCCCTCAGCCTCTCCTCATAGGATCTCCCCTCCATACCAGGCAACATCCTGGTAAACCTCCTCTGCACCCTCTCCAAAGCCTCCACATCCTTCCTGTAATGTGGGGACCAGAACTGCACACAGTACTCCAAGTGCGGCCGCACCAGAGTTGTGTACAGTTGCAACATAACGCTACGACTCCTAAATTCAATCCCCCTACCAATAAACGCCAAGACACCATATGCCTTCTTAACAACCTTATCTACTTGATTCCCAACTTTCAGGGATCTATGCACACATACACCTAGATCCCTCTGCTCCTCCACACTATTCAAAGTCCTCCCGTTAGCCCTATACTCAACACATCTGTTATTCCTACCAAAGTGAATTACCTCACACTTCTCCGCATTAAACTCCATCCGCCACCTCTCGGCCCAACTTTGCAACCTGTCTAAGTCTTCCTGCAAACTACGACACCCTTCCTCACTGTCTACCACACCACCGACTTTGGTGTCATCAGCAAATTTGCTAATCCACCCAACTATACCCTCATCCAGATCATTAATAAATATTACAAACAGCAGTGGCCCCAAAACAGATCCCTGAGGTACACCACTTGTAACCGCACTCCATGATGAATATTTACTATCAACCACCACCCTCTGTTTCCTATCCGCTAGCCAATTCCTGATCCAATTTCCTAGATCACCCCCAATCCCATACATCTGCATTTTCTGCAGAAGCCTACCATGGTGAACCTTATCAAACGCCTTACTAAAATCCATATATACCACGTCCACTGCCTTGCCCCCATCCACCTCCTTGGTCACTTTCTCAAAAAACTCAATAAGGTTAGTAAGGCACGACCTACCTGCCACAAAACCATGCTGACTATCACCTATCAATTCATTACTCTCCAAATAACTATAAATCCTATCCCTTATAATTTTTTCCAACATCTTGCCGACAACAGAAGTGAGACTCACCGGTCTATAATTCCCGGGGAAGTCTCTGTTCCCCTTCTTAAACAATGGGACAACATTCGCTAACCTCCAATCTTCTGGTACTATACCAGAGGCCAACGACGACCTGAAGATCAGAGCCAGAGGCTCTGCAATCACTTCTCTTGCCTCCCAGAGAATCCTTGGATAAATCCCATCCGGACCAGGGGATTTATCTATTTTCAGACCCTCCAGAATATCCTGCACATCCTCCTTATCAACTGTAATACTGTCTATTCTACTCCCTTGCAACCCAGTGTCCTCCTCAGCTATATTCATGTCCCCTTGCGTGAACACCGAAGAGAAATATTGGTTCAATGCTTCACCAATCTCCTCCGGTTCCACACATAACTTCCCTCTGCCATCTATAACTGGCCCTAAACTTGCCCTAACCAACCTTCTGTTCTTGACATACCTATAGAACGCCTTAGGATTCTCTTTAACCCTATCCGCCAAAGTCTTCTCATGTCCCCTTTTAGCCCTTCTAAGCTCGCTCTTCAACTCCCTCTTAGCCAATCTAAAGCTTTCTAGTGCACTACCCGAGTGCTCACGTCTCATCCGAACATAAGCCTCCTTTTTCTTTTTAACCAACAAAGAAACTTTTTTGGTGCACCACGGTTCCCTAGCCCTACCAATTCCTCCTTGCCTGACAGGGACATACCTATCACAGACTCGCAGTAGCTGCTCCTTGAAAAAACTCCACATGTCGGACGTTCCCAGTCCCTGTAATCTCCTAGTCCAACCTATGTTTCCTAATTCTCTCCTAATAGCCTCATAATTACCCTTCCCCCAGCTAAAACCATTGGCCCGAGGTTCATGCCTATCCCTTTCCATCACTAAGGTGAACGTAACCGAATTGTGGTCACTATCACCAAAATGCACACCAACTTCCAAGTCTAGCACCTGGTCTGGCTCATTTCCCAGCACCAGATCCAATATAGCCTCACCTCTAGTTGGCCTGTCTACATACTGAGTCAAAAAACCTTCCTGCACGCTTTGAACAAAAACTGACCCCTCTAACGAGCTAGAGCTATAACAATTCCAGTCAATATTAGTCAAGTTAAAATCCCCCATAACAATTGCCCTATTACTTTCACTCCTAAGCAGGATTGACTCCGCAATCCTTTCCTCAACCTCTCTAGAACTTTTAGGAGGTCTATAAAAGACTCCCAACAGGGTGACCTCTCCTCTCCTATTTCTAATCTCCGCCCATACTACCTCAACAGATAAGTCCTCATCAAACCTCCTCTCTGACACTGTGATACAATCTCTGACCAATAATGCTACCCCTCCCCCTCTTCTACCTCCTTCCCTACTTCGACTAAAACATTTGAACCCCGGGACCTGCAGCATCCATTCCTGCCCCTGCTCTATCCATGTCTCTGAAATAGCCACAACATCGAAGTCCCAGGTACTGATCCACGCTGCAAGTTCACCCACTTTATTGCGAATACTCCTGGCATTGAAGTATACACATTTCAAACCTTGCTCCACCCCACCTCTGCAATGCCGTGCATTGCAGTCCCCATCCATGCATCCCTCACTTTCAGCCCCACTACTCAGGATCCCTCCCCCCCCCCGAATCAGTTTAAACCTCCCTGCATGGCCTTAGCAAATTTACCCCCCAGGATATTGGTCCCCTTCTGATTAAGGTGTAGACCATCCTTCTCATAGAGGTCACACCTTCCCCAGTACGAGCCCCAATTGCTTAAGTACCTGAACCCCTCCCTCCTGCACCATCCCCTCAGCCATGAATTCAAACCTTCCCTCTCCCTATTCCTCTCTAAACTATCCCGTGGTACAGGCAAGAGTCCAGAGATAACCACTCTGTCAGTCTTGGCCTTTAGTTTCCACCCCAACTCCATAAATCCCTGCCTAATATCCCCTTCCCCTATCCTCCCTATGTCGTGTGTCCCCACATGTACAATAACTTGTGGTTTATCTCCCTCCCCCCTAAGAGTCCTGAATACCCTGTCAGACACATCCCGGACCCCAGCCCCTGGTAGGCAACACACCAACCCTGAGTCCCTACCTTTAGTTCCGACCCTCCTATCTGTCTCCTTAATTGTGGAGTCCCCAATCACAAGGCCCAGTCTTTTACAGCCCCTAACCACCTGAGCTTTCTCACTCGGCTCACCCCCCGAGATCTGCTCTCTATGCTCAGTTGATTCCTCCTCAACTGTAGCCTCCAGCACCGAAAACCTATTATGGAGGGGAACCGCCCCAGGGGATTGTCTTCCCGATTGCTTCTTACCCCTCCTCCTGGCATTGACCCAAGCCTCATTTCTAGGAGTTACTATTTCTCTATAACTCCTATCAACTTCCACCTCCGCCTCCCGAATTATGCGGAGTTCCTCTACCTCCCCCTCCAGCTCCTTTACACGCTCCTCCAGAAGCTGCAATCTAATGCACTTCTTACAACTAAAATCTCCTGAAACACTACTGGATTTCCTCACCACATACATCCCACAGGAGATGCAGCATACTGCCTGAACTGCCATCCCTGAAGCCATTACCAGCAAGAAAAAAAGAAAACAAAAAACTTCCCCACACTTCCCCAACTGTCACTCTCCACTGCAGCCCGAGCAACACTCCCTCACTGAGACACCAACTGTCACACTCTACAAGGGTAAGTATTGCCAGGAGTCAAATAGTGCCATCTGATCCTTTCTGTCCACCAAAGGGGTTTTGGGTGGCACAGTGCCTCACAGCGCCAGGGACCTGGGTTCAATTCCCGCCTTGGGTCACTGTCTGTGTGGAGTCTGCACGTTCTCCCTGTGTCTGCGTTGGTTTCTTCCGGGTGCTCCGGTTTCCTCCCACAGTTTGAAAGACGTGCTGGTTAGGAGCATTGGCCATGCTAAATCCTCCCTCCGTGTACCCGAACAGGCACCGGAGTGTGGTGACTAGGGGATTTTCACAGTAACTTCATTGCAGTGTTAATGTAAGCCTACTTGTGACACTAATAAATATACTTAAACTTAAGAATGGCTACTCCCATTATTGGTCCTTACGTTCCTTACAACCCAGAGCTTACCTTTTCCTGTATCCAGATACATGATAGTCAGAGTTAGGGAGTGGCCCTGCACCCTGTATGTGACTGATGGAATATATAATGTAGGATTCCACCCTCTCCAAAAGGGTAGACTAGAGACCCCTCCTTTGTGATGTGAGAGGTGGGCCTGCGTCTTCTGCTCCCCTGTTCATTGGGCAGGTTTGGTGACAGGAGTGGAAAATCTCATGAGATACCCAAATTGCATTTTGCATTGACATGAAAGTGTGATGTGCTTACTTCCCCCCCCCCCGCCCCGCCCCAACACCACCCTCACCAGTGACATAGTACACTGTTGGAACATAATTTCCATACATTAGCATCTCATTATCAGACCCCTATGCCTGAATCACACCCCTCCGCCCCTGCCCCAGCCCCACCATTGGAAAGTCCATACAAGATGGTGTGAGGACGGACTGGCATAAAATTCGACTGGTCTCCCAGGGCGTGCACCTGGTGAGCTGATCTGTCAGAGGAGCTCAGGTGAGTGCATTGCTCAGGGGGAGAAGGTCATGCCCAGGCAGTACGCTGGTAGATTCTGCCCATGGACTTTGAACCAGCAGAGCTTTTCTTATTTAAATTGGATATATAAATGTACTGAATATTTACTGATATTTACACAGTACAGATTGAAATAGAAGCTTCCTTATTGTCCTCAATATGTAAAAGTGAGACTCTGCGGCAGGATTTTCCGTGAAACCTGCCACGTCCTTCCTGGGAGGTAGCCCACCATTGGCCAGCGGCAGCATTTTCTGGTCCCGCCGTTGTCAGCGCGCCTTCCTGTTGAATGCACCGCTTGGCGCCGGGAAACTTGCAGTGGGGCTGTGTCACCAACGGGACTGGAAGATCCCACCAGCTTGAAGGGCTGGAAAGTTCCGACAATCTAGAACAAGCTATAGGTTGAGAGGTGGCATATTTAAAACTGAGATAAGGAGAAACTACTTCTCACAGAGGGAGGTGAATTTGTAGAACTCACTGCTCCATGGCACTGTGGAGTCTGAATCGTTGAATATTTTCAAGAAGGAGATAGACATATTTCTAATAAAAAGAAGGGATAAGAGGGTATGGGGGACAGGTGGGGAGGTGGATTTGAGACCAGGGAGAGATCAGCCATGATCTGATTGAATGGCGGAGCAGACTCGAAGGGCTGAATTTGCCTACTTCTGCTCCTAATTCCTAGCTTCCTAAGGATATCTCACTTTATTAAAGGGGATCAACTGATTCAAGTGTACCCTGAGCTTTCATATCTGAAATCTGGGTTTGAATCTGGAATGAATTTACACAAAAATATCTCCATTGGAACAAAATTAACAATCTTACCCAGAAAGGCCTCAGTATTTTACCATTGAAAAGAAAATCTTCTCCCCTCCTTTTCTGAAGTTGGCTCCTAGAGTTCCGTGGACACCCTCCCCCACTTGTCAAAATGACTTTTATTCGTGGGTGAACCATGACAATGGTGGCAATTCAACCACAGGAACAGCATCATCGTCATCACATAGGGGTCTGATAATGCTGTCTGTCCCTGACAACCATAACCTGTTAACTGCAAGTTCCATTTTGCATCATATAAAATATGTGTGTATATTTCATATACCTCTTGCTGCAAGACATTCGAAAATTGTGGTGAGCATTCAAAATCTGACCCTGTTTGATGTTAGTTTTTTTTGTCTATTTGATTGGGCTGAGCTTTAAGCAGAGTTCCTACCTGAATGGAGATGTTTCTTTTCTGGCGAAGCTCATTGTGAGCCAGCTAACCAAGGCTTCTTCACGAGCTATTTTATGTTGTGAAATTATAATTCGAGGCTTCAGACAATACAGGTGGTGTGACCAGGCTGATTCCCAGGCTCAAAGATAGAGGAAAGTCAGTATAGACTTGAGGTTTTTAGTCTGTAAATGAAGAGAATTGAGAGAGGAATATAATGTTATTTTAAATTAAACTGGGATGCTCAAACTGCCTGGTCTTTTCCATCAGTTTCCTGGTCCTTCCCTTTTCCAATGCACGCAGAGTCTCCCCTGATGTGGGCATCATTGTCAATGCCAGCATTTTATTTGCCATCTCTCATTGCCCTGTGAAACACTGGTGAGCCTAATCCTCCAAACAGTAGTTTTGATACAGCTGAGTTAACAGTGTTGTTGTGAATGTGATCAGATGTTGTCCAGGGGGTAAGGATGACAGATTTCCAGACAACAATGAACCAGTGGAGTTTTACAAAAATCAGACTCACTTTTAGTGAACAGCCTGTGTTTATGTAGTGCCTTTAAAGTCATGAATCATCTCAAGGCGATTCACAGGAGGGTTGTAAAGCAAGATTTAACTCTGAGCCACAAGGAGAATTTTGGACAGATGAAGGGGCAGATTATATTGGAGACCAATTTGCTGATGATACAAAGATAGGGAGGAAGGCAAGTTGTGAGGAGGATACAAAGAGTCCACAATGGAATTTAGATAGGTTCAGTTAGTGGTCAAAAATTGGCAGATGGAGAATAATGTAGGAAAATGTGATCTTGCAGGAAGAATGGGAAAGAGAATATTATTTAAAATAGATGCTGTTAGAATGGAGGACGAAAGGAGGACCCAGAGGCAGTCAGCAGCAACTAGAAGAGCTGGTGAAAGGAGAGCTCATAGCAGTAAAGTTTACGAGCAGCAGTAAAGGTTATTGGCAGTAACAGGCTTTATTAAATATAAATTAGTTAAAAATAAATTAATTATCACATAATAAAGATGGCAAGATAGATCTTGTGTAGTGACTGCAGAATATAGGGGTTCCTGGATGCTGGTGCAATCCAGGGCAGACACGTCTACAGTGGCTCGAGGAGCTCTGGCTCAGGGACATTCAGCTGGAGGCTGAGCTGCAGACACTGCGATACATCACAGAGCGGGAAAGTTACCTGGAAACGTTGTACCTGTCAGTGCACTCTTGGGGACCCGCCGCATCCTTCACTGTGGGATCGCAAAATCCCGGCCTTATTATTTTTCAATAGTACTGCTGATTTAGCATTTAACTGTATATAATTAAAGAAATGGATTATGCATAGACTGAAAAGGTACTCCATTCTCTTGTATCTGTCTTGTGGATAATTCTTATTAAGTATTATTTCTTCCTGGCCTTCATTTGTCCCAATCCAAAATACCTTTTAATTTTACTTTAATTTGACTTTATGTATGGACTATGTGTCAGTGCCTCGATTATTTGCAGCAAGTTTAGAGATGATGCCCAGACTCTGAAAGGTGAAGCTTTTTATTCTGTGCTTTAATTCTCAAAACTGCTGACATCACTCCGAATCATAAAATCCCTACAGAAGGAGGCCATTCAGCCCATCAAGCCTGCACCAACAACAATCCCACCCAGGCTCTATCCCTGTAACCCCACGTATTTACCCTGCTAGTCATTTACCATTGCAGGCAGTGCAATGTTTCTCCTGTGGGATGTTTGAGGTGAGGGACACCATTAGTGTCCCAGCTGAGTACACCTGTAGGAAGTGCACCCAATTCCAGCTCCTTGAAGACCGTGTTAGGGATCTGGAGCTGGAACTGGATGAACTCGGGAGGCAGAGACAGTTATAGATAAAAGCTACAGGGAGGTTCATACTCCTAGGAATGAGGATACTTGGGTGACTGTGAGAAGGGATAAGAAGCAGTCAGAGCAGCGATCCCCTGTGGCCGTTCCTCTGTATAACAAGTATACCGTTTTGGATACTGTTGGGGAGGATGACTTAACAGGGGTAAGCCATGGGGTACAGGTCTCTGGCACAGAGTCTGTCCCTGTTGCACAGAAGGGAAAGGGGGAGAGGAGTAGAACATTAGTTATTGGGGACTCCATAGTTAGGGGGACAGATAGGAGATTCTGTGGGAGCGAGAGGGACTCGCGGCTGGTGAGTTGCCTCCCAGGTGCCAGAGTCTGTGATGTCTCGGATCGTGTTTTTGAGATCCTTAAAGGGGAAGGGGACCAGCCCCAAGTTGTGGTCCACATAGGCACCAATGACATAGGTAGGAAAAGGGATGGGGATGTTAGGCAGAAATTCAGGGAGTTGGGGTGGAAGCTTAGAGCTCGAACAAATAGAGTTGTTATCTCTGGTTTGTTACCCGTGCCACGTGCTAGCGAGGAGAGGAATAGGGAGAGAGAACAGTTGAACACGTGGCTACAGGAATGGTGCAGGTGGGAAGGATTCAGATACCTGGACAATTGGGGCTCATTCTGGGTTAGGTGGGACCTCTACAAACGGGATGGTCTTCACCTGGACCAGAGGGGTACCAATATTCTGGGGGGGGAAATTTGCGAATGCTCTTCGGGAGGATTTAAACTAATTCAGTAGGGGAATGGGAACCTGAATTGTTGCTCCAGTGTACAGGAGGATGTGAGTGGTGAGGACATGAATAAGGTTTCAAGGTCACAGGAGTGTACCGGCAGGCAGGAAGGTTTTTTGAAGTGTGTCTACTTCAACGCCAGAAGCATCCGGAATAAGGTGGGTGAACTTGCAGCATGGGTTGGTACCTGGGACTTCGATGTTGTGGCCATTTCAGAGACATGGATAAAGCAGGGACAGGAATGGTTGTTGCAGGTTCCGGGGTTTAGATGTTTCAGTAAAATCAGGGAAGGTGGTAAAAGAGGGGGAGGTGTGGCATTGATAGTCAAGTAAGAAGTCTCACAACACCAGGTTAAAGTCCAACAGGTTTATTTGGTAGCAAATACCATAAGCTTTCGGAGCGCAGCTCCTTCGTCAGATGAGTGAAAATGTGCTCTCAAACAGTGCACAGAGACACAAAATCAAGTTACAGAGTACTGATTAGAATGCGAATCCCTAAAGCCAGCCAGGTCTTAAAGGTACAGACAATGTGGGTGGAGGGAGCATTAAACACAGGTTAAAGAGATGTGTATTGTCTCCAGACAGAACAGCTAGTGAGATTCTGCAAGCCCAGGGGGCAAGCTGTGGGGTTACTGATAATGTGACATAACTCCAACATCCCGGTTTAGGCCGTCCTCATGTGTGCGGAACTTGGCTATCAGTTTCTGCTCAGCGACTCTGCGCTGTCGTGTGTCGTGAAGGCCGCCTTGGAGAACGCTTACCTGAAGATCCAAGGCTGAATGCCCGTGACTGCTGAAGTGCTCCCCCACAGGAAGAGAACAGTCTTGCCTGGTGATTGTCGAGCGGTGTTCATTCATCCGTTGTCGTAGCGTCTGCATGGTTTCCCCAATGTACCATGCCTCGGGACATCCTTTCCTGCAGCGTATCCTACTCTTGCAACTCGGCCAACGTTGTCTACCTGATACGCTGCAAGAAAGGATGTCCCGAGGCATGGTACATTGGGGAAACCATGCAGACGCTACAACAACGGATGAATGAACACCGCTCGACAATCACCAAAGAACAAAGAACAAAACAGCACAGGAACAAGCCCTTCGGCCCTCCAAGCGCGTGCCGCTCCCTGGTCCAACTAGACCATTCTTTTGTATCCCTCCATTCCCACTCCGTTCATATGGCTGTCTAGATAAGTCTTAAACGTTCCCAGTGTGTCCGCCTCCACCACCTTGCCTGGCAGCGCATTCCAGGCCCCCACCACCCTCTGTGTAAAATATGTCCTTCTGATATCTGTGTTAAACCTCCCCCCCTTCACCTTGAACCTATGACCCCTCGTGAACGTCACCACCGACCTGGGGAAAAGCTTCCCACCGTTCACCCTATCTATGCCTTTCATAATTTTATACACCTCTATTAAGTCTCCCCTCATCCTCCATCTTTCCAGGGAGAACAACCCCAGTTTACCCAATCTCTCCTCATAACTAAGCCCCTTCATACCAGGCAACATCCTGGTAAACCTCCTCTGTACTCTCTCCAAAGCCTCCACGTCCTTCTGGTAGTGTGGCGACCAGAACTGGACGCAGTATTCCAAATGCGGCCGAACCAACGTTCTATACATCTGCAACATCAGACCCCAACTTTTATACTCTATGCCCCGTCCTATAGAGGCAAGCATGCCATATGCTTTCTTCACCACCTTCTCCACCTGTGACGTCACCTTCAAGGATCTGTGGACTTGCACACCCAGGTCCCTCTGCGTATCTACACCCTTTATGGTTCTGCCATTTATTGTATAGCTCCCCCCTACGTTAGTTCTACCAAAATGCATCACTTCGCATTTATCAGGATTGAACTCCATCTGCCATTTCTTTGCCCAAATTTCCAGCCTATCTATATCCTTCTGTAGCTTCTGACAATGCTCCTCAGTATCTGCAAGTCCTGCCAATTTTGTGTCGTCCGCAAACTTACTGATCACCCCAGTTACACCTTCTTCCAGATCGTTTACATAAATCACAAACAGCAGAGGTCCCAATACAGAGCCCTGCGGAACACCACTTGTCACAGGCCTCCAGCCGGAAAAAGACCCTTCCACTACCACCCTCTGTCTTCTGACCAAGCCAGTTCTCCACCCATCTAGCCACCTCCCTCTTTATCCCATGAGATCCAACCTTTTTCACCAGCCTACCATGAGGGACTTTGTCAAACGCTTTACTGAAGTCCATATAGACGACATCCACGGCCCTTCCATCGTCAACCATTCTGGTCACTTCTTCAAAAACTCCACCAAGCAAGACTGTTCTCTTCCTGTGGGGGAGCACTTCAGCAGTCACGGGCATTCAGCCTTGGATCTTCAGGTAAGCGTTCTCCAAGGCGGCCTTCACGACACACGACAGCGCAGAGTCGCTGAGCAGAAACTGATAGCCAAGTTCCGCACACATGAGGACGGCCTAAACCGGGATGTTGGATTTATGTCACATTATCAGTAACCCCCACAGCTTGCCTCCTGGGCTTGCAGAATCTCACTAGCTGTTCTGTCTGGAGACAATACACATCTCTTTAACCTGTGTTTAATGCTCCCTCCACCCACATTGTCTGTACCTTTAAGACCTGGCTCGCTTTAGGGATTCGCATTCTAATCAGTATCCTGTAACTTGATGTTGTGTCTCTGTGCACTGTTTGAGAGCACATTTCCACTCCATCTGATGAAGGAGCAGCGCTCCGAAAGCTTATGGTATTTGATATCAAATAAACCTGTTGGACTTTAACCTGGTGTTGTGAGACTTCTTACTGTGTTCACCCCAGTCCAACGCCGGCATCTCCACATCATTGTTAGTCAAGGACAGTGTTACGGTGGCAGAAAGGACGTTTGATGAGGACTCGTCTACTGAGGTAGTATGGGCTGAGGTTAGAAACAGGAAAGGAGAGGTCACCCTGTTGGGAGTTTTCTATAGTTCTCTGAAAAGTTCCAGAGATGTAGAGGAAAGGATTGCAAAGATGATTCCGGATAGGAGCGAAAGTAACAGGGTCGTTGTTATGGGGGACTTTAACTTTACAAATATTGGCTGGAAACGCTATAGTTCGAGTGCTTTAGAGGGGTCAGCTTTTGTCCAATGTGTGCAGGAGAGTTTCCTGACACAGTATGTAGATAGGCCAACAAGAGGCGAGGCCACGTTGGATTTGGTACTGGGTAATGAACCAGGCCAGGTGTTAGATTTGGAGGTAGGTGAGCACTTTGGTGATAGTGACCACAATTCGGTTACGTTTCCTTTAGCAATGGAAAGGGATAGGTATATACCGCAGGGCAAGAGTTATAGCTGGGGGAAAGGAAATTATGATGTGATTAGGTGAGATTTAGGATGCATAGGATGGGGAAGAAATCTGCAGGGGATGGGCACAATTGAAATGTGGAGCTTGTTCAAGGAACAGCTACTGCGTGTCCTTGATAAGTATGTACCTGTCAGGCAGGGAGGAAGTGGTCGAGCGAGGGAACCATGGTTTACTAAAGAAGTTGAATCTCTTGTGAAGAGGAAGGAGACTTTTGTAAAGATGAGACATGAAGGCTCAGTTAGGGCGCTTGAGAGTTACAAGTTAGCCAGGAAGGACCTGAAGAGAGAGCTAAGAAGAGCCAGGAGGGGACATGAGAAGTCTTTGGCAGGTAGGATCAAGGAAAACCCTAAAGCTTTCTATAGGTATGTCAGGAATAAAAGAATGACTAGGGTAAGATTAGGGCCAGTCAAGGACAGTAGTGGGAAGTTGTGCGTGGAGTCCGAAGAGAAAGGAGAGGCACTAAATGAATATTTTTCGTCAGTATTCACACAGAAAAAAGACAATGTTGTCGAAGAGAATACTGAGATACAGGCTATTAGACTAGACGGGATTGAGGTTCATAAGGAGGAGGTGTTAGCAATTCTGGAAAGTGTGAAAATAGATAAGTCCCTTTGGCCGGATGGGATTTATCCTAGGATTCTCTGGGAAGCTAGGGAGGAGATTGCAGAGCCTTTGGCTTTGATCTTTATGTCGTCATTGTCTGCAGGAATAGTGCAAGAAGACTGGAGGATAGCAAATGTTGTCCCCTTGTTCAAGAAGGGGAGTAGAGACAACCCTGGTAATTATAGACCAGTGAGCCTTACTTCTGTTGTGGGCAAAGTTTTGGAAAGGATTATAAGAGATAGGATTTATAATCATCTAGAAAGGAATAATTTGATTAGGGATAGTCAATACGGTTTTGTGAAAGGTAGGTCGTGCCTCACAAACCTTATTGAGTTCTTTGAGAAGGTGACCAAAGAGGTGGATGAGGGTAAAGCAGTTGATGTGGTGTATATGGATTTCAGTAAAGCGTTTGATAAGATTCCCCATGGTAGGCTATTGCAGAAAATACAGAGGCATGGGATTGAGGGTGATTTTGCGGTTTGGATCAGAAATTGGCTAGCTGTAAGAAGACAGAGGGTGGTAGTTGATGGGAAATGTTCATCCTGGAGTTCAGTTACTAGTGGTGTACCGCAAGGATCTGTTTTGGGGCCACTGCTGTTTGTCATTTTTATAAATGACCTGGATGAGGGCGTAGAAGGCTAGGTTAGTAAATTTGCGGATGACACTAAAGTCTGTGGAGTTGTGGACAGTGCGGAAGGATGTTGCAGGTTACAGAGGGACATAGATAAGCTGCAGAGCTGGGCTGAGAGGTGGCAAATGGAGTTTAATGCGGAAAAGTGTGAGGTGATTCACTTTGGAAGGAGTAACAAGAATACAGAGTACTGGGCTAATGGTAAGATACTTGGTAGTGTGGGTGAGCAGAGAGATCTCGGTGTCCATGTGCATTGACCCCTGAAAGTTGGCACCCAGGTTGATCGGGTTGTTAAGAAGGCGTACAGTGTGTTAGCTTTTATTGGTAGAGGGATTGAGTTTCGGAGCCATGATGTCATGGTGCAGCTGTACAAAACTCTGGTGCGGCCGCACTTGGAGTATTGCGTACAGTTCTGGTCACCGCATTATAGGAAGGATGTGGAAGCATTGGAAAGGGTGCAGAGGAGATTTACCAGGATGTTGCCTGGTATGGTGGGAAGGTCTTATGAGGAAAGGCTGAGTGACTTGAGGCTGTTTTCATTAGAGAGAAGAAGGTTAAGAGGTGACTTAATAGAGGCATACAAGATGATCAGAGGATTAGATAGGGTGGACAGTGAGAGCCTTTTTCCTCGGATGGTGATGGCTAGCACGAGGGGACATAGCTTTAAATTGAGGGATGATAGATATAGGACAGATGTTAGAGGTAGGTTCTTTACTCAGAGAGTAGTAAGGTCGTGGAATGCCCTGCCTGCAGCAGTAGTGGGCTCGTCAACATTAAGGGCATTTAAAGGGTCATTGGATAAACATATGGATGATATTGGAATAGTGTAGGTTAGATGGGCTTTAGATTGGTTTCACAGGTTGGCGCAACATTGAGGGCCGAAGGGGCTGTACTGCACTGTAACGTTCTATGTTCTAGTCCTCCTGACACTAAGGGGCAATTTAGCATGGCCAATCTACCTAACCTGAACATCTTTGGAGTGTGGGAGGAAACCGGAGCACCCAGAGGAAACCCACGCAGACACAGGTAGAATGTGCAAACCTCACACAGACAGTCAGTCAAGGCCGGAATCGAACCCGGGTCCCTGGCTTTGTGAGACAGCAGTGCTAACCACTGTGCCACCCGGAGCTGGAGACCATCATCACCTGTTTAAAAGAGAACATAAACAATCCGTTGTGGCTGTGGCCAGGAGCAGAAGAATTTAATCTGTCCAATCATATCTGTAAATGTGGAAAGCTCAAATCTAATGATGCTCAATATTAATTGACTAGCCGCAGAGCCCCTACATTGGAAAATCTCACGGCTCACTTCTGACTATCATGTATTGGATACTGATCCATTCAGAATGATCTCATTTATTCTGTTCATAACTGAATACAATACAGAACTATTACTCAATTATTTAATTCTTAAATAGCTCAGACCAACAGTTGGATTTTTTTATAGGAACATAGCAATCCAAAGATTGTGTGATTAACTTAAAAAAAAGAAACAGCAGAAAGAGTTAATTCCGTAGTTTGTTTCTGGGGAGTGTGGGGGGACGGGCGGGGGGTGCTGTTTTGGGATGGGGTGGGTGGAGAAAACTTGGCACACAATTGCATCATTGTACGTAATTTTTTAAAAAAGCTCCCCCAAGCACAAACTCTATTTTAAGCTGGCTCTCTTCATTTAGTTCTTCAACTTCCCCTAAATTGTACATTAAATTCCAATTATTTCGAAACCTTTTTGCCGTTTTGTAGGAGACAACAGCTTCTTAAAAAGCACACACTACAACTTACACACACTCCATCAAAGAAACTGAATCCTTCCCATCTCTTTTATTTATCCTTTTCCCCTTCAAACCAATTCTCAATTTTTGCTAAAAGTAAATTAGTGGATTCTGGAATATGAAACAAAGACAGAAAATGCTGGAAAATCTCAGCAGATCTGACAGCCTCTGTGGAGAGGGAACAGAGTCTGGATCACCCTTTGTCAGAGCTCTGATGTTTGCAAACAACACTCTGTTTAAACAATGACTTAACTTGAATGTACGGTCTGCACTCAGAAGAGGTGCTCCAAAGGGTCAGGGTACGGATTGTGAATGATGATGGGGCAGGAATCCAATCTCAGTGAGTACACTCGGGTTCTCAGTGGGGAAATGTTTGATGTTAGCTAGGACCTTGAGTGTCCCTCTCTTGATGTAACTCTGGGGAGCTTGAAGAATCTGTTTAAAATGATTGCTTCCTAACTCAGTTTTGGAACCTCCCCAGCACTTGTTTAATTTGGAAAAGAAAGATTCATATGACTCCTCTGGAGCGATTTCAAGCCTCGTGGGTTCCAGTGTTGGTCTAACATTATACCTCGTACACTGTACTCTGCTGTATGTTTCCTGTTTGCAGCAGAACTGATCAAACAGCACAATCCCTTTTGTAGGTTACGGACATGTTCTCCTAACCCCTAATACGTTTTATTCAGCCCTAGGCAAACACACGTGGCATTTTCTAAACAGCATTTGATCTCTCTCTGGAAAGAAGACTTCTAAACACTTTGACCTCTCTAAACCATGCTAGCTCAGGCTGTCATGTTGACATTCCTGAGCTGTTAGGATGACATCTGGTGCATTCTCTTATCTATGCAATTGTTTAGAAAAGACCAGAGTGTGATCCAGCAGACGAACCAGTGCCAAGATTGGGAGAGCTGTCTCACAGACTAACCAAGCAACAGCCTGACGTAGTCATTTCCACAGAATCATACCTTACAGATAACAGCCCAGACACCACCATTACCATCCTGGATGTGTCCTGTCCCACCGGCAGGACAGACCCAGCAGAGGTGGCACAGTGGTATGCAGTCGGGAGGGAGTTGTGTGGAGGACGGAGAAGATCTGCAGAGAGATTTGGACAGGCTGAGTGAGTGGACGAGGATCTGGCAGATGGAGTATAACGTTGACAAATGTGAGGTTATTCACTTTGGAGGAAATAATAGCAAATTGGATTATTATCTAAATGGAAAAAAATTACAACATGCTACTGTGCAAAGGGACCTGGGGGTCCTTGTGCATGAGACGCAAAAACCCAGTCTGCAGGTGCAACAGGTGATCAAGAAGGCAAATGGGATGTTGGCCTATATCGCAAGGGGGATAGAATATAAAAGATCACCAGTCTGCAGGTGCAACAGGTGATCAAGAAGGCAAATGGGATGTTGGCCTATATCGCAAGGGGGATAGAATATAAAAGAAGAGATGTCTTGCTGCATCTGTACAGGGCATTGGTGAGGCCGCAGCTGGAATACTGTGTGCAGTATTGGTCCCCTTATTTGCGGAAGGATATATTGGCCTTGGAGGGAGTGCAGAGAAGGTTCACCAGGTTGATACCAGAGATGAGGGGTGTTGATTATGAGGAGAGACTGAGCAGACTGGATTTGTACTCGTTGGAATTTAGAAGGGTGAGGGGGGATCTTATAGAGACCTATAAGATAATGAAGGGGCTGGATAGAGTAGAGGTGGAGAGATTCTTTCCACTTAGAAAGGAAGCTAGAACTAGAGGGCACAGCCTCAAAATAAAGGGGGGTCAGTTTAGGACAGAGTTGAGGAGGAACTTCTTCTCTCAGAGGGTGGGGAATCTCTGGAATTCTCTGCCCACTGAAGTGGTGGAGGCTACCTCATTGAATATGCTTAAATCACGGATAGATGGATTCCTGATCGGTAAGGGAATTAGGGGTTATAGGGATCAGGCAGGTAAGTGGAACTCATCCACTTCAGATCAGCTCAGGGAGACGAGAGATGAAATTGCTGGGCCTCTGACGGAAATCTTTGTCGCTTCTTTGGACACGGGTGAGGTCCCTGAGGATTGGAGGATAGCGAATGTGGTCCCGTTGTTTAAGAAGGGTAGCAGGGATAACCCAGGAAATTATAGGCCAGTGAGCTTGACGTCCGTGGTAGGGAAGTTGTTGGAGAGGATTCTTAGAGACAGGATGTATGTGCATTTAGAACGGAACAATCTCATTAGTGACAGACAGCATGGTTTTGTAAGATGGAGGTCGTGCCTTACAAATTTGGTGGAGTTTTTTGAGGAAGTGACAAAAACGGTTGATGAAGGAAGGGCCTTGGATGTCGTCTATATGGATTTCAGTAAGGCATTTGACAAAGTCCCACATGGCAGGTTGGTTAAGAAGGTTAAGGCTCATGGGATACAAGGAGAAGTGGCTAGATGGGTGGAGAACTGGCTTGGCCATAGGAGACAGAGAGTAGTGGTCGAAGGGTCTTTTTCCGGCTGGAGGTCTGTGACCAGTGGTGTTCCGCAGGGCTCTGTACTGGGACCTCTGCTATTTGTGATATATATATTGGGCGGCATGGTAGCACAGTGGTTAGCACTGCTGCTTCACAGCTCCAGGGTCCCGGGTTCGATTCCCGGCTCGGGTCACTGTCTGTGTGGAGTTTGCACATTCTCCTCGTGTCTGCGTGGGTTTCCTCCGGGTGCTCCGGTTTCCTCCCACAGTCCAAAGATGTGCGGGTTAGGTTGATTGGCCAGGTTAAAAATTGCCCCTTAGAGCCCTGGGATGCGTAGGTTAGAGGGATTAACGGGTAAATATGTGGGGGTAGGGCCTGGGTGGGATTGTGGTCGGTGCAGACCCGATGGGCTGAATGGCCTCCTTCTGCACTGTAGGGTTTCTATGATTTCTATGAGATAAATGATTTGGAAGACGGTGTAACTGGTGTAATCAGCAAGTTTGCGGATGACACGAAGATGGCTGGACTTGCGGATAGCGAAGAGCATTGTCGGGCAATACAGCAGGATATAGATAGGCTGGAAAACTGGGCGGAGAGGTGGCAGATGGAGTTTAATCCGGATAAATGCGAAGTGATGCATTTTGGAAGAAATAATGTAGGGAGGAGTTATACAATAAATGGCAGAGTCATCAGGAGTATAGAAACACAGGGACCTAGGTGTGCAAGTCCACAAATCCTTGAAGGTGGCAACACAGGTGGAGAAGGTGGTGAAGAAGGCATATGGTATGCTTGCCTTATAGGACGGGGTATAGAGTATAAATGCTGGAGTCTGATGATGCAGCTGTATAGAACGCTGGTTAGGCCACATTTGGAGTACTGCGTCCAGTTCTGGTCGCCGCACTACCAGAAGGACGTGGAGGCGTTAGAGAGAGTGCAGAGAAGGTTTACCAGGATGTTGCCTGGTATGGAGGGTCTTAGCTATGAGGAGAGATTGGGTAGACTGGGGTTGTTCTCCCTGGAAAGACGGAGAATGAGGGGAGATCTAATAGAGGTGTACAAGATTATGAAGGGGATAGATAGGGTGAACGGTGGGAAGCTTTTTCCCAGATCAGAAGTGACGTTCACGAGGGGTCACGGGCTCAAGGTGAGAGGGGCGAAGTATAACTCAGATATTAGAGGGATGTTTTTTACACAGAGGGTGGTGGGGGCCTGGAATGCGCTGCCAAGTAGGGTGGTGGAGGCAGGCATGCTGACATCGTTTAAGACTTACCTGGATAGTCACATGAGCAGCCTGGGAATGGAGGGATACAAACGATTGGTCTAGTTGGACCAAGGAGCGGCACAGGCTTGGAGGGCCGAAGGGCCTGTTTCCTGTGCTGTACTGTTCCTTGTTCTTTGTTCTTTGTTCAGCCATGATCTTATTGAATGGCGGGGCAGGCTCGAGGGGCTAGATGGCCTACTCCTGCTCCTATTTCTTATGTTCTTATATAACTACTAGACTGGGTCTGCAGCAGGTGGTGAGGGAACCAACAAGAAGAAAAAACATACTTGACCTCATCCTTACCAATCTGCCAGCTGCAGATACATCTGTCCATGACAGTATCGATAAGAGTGACCACCGCACGGTCCTTGTGGAGGCAAAGTCCCGCATTCACATTGAGAATAACCTCCATCGTGTTGTGTGGCACTATCACCGTGCTTAATGGTTCAGACTTCGAATTGCTCTGGCAACTCAAGACTGGACATCCACGAGGCACTGTGGGCCATCAACAGCAGCAGAATTGAACTCCAGCACAATCTGCAACCTCATGGCTCGACATATTCCCCCCATCTCAACTATTACCATCAAGCCAGGGGATCAACCCTGGTTCAATGGAGAGTGCAGGAGAGCATGCCAAGAGCAGCACCAGACATAGCTAAAAATGAGGTGCCAACCCGGTGAAACAGGACTACTTGCATGCCAAATAGCATAAACAGAAAGTGATAGACAGAGCTGAGTGATCCCACAACCAACGAATCAGATCTAAATTCTGCAGTCCTTCCACATCCAGTCGAGAATGGTGGTGGACAATTAAACAACTCACTGGAGGAGGCTCCACAAATATTTCCATCCTCAATGATGGAGGAGCCCAGCACATCAGTGCAAAAGATAAAGCTGAAGCATTTGCAGCAATCTTCAACTAGAAATGCTGAGTGGATGATCCATCTCAGCCTCCTCCAGTGGCCCCAGCATCACAGATGCCAGCCTCCAGCCAATTTGATTCACTCCACATGATATTAAGAAAAGACTGGAGGCACTGGATACTGCAAAGGCAATGGGCCCTGATAACATTCTGGCAATAGTCCTGGAAGACTTGTGCTGCAGAACTTGCTGCTTCCCGAGCCAAGCTGTTCCAGTACAGTTACAACACTGGCATCTACCCGACAATGTGGAAAATTGCCCAACTATGTCCTGTACACAAAAAGTAGGACAAATCCAATCCAGCCAATTACCACCCCATCAGTCTACTCTCGATCATCAATAAAGTGACAGAGGGGTCATCAACAGTGCTATCAAGCAGCACCTGCTCAGCAATAACCTGCTCAGTGATGCCCAGTTTGGGTTTCGCCAGGGTCACTCAGCTCCTGGCCTCATTACAGCCTTGGTTCAAACATGGACAAAAGAGCTGAATTACAGAGTGAGGTGAGAGTGACAGCTCTCGACGTCAGGCTGCACTTGACCGAGTATAGCATCAAGGAGCCCTAACAAAACTGGAATCAATGGGTATCGGGGGGAAAACTCTCCGCTGGTTGGAGTCATACCTGGCTCATAGGAAGATGGTTGTGGTTGTGGAGGGTCAGTCATCTCGGTTCCAGGATATCTCTGCAAGAGTCCCTCAGGCTAGTGTTCTAGGCCCAGCCATTTTCAGCACTCATTACCCATAAGAGACACTCTAACCACCCATGACATTCAATGGTGTAACCATCACTGAATCCCCCACTGCCAACATCCTTGGGGTTACCACTGACCAGAAACTCAACTGGACTCACCACATAAACACAGTGGCTACAAGAGCAGGTCAGAGGCTAGGAATACTGCGGCGAGTAACTCACCTCCTGACTCCCCAAAACCTATCCACCATTTACAAGGCACAAGTCAGGAGTGTGATAGAATACTTCCCATTTGCCTGGATGGCTGCAGCTCCAACAACACTCAGGAAGCTTGACACCATCCGGACAAAGCAGCCCCGCTTGATTGGCACCACATCCACAAACATCCATTCCCTCCACGATCGACGCTCAGTAGCAGCAGTCTGTACCATCTACAAGATGCACTGCAGCAATTCATCAAAGATCCTTGGACAGCAAACCCACGACCACTTGATGACTTGCGGATAGCGAAGAGCATTGTCGGGCAATACAGCAGGATATAGATAGGCTGGAAAACTGGGCGGAGAGGTGGCAGATGGAGTTTAATCCGGATAAATGCGAAGTGATGCATTTTGGAAGAAATAATGTAGGGAGGAGTTATACAATAAATGGCAGAGTCATCAGGAGTATAGAAACACAGAGGGACCTAGGTGTGCAAGTCCACAAATCCTTGAAGGTGGCAACACAGGTGGAGAAGGTGGTGAAGAAGGCATATGGTATGCTTGCCTTTATAGGACAGGGTATAGAGTATAAAAGCTGGAGTCTGATGATGCAGCTGTATAGAACGTTGGTTAGGCCACATTTGGAGTACTGCGTCCAGTTCTGGTCGCCGCACTACCAGAAGGACGTGGAGGCGTTAGAGAGAGTGCAGAGAAGGTTTACCAGGATGTTGCCTGGTATGGAGGGTCTTAGCTATGAGGAGAGATTGGGTAAACTGGGGTTGTTCTCCCTGGAAAGACGGAGAATGAGGGGAGATCTAATAGAGGTGTACAAGATTATGAAGGGTATAGATAGGGTGAACAGTGGGAAGCTTTTTCCCAGGTCGGAGGTGACGATCACGAGGGGTCATGGGCTCAAGGTGAGAGGGGCGAGGTACAACTCAGATATCAGAGGGACGTTTTTTATACAGAGGGTGGTGGGGGCCTGGAATACGCTGCCAAGTAGGGTGGTGGAGGCAGGCACGCTGACATCGTTTAAGACTTACCTGGATAGTCACATGAGCAGCCTGGGAATAGAGGGATACAAACGATTGGTCTAGTTGGACCAAGGAGCGGCGCAGGCTTGGAGGGCCGAAGGGCCTGTTTCCTGTGCTGTACTGTTCTTTGTTCACTTCCATCTAGAAGGACAAAGGCAGCAGATATATGGGAACACCACCACCTGCAAGTTCCCCTCCAAGCCACTCACTGTCCTGACTTAGTGAAGTTTAAGTTTATTAAGTTTATTTATTAGTGTCACAAGTATGCTTACATTAGAACTGGAATGAAGTTACTGTGAAAATCCCCGAGCTGCCACACTCCGGCGCCTGTTCGGGTACACAGAGGGAGAATGTAGCATGGCCAATGCCCCTAACCAGCACGTCTTTTGGACTGTGGGAGGAAACCTATGCAGGCACGAGGAGAACGTGCAGACTCCACACAGATAGTGATCCAAGCCGGCAATTGAACCCAGGTCCCTGGCGTTGAGAGGTAGCAGTGCTAACCGCTGTGCTAGCATGCTGCCCGTATCCCCTTTGGACAGAAAGGATCACGTGGCATTATTTGACTCCGATTTTTGGCAATATTTACCCCTCATCTAAAAGATCATGTGGCTGTTTCTGTGATCTTGCTGTGCACAAATTGACTGTTGCATTTCCCCATACTACAATAGTGAAGCTGACTGGAATGTGCTGTGTAAGCATCGTTCCTTCACAGTCGCTGGGTCCAAATCCTGAAATTTGCTCCCTAATGGCATTGTGGGTCAACCCACAGCACGTGGACTGCAGTGATTAAAGATCTCTTTAACCTGTGCTTAATGCTCTCTCCACTCACATTGGCTGCACCTTTAAGACTTGATTAGCTGTAAAGACTCGCATTCCAACCATTATTTTGTAAATTGAGTTTGTGTCTTTATATGCCCTGTTTGTGAACAGAACTCCCACTCACCTGACGAGGGAGCAGCGCTCCGGAAGCTAGTGGCGTTGTGAGACTTCTTACTGTGATTCAAGAAAGCAGCTCACCACCACCTTCTCAAGGGCAACTAGAGATGGGCAACAAATGCTCGCCAGCCAGAGATGCTCATGTCCCACGAATGAATAAGAATAACCTATTCTGGAACTTTTTCAACTTTGCCTTTCTTTTCTGAATGTTTTTAGAAAGTTTATCAAAAATACACATGTAACCTCTTGCTCCAGACTCACTTTTCTTCCCATCAAACATTCCATCAGCTGTGACTCCTGTCTTCCACTGACGAACTACACCTCCATCTGCAATCTAAGACTGTTGCTTCTCCAATTCCAAGCCAATCTTGACTACTGTACTACCTATGCTGAACACCAGTGTAAGATTTTAAGGGTTTTGGGAGCCACAGATATCTAAGTAGGCAGTTGACTAGTCAAAAGGAATTTAAAGATAGTTAAATTAAAAAGCAGGACATAAGAACATAAGAAATAGGAGCAGGAGTAGGCCATCTAGCCCCTCGGGCCTGCCCCGCCATTCAATAAGATCATGGCTGATCTGACGTGGATCAGTACCACTTACCCGCCTGATCCCCATAACCCTTAATTCCCTTACCGATCAGGAATCCATCCATCCGCGCTTTAAACATATTCAGCGAGGTAGCCTCCACCACCTCAGTGGGCAGAGAATTCCAGAGATTCACCACCCTCTGGGAGAAGAAGTTCCTCCTCAACTCTGTCTTAAACCGACCCCCCTTTATTTTGAGGCTGTGTCCTCTAGTTTTAACTTCCTTACTAAGTGGAAAGAATCTCTCCGCCTCCACCCTATCCAGCCCCCGCATTATCTTATAAGTCTCCATAAGATCCCCCCTCATCCTTCTAAACTCCAACGAGTACAAACCCAATCTCCTCAGCCTCTCCTCATAATCCAAACCCCTCATCTCCGGTATCAACCTGGTGAACCTTCTCTGCACTTCCTCCAATGCCAATATATCCCTCCTCATATAAGGGGACCAATACTGCACACAGTATTCCAGCTGCGGCCTCACCAATGCCCTGTACAGGTGCATCAAGACATCCCTGCTTTTATATTCTATCCCCCTCGCGATATAGGCCAACATCCCATTTGCCTTCTTGATCACCTGTTGTACCTGCAGACTGGGCTTTTGCGTCTCATGCACAAGGACCCCCAGGTCCCTTTGCACGGTAGCATGTTTTAATTTGTTTCCATTGAGATAGTAATCCCATTTGTTATTATTTCCTCCAAAGTGTATAACCTCGCATTTCTCAACGTTATACTCCATTTGCCATATCCTCGCCCACTCACTCAGCCTGTCCAAATCTCTCTGCAGATCTTCTCCGTCCTCCACACGATTCACTTTTCCACTTATCTTTGTGTCGTCTGCAAACTTCGTTACCCTACACTCCGTCCCCTCCTCCAGATCATCTATATAAATGGTAAATAGTTGCGGCCCGAGTACCGATCCCTGCGGCACGCCACTAGTTACCTTCCTCCAACCGGAAAAACACCCATTTATTCCGACTCTTTGCTTCCTGTCGGATAGCCAGTCCCCAATCCACTTTAACACACTACCCCCAACTCCGTATGCCCTAATCTTCTTCAGCAGCCTTTTATGGGGCACCTTATCAAACGTCTTTTGGAAATCCAAAAACACCGCATCCACCGGTTCTCCTCCATCAACCGCCCTAGTCACATCTTCATAAAAATCCAACATGTTCGTCAAGCACGACTTTCCCCTCATGAATCCATGCTGCGTCTGATTGATCGAACCATTTCTATCCAGATGCCCTGCTATCTCCTCTTTAATAATGGATTCCAGCATTTTCCCTACTACAGACGTTAAGCTGACCGGCCTATAGTTACCCGCCTTTTGTCTCCTTCCTTTTTTAAACAGCGGCGTAACATTAGCCGTTTTCCAATCAATCGGCACTACCCCAGAATGCAACGAGTTTTGATAAATAATCACTAACGCATCCACTATTACCTCTGACATTTCTTTCAATACCCTGGGATGCATTCCATCCGGACCCGGGGACTTGTCCACCTTCAGTCCCATTAGTCTACCCAGCACTGCCTCTCTGGTAACATTAATTGTATTAAGTATTTCTCCTGCTGCCAACCCTCTATCGTTAATATTTGGCAAACTATTTGTGTCCTCCACCGTGAAGACCGACACAAAAAACTTATTTAAAGACTCAGCCATATCCTCATTTCCCACTATTAACTCCCCCCTTGTCCTCCAAGGGTCCAACATTCACTCTAGCCACTCTATTCCTTTTTATATATTTATAAAAACTTTTACTATCATTTTTTATATTAATTGCTAGCCTAGCTTCATAGTCTATCCTTCCTTTCTTTATCGCTTTCTTAGTCTCTCTTTGTTGTTTCTTAAATTTTTCCCAATCACTTGTTTCTCCACTATTTTTGGCCACTCTGTACGCAGCTGTTTTTATTTTAATACTCTCCTTTATTTCCTTCGTTATCCACGGCTGGTTCTCCCTTTTCTTACAATCCTTGTTTTTTGCTGGAATATATTTTTGCTGAGAACTGAAAAGGATCTCCTTAAAAATCCTCCACTGTTCCTCAGCTATCCTACCTGCCAGCCTGCTCTCCCAGTCTACCTTAGCCAATTCATCCCTCATCCTATCATATTTCCCTCTGTTCAAACAGAGGACACTGGTTTGGGACCAAACTTTCTCCTCTTCCATCTGAATCAGAAATTCGACCATATTGTGGTCACTAGACCCAAGAGGGTCCTTCACAATAAGATCCTTAATTCTACCTACCTCGTTACACAATACCAGATCCAAAATAGCTCGTTCCCTCGTCGGTTCCGTAACATGCTGTTCAAGGAAACTATCCCGACAGCATTCTAAGAACTCTTCCTCCATTCCACCCTTACCGACTTGAGTCTGCCAGTCAATGTGCATGTTGAAGTCCCCCATGATTATTGCCGTTCCGTTTTTACACGCATCCCTTATCTGCTTGTTTACAGCCCTCCCTACCTCAACATTATTATTTGGGGGCCTATATACCACACCTACTAGTGTCTTTCTCCCTCTACTATTCCTCATCTCTACCCATAATGATTCCACGTTTTGTTCCTCAGAGCCTATGTCATCCCTCAGTACTACCCTGATATTATCTCTTATTAATAGCGCGACCCCACCACCTTTTCCTTCCTGTCTATTCTTCCTAAACGCCTGATACCCCTGGATATTCATCTCCCAGTCCTGGTCACCTTTCAGCCACGTTTCTGTAATGGCCACTAGATCGTACCCACTTGTGCTGATTTGCACCATCAAATCATTTACCTTGTTCCGAATGCTTCGTGCATTCAGGCAAAGTGTCCTTATTCCAGGACCTCAAATGGAATAATCTTTGGATCGCTACCTGAGCCACAAGCAAATTGGTTTAGAGTAAATCGGATTTAGATTTAAATTTAGAGTAAATCAGATTAGATTGTTAACTGTGTGCTCAAAGGTTGGTGTGGGAGAAATAGGTCTCAGTACTGGGAGTTCTACCACTGGGACTTTACACCTGATAACTGCTATTTACATACAGTGGGTTAATAAGGTAAGTTGATAAAGTATGTTTCTTCCAGCTTTAGGAAGGGATAAACAGGCCCCTGGAGAGTAGCTGATGAATGAATTGACTAACTATTCCAATCTAGTTGTTGTAGTGTCAGCTCCAAAGCTCCGAGGTCAGGGAGCAGCTTTGCAAGCGGAGCGCAGACTGCAGGTGGAGTGAACGGATTGAGGTTTGTCAAAGGGGAGGAGTTGCTGCTTTTTCTACTCTTTTCTTACTTCAGTGCAGCCAATGGAGCTGATTGTTGAGTAACCAGTAAGCCAATTATAAATTAACAAACTTTTAACTCTCAGTTGAAGGTGATACATTTATTAAAATACAATAAATTGCAGTATACATGAGAATCATTCTAAGTTAATTTAATTTAAATACTTCCTTAATTAACTAAATAACAGAAGCAACAATGGTGGGATAGGTGTTGTGTTGCAGCTGTGGAATGTGGGACCTCCTGGACACTGATGCAATCCAGGACAAATGTCTGCAGAAAGTGTAAGCAGCTAGAAGAACTCAGGATCAGAATTATTGGTCTCAAAATCAAACTGCTTATAGTGTGTAGCATCAGGGAGGAGGAGAGATACCTGGACACTTTGTACCAGAAGATGGTCACACCTCTTAGGATAGGGTTCTCTGTTTTGGTCAGCGGTGAGGGACAGGAGGATGTCACCATGAGTGAGGCAGGTAAAGGTTCTGAGCAGACAGTGGTGCAGAAGCCTCAGACTTTTCAATTGTCGAGCAGTTTTGATATGCTAGTAACATGTGTGTATGAAAGCGAGCTCTGCAGAGTGGCTGAGCAATCTGGCCATGGCATCATCATACAGGAGGCCATTCAAACAAGGACAGCAAAAAGGAATGTGGTGGTCTCGAGGACATTATAGTCAGGGGGGATAAACACTATTCTCTGAAGCCAAGACCGAGAATCCAGAAGGCTATGTGGCCTGCTTGGTGCCAAGGTTTGGGTTATCTGCTCTGGGCTGGAGAGGAACTAGCAGTGGGAAGGGGAGGACCCAGTCAACGTAGCCCATGGAGGTACCAGTGACATAGATAGCACTAGGAAAGAGGTTGTGCGTTGAGAGTATGAGGAGCTAGGCACTAAATTGAAAAGCAGAAGTTCAAAGGTTATAATCTCCAGATTGTTACCCCAGGCTCGTGCAAACTGGCATAGGGTAAATAAAATTAGAGAGATCAAGGTGTGGCTTTGTGGTGGACTTCAGTTGTGCCTTTGTCCTATATGGACCACTGTTGTGTGTTTGTCATGCCTGGACACATCCCCTCCCTGTTCGGTTCCTCCCCTCGGCACCTAGTATAAAGGTGGCTGTCTCCTCCCACTTGTTCAGTCCAGGTCAGTTATTTGTTGGGATGTGCTCCTGATTCTGTTGTGAATAAAAGCCTACAATTGTATTGGCACACAAGTAGTCTTTCGCCTTATTGATAGCGCATCAATTTTATTCACAACAGTTGACCAGCATGGAGCAGCTTCTAAAACCCGACAAGTTAACATTAGACCCTCAAGAGGTCGGAGCCTCTGATAAATTTGACCATTGGCTGGACTGCTTCGAAGCATTTGTCGACGCCGCTGCAGCCATCGACACCGACGACGTTAAGCTCCATGTGCTCCGCGCCCGGGTAAGCGAAGCTGTCTACGGTATCTTCCGGGACGCTGCTACATACGCGGACGCTATTGAACTCTTAAAAGGGCAGTTTCGAAAGAGCCCTAATGTGGTCTACGCCAGACATCTCCTAACTACCCGCAAGCAGCAGCCAGGAGAATCGTGCGCCCAATTTCTGCGCGCCCTGCGGGTCCTAGCTCGAGCTTGCAACTGTAAGGCTGTTACAGCAGCTCAGAACACGGAGGACATGATCCGCGACGCCTACGTTGCGGGCATTGAGTCTACATACATCCGGCAGCGCCTGCTTGGACAGGATGGCCTGGATCTCCGGAAAATGGCCACGATGGTTGAAACGCTAGAAGCAGCCTCTCACAACCTCGGGTCCTACCCTGCATCCCGTTCTATCGACGGCTCCACCGCGACGGTTCCAGCGGGGCCCAAATGTTACTTTTGCGGCCTATCCAAGCACCCTCGGCGTCGCTGCCCGGCGAAGGATGCGATCTGCTCCGGATGCGGTAAGCTAGGCCACTTCGTTAAAGTCTGCCGGGTGAAGCCAATGCCGAAGTCTCGTGGCGCCACGTGTGTTCCGCGGGCGCGGCCATCTTTAATGCAGGCGGCGGCTGCGTGCGAATCGCCATCTTTGATGCGGTCATCGGAAGCGCGGGAATCGCTATCTTTGGTGCGGTCACCAGATGCGCGGGAATCGCCATCTTTGAGGCTGTCATCAAGACGCGCCGAGCAGGAAGCTTTATCCGTGACGTCATCAGACGCGGATGAAGATGGATTCTCCCTGGATTCGACGGTGGCATCGATTTGCCTGGACCAGTCGCAGCCTCACCAACTCTCCAAGTCAATAATGGAGATCAAGGTAAATGGTCATGCAGAAAACTGCCTGTTCGACTGCGGGAGCACAGAAAGTTTTATACACCCTCGCACAGTGCGTCAATATGCCCTTCCCGTGCGACCCTGGAGCCAGACCATCTCCATGGCCTCGAATTCTCACTCAGTGGAGGTCCTCGGGTGCTGCTTGGTGATGCTGACGGTACAGGGCACAGTCTACGAGCGTTTTCGGCTCCTCGTGCTGCCGCGACTCTGTGCAGCTGTACTGCTGGGGTTAGATTTCCTCACCCATCATAGGAGCGTCACCCTGCAGTATGATGGCCCTTATTCCCCGCTCTCCGTCTGCAAGGCGCCGTCACTACAGCGCCCCCCGCACACCACCTGCAGTCTCTCGACCCTCAAGATTACCCCCCTTTATTCGATAATCTCACCCCGGATTGCAGGCCTATAGCCACCAAAAGTAGGCGCTATAGTGCGGAAGACCGGGCCTTCATTCAGTCCGAAGTACTACGTTTGCTCAAGGAAGGGATTATCCAGGCCAGCACCAGCCCCTGGAGGGCGCAAGTGGTTGTAGTTAAATCGGGGGAGAAACACCGCATGGTGATTGACTATCGCCAGACCATAAACAGGTATACGCAACTAGATGCGTACCCTCTTCCCCGCATCGCGGACATAGTCAACCGCATTGCGCACTATAGGGTTTTCTCTATGATCGATTTGAAATTGGCTTACCACCAGCTCCCTATCTGCTCGGAGGATCGCCCATATACTGCCTTTGAGGCGGACGGTCGCCTCTACCAGTTCCTCCGAGTCCTCTTTGGTGTCACCAATGGGGTCTCAGTCTTCCAGCGGGCCATGGATCAAATGGTAGACCAGCACTGGCTACGGGCCACTTTCCCGTATCTGGATAACGTCACCATCTGCAGCCATGACCTGCAGGATCATGATGCTAACCTACTCTCCTGAACCTGACATATAATGAGGCGAAGTGTGTTTTTTGGACACGCCGCCTCGCCATCCTTGGGTACGTGATAGAAAATGGTGTCCTTGGTCCCGACCCAGCCCGTATGCGTCCTCTTATGCAGCTCCCCCTCCCTACTACTCTCAAAGCACTGAGGAGATGCCTGGGCTTCTTCTCTTACTATGCCCAGTGGGTTCCCCGTTACGCGGATAAAGCCTGTCCGCTTCTAAAATCGACCTCTTTTCCTCTGGCGGAGGAGGCCCGTCGGGCCTTCGACGACATCAAAGCGGACATCGCGAAGGCCGCGATGCATGCTATGGACGAATCCATCCCATTCCAAGTGGAAAGTGATGCGTCTGACTTTGCCCTAGCCGCCACCCATAACCAGAGGGGCCGTCCGGTGGCCTTCTTTTCCCGGACCCTACAAGGCCCCGAGATTCGACACTCCTTGGTCGAGAAGGAGGCCCAGGCCATCGTGGAAGCCGTCTGGCACTGGCGCCATTATCTCGCGGGCCAACGGTTCACCTTAATTACGGACCAGCGGTCCGTTGCCTTCCTGTTTAACACCAGGCAAAAGGGCAAGATTAAGAATGACAAGATCTTGCGGTGGAGGATTGAGCTCTCCACCTACAGATATGACATCATGTACCGGCCTGGGAAGCTTAATGAGCCCCCAGATGCCCTGTCCCGTGGATCATGTGCCAGCACCCAACTGGACCAGCTACAGTCCCTCCATAACGATCTCTGTCACCCGGGTGTCACCAGATTTTTCCACTTTGTCAAAGCCCGTAACCTGCCCAACTCCCTCGAGGAAGTCCGGACGATTACCAGGCAATGCAGGGTCTGCGCTGAGTGCAAACCGCAGTTCTACTGGCCAGGTCGGGCGCACCTTGTAAAGGCCACTCGCGCGTTTGAGCGCCTTAGCATTGATTTTAAAGGCCCCCTCCCCTCCTCTAACCGCAATGTTTATTTCCTGAATATCATTGATGAATACTCGCGTTTCCCTTTTGCCTTCCCCTGCCCGGACATGACCACGGCTACAGTGATTCGGACCCTGAACACGCTCTTCACCCTGTTCGGCTTCCCATCCTATGTTCATAGCGACCGTGGGTCCTCTTTCATGAGTGACGAGCTGAGGCAGTACCTGCTCGCCAAAGGCATTGCCTCCAGCCGCACCACTAGCTATAACCCCAGGGGTAATGGTCAAGTAGAGCGGGAGAACGCAACCGTCTGGAATGCTGTTCTATTAGCGCTACAGTCTAGGGGCCTTCCAGTCAGCCGTTGGCAAGACGTCCTCCCGGACGCATTACATTTAATTAGGTCACTCTTGTGCACAGCGACCAATACGACCCCTCAGGAGTGGATGTTCTCGTTTCCTAGAAAGTCCTCTTCGGGTACTTCGCTCCCGGATTGGCTGATGTCCCCGGGGCCCGTTCTGCTTCGGAAGCATGTCCGGACCCATAAGGCAGATCCCTTGGTCGAGGATGTCCAACTGCTCCACGCTAATCCTCAATACGCTTACGTAGCGTACCCTGATGGGCGGGAGGACACGGTCTCTGTCCGTGACTTGGCACCCGTGGGTGCCCCTGAGGTCACCACATCCTTCTGCCCCACGGTCCCTAGTGTCGTCCATTCGGAGACTGCTACGCCCCTCTCCCCTTCAGTCCCAGTCTCCAATGTAGTGCACCCAGAGCCTGTTGTGGCCCCCCACCCCCCAGCTCCGGTTCCCACTGTTCTCCATACGCCACCAGGGCCACAGCTCACTCCTCTCACCCCTATGTACAGCTCGCTTGAGTCGCCGGAGCCGTCGCCACGCAGTACCCGATGACTGGACGGGACGACGGATCGGTCCGCTTCACACCACCCAGCGCCTTCTCTCGACACTCACTGTATGGGGCCTGGGCTGACATCGCTCCCTGCTCGAACGACTCTGCGACCTGCACTATGACGATCGCGACGGCGGATCAAGCCACCGGTTCGTCTGGACTTGTAATATTGTTTCTGCTTCACCCCCGTGTTGTTTTTTAAAGGAAAGGGTGAATGTGGTGGACCTCAGTTGTGCCTTTGTCCTATATGGACCACCGTTGTGTGTTTGTCATGCCTGGACACATCCCCTCCCGGTTCGGTTCCTCCCCTCGGCACCTAGTATAAAGGTGGCTGTCTCCTCCCCCTTGTTCAGTCCAGGTCAGTTATTTGTTGGGATGTGCTCCTGATTCTGTTGTGAATAAAAGCCTACAGTTGTATTGGCACACAAGTAGTCTTTCGCCTGATTGATAGCGCATCAGGCTTGAAGACTGGTGTGGGAGAGTGGGTTCCAGTTTGTGGAGTACTGGCACTAATACTGGGGAGAGTGGGGGCTGTATTGTCAGGACAGTCTACACCTAAACCAATTCTACAATCAGTGTTCTAGCAAGCTGGATAACTAAGGAAGTAGAGAGGGTTTTAAACAAAATATTGGGGGAGGAATCAAATTTGGGATGATACGGTGAATTAAAGAGATGAACTGAGAGCACACATAGAAGTAAATATGATCTGACAGCCATTACAGAGACATGGCTGCAGGAGACATGGATTGGGAGCTGAATATTGAAGTGTACGGGATATTTAGGAAGAACAGGAAGTGAGGAAACGGTGGAAGGGTGGCTCTGTTAGTTAATGATGGTATTAGACGGGTGATCCAAGTTTAGGAAACCAGGATGTGGAAACAGTTTGGGTAGAAATGAGAAATGATAAAGGCAAGAAGCCCTTATGGGGATGATGTCCAAGCCCCCTAACAGTAACCACATAGAAAAAAATTGATTGATCTGGGATAGTCAGCATGGTTTTATTAAGGGAAGATCAAGTGTTACGAACTGAATACCATTTTTTGAGGAAGTAACAAGGAGGACTGATGAGGTGATGTTGTCTACAGGGATTCAGTAAAGCATCTGACGAGGTCCCACAAAGCAGAATGGTCAAAAAAGTGAGGGACACAGGGAAAGGTGAAGAGTTGTATCCAAAATTGACTCAGTGACAGGATGTTTTTGTGAATGGAAAGCGGTTTCCAGTGGTGTTCCACAGGACTCAGTGTTGGGGTCCTTGCTGTTTGTTGTATATAGAACATAGAACATTACAGCGCAGTACAGGCCCTTCAGCCCTCGATGTTGTGCCGACCAGTGAAACCAATCCAAAGCCCATCTCACCTACACTATTCCAATATCATCCATATGTTTATCCAATGACCATTTAAAGGCACTTAATGTTGGCGAGTCCACTATTGCTGCAGGCAGGGCACTCCATGCCCTTACTACTCTCCGAGTAAAGAACCTGCCTCTGACATCTGTCCTATATCTATCACCCCTCAATTTAAAGCTATGTCCCCTCGTGTTAGCTATCACCATCCGAGGAAAAAGGCTCTCTCTATCCACCCTATCTAATCCTCTGATCATCTTGTATACCTCTATCAAGTCACCAATAATGGAGTGCCCTGAACCATGCAGGCACCTGGGACTGTCTCAATAATGGAGCTTCCTGAACCATACACACACCTGGGCCTGAATGATTTAGACTCAAATCTGGAACACATGATTGGGAAATTTGCAGATGACACAAAACTGGGCCATGTAGTGTAGTTGATGGTGAATAGTATAGCTGACGACTCCAGAATGATGTCAATGGTTTGCTTGAGTCGGTGGAAAAGTGGCAAATGCAATTCAATCTGGAAAAGTGGTGAGGGCAAACAAAGCAAGGGAATCCTCAATAAGCGAAAAGATATAGAGAGGGGTTGAGAAAGTGAGAGACCTTGCAATGAATGTCCACAGATCCCTGAAGGTAGCAGGACAGCTAGGTAAGGTGGTGAAGAAAGCATTTTGAACGCTTTCCTTTATTGGGTGAGGTATTGAGTACAAAAGCAGGGATGTAATGTTAAAAATGTATAAAACGCTGGTTAGGCCACAGCTGGAATTTTGTGTACAATTTTGACATTATCCAGGAAGGACATAATTTCTCTGGAGAGAGTACAAGGGAGATTGACAAGAATGTTGCCAGGGCTTGAAAATTGCAGGTATGAGGAAAGATTGGGTAGGCTCGGGCTGTTTTCCTTAGAACAGAAGAGGCTGAGGGGTGACCTAATGGAGCTATACAAAATGCTCTGTGGCCTAGACAGGGTAAACTGGAAAGACTTCTTTTCCCGAGCTGAGGGGTCTATTAGCAGGAGGCATAGATTTAAGGTGATTGGTAGAAGAATTATAGGGAACATGTGGAAAAACATTTCACCCAGAGGGTGGTTGGTGTCAGGAATTCACTGCCTAAATTAGCGATTGAGGCTGAAACACTGAACTCATTTAAACGGTACCTGGATCTGGACAGGAAGAGCTGGAACCTGTGAGGCTACGGACCAGGAGCTGGAAAGTGGGATTAAAATGAGCAGCTAGTTTCTTTTTTTGGCTGGCGCAGACACAGTGGGCTGAATGGTCTCTTTCTGCACCATAGGTTTTCTGGACAGAAACCTAGGATAGTGCTCTGGGGGATAAAGTTTCAAACCCTACCTTGGCAGCTGTTGGAGTAGAAATCCTCGAGATGTGGGTGTTACTGACACGGTCATTCCAAATTGTCCTTAAACTGGGACTTTTTAGAGTCAATTCATAATTGTGGATCTGGAATTATGTGTAGGCCAGAGCAAAACATTACTGAACCAGGTAGGTTTTTACAACGATCAGCAATGGTTTCAGGATCATCATTAGATGACTTTTTCTTTAATTCCAGATTTTTATAAATTTATATTGCACCATCTGCCGTTCTGGGATTTGAACTCGGGTCCCCAGAGCATTACCCAGGGTCATTGGATTACTCGTCCATTAATGCCACCACCCAACTGATTTCTGGGCTGAAGGGGTTGTCTAATGAAGAAGGCTGAGCAGGTTAGCTGTGTACCTGAGGCTGAGCAGGGGCAGCACTGTAGTTAGCACTGCTGCCTCACAGCACCAGGGACCCAGGTTCGATTCCCGGCTTGGGTCACTGTCTATGTGGAGTTTGCACATTCTCCCCATGTTTGCGTGGGTTTCCTCCAGGTGCTCTGGTTTCCTCCCACAGGCCAAAGATGTGCAGGTTAGGGTGCATTGGCCATGCTAAATTCTCCCTCAGTGTTCCCGAACAGGCGCCAGAGTACAGCGACTAGGGGATTTTCACAGTAACTTCATTACAGTGTGAATGTAAGCCTACTTGTGACTAATAAATAAGCTTTAACTTTTGGGGCAGCACGGTGGCGCAGTGGTTGGGGTGGCACGGTGACACAGTGGTTAGCACTGCTGCCTCACAGCGCCCGGAACCTGGGTTCAATTCTGACCTTGGGTCACTGTCTGTGTGGAGTTTGCATGTTCTCCCCGTGTCTGAGTGGTTTTCCTCCGGGTGCTCCAGTTTCCTCCCACAATCCAAAGATGTGCGGGTTAGATGGATTGGCCATGCTAAATCGACCCTAGTGTCAGGGGATTAGCGGGTTAAATATGTGGGGTTACGGGAATAGGGATTGGGTGGGATTGTGGTCGGTGCAGACTCGATGGGTCAAATAGCCTCCTTCTGTACTGTAGGGATTCTATGATTCTATACTTATTGGAGTTGAGATGAAAGAGGTGATCAGGGTAGATGTTGAGGGGATGTTTCCTCCTGGAACTAAGGAGCACTGTTTAAAATAAGGGGTCTTCCATTTAAGGCAAAGATGAGGATGAATTTCTTCTCTCATGGGTCATTAGTCTGTGGAATTCTCTTCCCCAGAAAGTACATGAGGCTGTGAGTCATTGAACATACTCAAGTCTGAGTCATTTAAATTTTTGATTAAAAAGTGAGTCAAGGATTATTGTGAGCAGACAGCGAGCAACTTTGTCTTAAGATAACAGTCAGATCAGCCATGGTTATTATTGATTCTCACAGGCTGGATAGGCCGAAAGGCCTGCTACTATTTGTTATGATGAGGGTTTCAGTCACAGATAAGCTGGGGCAGAATTGGACAATGTGACCGAGGTGGGACTGGCAGGTCAGAGTAATGCCGCAAATTTGTGGAACCAGATATTTGTAAATGGTCTTAGTGGGATATAAATGAATGTTCCCTGGACTAGTCCAGGCCTCTGGATTACCAATTCCAGCAACATAACCACAACACCACTGTACCTGTCTGCACTGTGCCACCTGAACTTAAGTGAAGTTGTCTAGGTTGCAGTTCACCCCCTGATGTCTCTCTCTCTCTTTTCCCCTCAGGGTTTGTGACAATTTATGTACGATACAAACAGGTGGAGGCCCTAAATCAGGAGGATGAGCGTGCCATCTATAAACTGAATCGAGTGGGCCTGCTACTGGGCCTCATCAGCTGCCTGGGACTGTGTATTGTGGCAAACTTCCAGGTAATGATCCATCTGCATGGAGCTTCTGAGTGTAACATAGAGAGAGAGAGAGAGGAGCAGAGGCATGATTGGTTCAAACATTAACACTTGGAGGTAACCACAGAAACCTGTTTACCTGGATTGGAAAAACAACTAGGGGAAGCACAAGTGACATCACAGGATTGGCTCCACAAATGGGATAAGCCTCATAATTTCCTAGGTATTACATACGGGGGTGGCACGGTGGCACAGTGGTTAGCACTGCGGCCTCACAGCGCCAGGGAACTGGGTCCAATTCCCGGCTTGGATCGCTGTCTGTGTGGAGTTTCTACATTCTCCCTGTGTCTGCGTGGGTTTCCTCCGGGGTCTCCGGTTTCCTCCCACAGTCCAAAGATGTGCAGGGTAGTGGATTGGCCACGCTAAGTTGCCCCTTAGTGTCAGGAGGACTAGCTAGGGTAAATGCAAGGGGTTATGGAGATTGGGTCTGCGTGGGATTGTGTCAGTGGAAACTCGATTGGCCAAATGGCCCATCGAGTTTCTCTGTAACTCTGCATTGTAAGATTCTATGATTCTATGATTTCTATAAAAACTTTAAAAGATCATTTTTCTGCAACCCCTGTACAGGATTGGATAAAGAACACAAATCGGAGGTTCTAATTGCTGATTTGTGCTGAGTGCGCACAGTGATACCTGCTCCACATTAGCATGGAGTGATACCGGCTACACACAGCATACTCTTTAAAATGAGGAATTTTAATCCCAGGAGATAGAGCCCTTACCAACCAGGTACCGCATAGGATTAGACACTGAGGAAATCTCCCTCTACACTGTCCCCATCAACCACTCCCAGGACAGGTACAGCACAGGGTTAGATACAGACTAAAGCTCCCTCTACACTGTCCCCATCAAACACTCCCAGGACAGGTACAGCACGGGGTTAGATACAGACTAAAGCTCCCTCTACACTGTCCCCATCAACCACTCCCAGGACAGTTACAGCACAGGGTTAGATACAGACTAAAGCTCCCTCTACACTGTCCCCATCAAACACTCCCAGGACAGTGTTATCCTAACTTGCAACTAAATCTCACTGCCCCGGATGATTAATCACAGATTGGTCTATAATTTGCCGAGAATGTAAAAAGAATGATCACTTTGGAGTTTTGCTAATTACACACATTGTCCCAGCTTTAAGACAATGCTTCTTTTCAAACTATGGGTGGGATTTTTCGGCCGCACTGTCCCCAAGGGTGGAAAATCCCACCCGAGGTTAATGGAGCTTTGTATGGTCCGTGTCCTGCCTGCTATGATTCCCGTGGCAGGGGGACGGGAAAATTCCACCCTCTCTCTCTCATCTTGAGGTCAGCTGAGTGTTGACCGATAATTGGTTATTTCTGTCTGTCTGTCATTTACAGTTGAACCATATTCCTCCCAGTCAAGGTTATCAAATCATATTATCTCTTTATTCTGTTGCCTTGAGAAGTGCATAAACTCCTTATTACCAACAACACTTTGAGAGTCTGCATTAATAATTAAGTGTTAGTAATTTGTTCATAATTATAAAAGTTATAAATCTTTGTGTTCCAAATTACATTTCCATCCTTTCTAACATGTGCATTAACCAATAATTTATTCTTTAATTATCTCACAATTAACTGATGTGGCTGGATTCCAATAATGCTGCTTTAGTTTTTATTGAAATGGCTTCCATCAGTTTTAGCAGCAAATGCTAAAGAACATATTAATTTAAACTGCCAAACGATAGTCACACTGAAACTAAAAACTACCAACAGTGGCTCCTCTCTGACATCCTAATTGCTAAGGAGGAAACCGCAGGAACCGTTTCAATCCAAGATTGATAAAAGTTAGACATGGTATTTGGATTTCTAAAGTTAGTCAAGGGTAAGCAAAGCCCTGTGAACTATCTCTGGAGCTTTCGGACAGTTGTTGTCCTTGAAAACCATTGTTTCATCTTGTCTGTTTTTAAATTTTGGAAACTATGAATTACAGTGAAGTGTGCCAATCAGATGCCGAGTGTAGTGTTGTAGGGGTGGAGGGGTCGGGGGGGGGGGGAGGGGGGGGGGGGGGCAGGGGGGGGGGGGGGGGGGGGGGGGGGGGGGGCAGGGGGGGCGGGGGGGGTGGAGGGGCGGGGGGGATTGAAATCTCTGGTATAAGTTGCGTTTTGGGCCCTTCATGATACTTTGCGCTCCTGTGACCATTCACGCCCGCTGTGAACGGGAACGCAAATTCCCGGCCACGGTTTTTAAATATTCAGATGATTCTTCCTCCTTTCACTCACAGCAGTGTTTTGGAGATTAGTCTTCCATTCTGGGAGACTCATGGGACACCCGAGACCTGATCTCTAGGCTTGAGTTTGAGGTGGGATGGTTGATAAGCCATGTCCCCCACATCCTGACCCCGCTGCAGCCCAGACAGCTCGGCGTGAGATGTGGACCCAAACTGGCTCCCTGAACTCCGTTAAATAAAGGCCAAACTATCTGCTACCTCAAGCCGGTGAGAATGAGGAGAAGGGAGTTCGGTCAGAATGTGAGGACAGAAGACCATAAGATGTAGGAGCAAAATCAGGCCATTTGGCCCATCAAGTCTGCTCCAGCATTCAATCATGGCTAATATGATTCTCATCCCCATTCTCCTGCCTTCTCCCCGTAACCCTTGATCCCCTTATTGATCAAGAACCTATCTATTTCTGTCTTAAAAACACTCAATGACCTGGCCTCCACAGCCCTCTGTAGTAATGAGTTCCACAGATTCACCACCCTCTGGCTGAAAGAGTTCCTCCTCATCTCAGTTTTAAAGGATCGTCCCTTCACCCTGAGGTTGTGCCCTCGAGTTCTAGTCTCTCCCATTAGTGGAACATCCTCCCCATGTCCCTCAGTATTCTGTAAGTTTCAACTGGATCCCTCCTCATCCTTCTGAATTCCATCGAGTATAGATCCAGACTCCTCAACCGCTCCTTATAGGACAAACCCTTCATTCCTGGGATCTTTCTTGTGAAACTTCCCCCTCCAAGGCCAGCACATCCTTCTAAGCCTAAGTGAGTGGGCAAGGGTCTGGCAGATGGAGTACAATGTTGGTAAATGTGAGGTCATCCATTTTGGTAGGAATAACAGCAAAATGGACTATTATTTAAATGTAAAATATTGCAGCATGCTGCTGTGCAGAGGGACCTGGGTGTCCTTGTGCAGGAATCACAAGGAGTTGGTTTGCAGGTGCAGCAGGTAATTAAGAAGGCAAATGGAATTTTGTCCTTCATTGCTAGAGGGATGGAGTTTAAAAACAGTGAGGTTATGTTGCAGCTGTATACGGTGCTGGTGAGGCCACACCTGGGGTACTGTGTACAGTTTTGGTCTCCTTACTTGAGAAAGGATATACTGGCACTGGAGAGGGTGCAGAGGAGATTCACTAGGTTGATTCTGGAGTTGAGAGAGTTGGCTTATGAGGAGAGGCTGAGTAGACTGGGGCTATACTCATTGGAATTCAGAAGAATAAGGGGAGATCTTATAGAAACATATAAGATTATGAAGGGAATGGATAAGAAAGAAGCAGGGAAGTTGTTTCCACTGGTGGGTGAAACTAGAACTAGGGGCATGACCTCAAAATAAGGGGGAGCAGATTTCGAACTGAATTGAGGAGGAACTTCTTCACACAAAGGGTTGTGAAGCTTTGGAATTCCCTGCCCAGTGAAGATTTTGAGACTGCCTCATTGAATGTTTTTAAAGCAAGGATAGATACATTTTTGAACATTAAAGGAATTAATGGTTATGGTGATTGGGGGGTAAGTGGAGCTGAGTCCACAAAAAGACCAGCCATGATCTCATTGAATGGCGGAGCAGGCTCGAGGGGCCAGATGGCCTACTCCAGCTCCTAGTTCTTATTTTCTTATGTTTATCCTTCCTCCAGTCTGGGCCCCAAAACTGCTCACAATATACCTCTGTGAGGCTGAGTGGGTCACTGACCAATGGCAGTGCCAGGGTGGATAGGCAAGATCAAAGCCCAAGTCTCGAAGTTTGTCATGTCTGTGTCACAATCTCCAACCTCAGTCAATCGTATCATCAGCAGCAGGATCAGTGTGTTAAACAGGCTGGGACATCCGGACTGCCTGGTTAACAGGGCGGTGTGCGGGGGAGACAGGAACGCAGCACAATCTGTAACCCCTCCCCCGCCCATTTCAATCAGCTGCCTGGCAGGTTGGGTTGGAATGAGATGCAGTGATGATGGGGACAGGGATGGTTTGGGTCACTGAGCTGCAGTATTGATCCTGGCCACCAGAGGGGAGTGTGGGAATGTTGAGCTGCCAAGAAACTGCTCGTCAGGTGAAACATTTAATTAATATTCAATTAATCTCTTTAAACCAATCCCCACCAATAGGCGAAGAAGAAATATCGCCTTTTCCAGCAGCCCTGTGCTGAGGGGCAAAGTCCAAAGATGTGCGGGTTAGGTTGATTGGCCATGCTAAAATTACCCATAGTGTCCTGAGATGCGTAGGTTAGAGGGGTTAGTGGGTAAATATGTAGGGATATCAGGGCAGGGCCTGGGTGGGATTGTGGTCGGCGCAGACTCGATGGGCCGAATGGCCTCTTTCTGTGCTGTAGGGTTTCTATGATTTTGATGATTGCATTACGAGTGGCCCAGCCAGTACTGACCGGTCAACACTGAGGAACAATATTACTCTGATCCGATCCATTCATCCATGTCTGACTGAGTCAGCAACTGCCCGGCTGATCCAGCCTGACCGTGTGCCGGTGCGCAGTGTCCAGCCTGACCCTGTGCCGGGCTGCCGTGTCCAGCCTGACCCTGTGCCGGGCCGCCGTGTCCGGCCTGACCCTGTGCCGGTGCGCCGTGTCCGGCCTGACCCTGTGCCGGTGCGCCGTGTCCGGCCTGACCCTGTGCCGGTGCGCCGTGTCCGGCCTGACCCTGTGCCGGTGCGCCGTGTCCGGCCTGACCCTGTGCCGGTGCGCCGTGTCCGGCCTGACCCTGTGCCGGTGCGCCGTGTCCGGCCTGACCCTGTGCCGGTGCGCCGTGTCCGGCCTGACCCTGCGCCGGGCCGCCGTGTCCGGCCTGACCCTGCGCCGGTGCCGCCGTGTCCGGCCTGACCCTGTGCCGGTGCGCCGTGTCCGGCCTGACCCTGCGCCGGGCCGCCGTGTCCGGCCTGACCCTGTGCCGGTGCGCCGTGTCCGGCCTGACCCTGCGCCGGGCCGCCGTGTCCGGCCTGACCCTGGGCCGGTGCGCCATGTCCGGCCTGACCCTGCGCTGGGCCGCCGTGTCCGGCCTGACCCTGCACCGGGCTGCCCCGTCCGGCCTGACCCTGCACCGGGCCGCCCCGTCCGGCCTGACCCTGCGCCGGGCCGCCCTGTCCGGCCTGACCCTGCGCTGGGCCGCCGTGTCCAGCCTGACCCTGCGCTGGGCCGCCCCGTCCGGCCTGACCCGGAAACATATAAGATGATTAGAGGTTTAGATAGGGTGGATAGTGATAGCCTTTTTCCTCTGATGGAGAAATCCAGCACGAGGGGGCATGGCTTTAAATTGAGGGGGGGTAGTTATAGAACCGATGTCAGGGGTAGGTTCTTTACCCAGAGGGTGGTGAGGGATTGGAATGCCCTGCCAGCATCAGTAGTAAATGCGCCTAGTTTGGGGGCGTTTAAGAGATCCGTAGATAGGTTCATGGACGAAAAGAAATTGGTTTAGGTTGGAGGGTCACAGTTTTTTTTTTTAACTGGTCGGTGCAACATCGTGGGCCGAAGGGCCTGTTCTGCGCTGTAATGTTCTATGTTCTATGTTCTATGTTCTATGTTCTATGACCCTGCACCGGGCCGCCCCGTCCGGCCTGACCCTGCGCTGGGCCGCCGTGTCCGGCCTGACCAGAGTTTGGACAGGCTGAAAAGTTACTTCACCTTGGCTTAGAGTAATGCTGTTTTCCTCTGGGAAACTATCACAAAATCAAACCAGTTTGCAGGATTATATTTCCCAGTTCAACTCATTTTAAAACAGAGCAGAGTTCTGCTTGGTCACAGTTAGAATTTGTGTATTAATTAGTTTCCTTGAGGTAGGAGCAGGATGATGACAATAATTCCCCATTTAAACAGGGCAGTATTTAACAGAAAGGGAGTGACACGGGGCAGTATTTAACAGAAAGGGAGTGACACGGGGCAGTATTTAACAGAGACAGAGAGACACGGGGCAGTATTTAACAGAGACAGAGAGACACGGGGCAGTATTTAACAGAGACAGAGAGACACGGGGCAGTATTTAACAGAGACAGAGAGACACGGGGCAGTATTTAACAGAGACAGAGAGACACGGGGCAGTATTTAACAGAGACAGAGAGACACGGGGCAGTATTTAACAGAGACAGAGTGACACGGGGCAGTATTTAACAGAGACAGAGTGACACGGGGCAGTATTTAACAGAGACAGAGAGACATGGGGCAGTATTTAACAGAGACAGAGAGACATGGGGCAGTATTTAACAGAGACAGAGTGACACGGGGCAGTATTTAACAGAGACAGAGAGACACGGGGCAGTATTTAACAGAGACAGAGAGACATGGGGCAGTATTTAACAGAGACAGAGTGACATGGGGCAGTATTTAACAGAGACAGAGAGACACGGGGCAGTATTTAACTGATACTGGGCCCTGGGTGGGTGTGGTATGGATATGGCAGCAGCCATGGTGCCCCCTGCTGCTTGACTGGCAGCTCTGAGCGTGCAGGACCTGTTTCCGCCCCACATCCTGGCGCACTGCTGTCCAGTTGAAGGCCTGACAGGCCTCTTGGTTCCCATGGCCTGTATTTCTGATGCATAAGGCTCTCTCCATCATCAGTGATGTGGAGCTGTCTTCAGCTCTCCAGCCTGTGGCTGAGTTTCGTTCCTCCCCCACCTCGCTCTCCGTTCTGCCCATTAACTCTGTTTATCTCTCTACCGATGCTGCCGGACATTCCCAACTCTTTCTGTTTCATTTCAAATTTTCAGCAGCTGCAGCAGTTTCGTTTCTGATTCTGGCCTCTTGCCTGTCTCTGAATTCCTTCACTCCCAACACTGGTTGGTCCAACCCTAAACACTGGGATTCCCCTCTCTAACTTTCTCCATATCTCTTCCTGTCTCTTTGCTCCATTTAGTCACTCCTTAAATACTTCACCAAGATTCTGGCTGCTGTCTGTCCTGAAGTGCGCTAATGGCTAAATTCCAAATTTTGTTTGACCAACCTCCTGTGATGTTTTGGGTAGTTTTACTATATTAAAGGCTCTATATAAATGCGGTTTGTTGTTGGTGTTGTTTCAGCATGCTGTCCCACTCCCAGACATGATCCGGTCCAGCGGCACGGTGGCACAGTGGTTAGCTCTGCTGCCTCACAGCGCCAGGGACCCGGATTCGATTCCGGCCTTAGCTGACAGTGGAGTTTGCACGTTCTCCCTGTGCCTGCGCGGATTTCCTCCGGTTGCTCCGGCTTCCTCCCACAGTCCAAAGGTGTGCGGGTTAGGTTGCTGCTAAATTGACCCTTGTGTCAGGGGGATTAGCAGGGTGAATATGTGGGGTTACAGGGATTGTGGTCGGTACAGGCTCGATGACCTCCTCCTGCACTGTAGGGATTCTATGAAACATAACAGAAAAGCATGCCATTTACCACAAGCCAACTTCCTCCTTGTTTTCAAGTGAAAATGTTTCTGAAATTCTTCAGGAATTGGAGCAAGTCCAGAGGACAAGTCCGATCTTCTACCTTCCAAACCACATTGAATACACAGTGAGCAGACCCCCAGTCTTTCTCAAGTGTAACATGCCCCAACCTATTCTGTACATACACAATCCTGCAAGATTTTGGGCTTGCTACTTCAAGCAGAAAGTGTTCTGTGATTCAGATGAGGTGGAGATTACATTGCAGAGCTTTGTTTAGTGTCTTTCGGCCAAAGCACAGATGCGCTCTCTCATTTCCTTTACACAGAGAGAGAGGGAGAATTTCTCCAGAACCATTCCTGACCTCAGGATGCCCCCAAAGCACTTGGCAAGTTACTCATTGGCTGCCAAGTGTCGTCACTGTTTGTAATGTAGCAAATGTGGTTTATCCCCAACACAAACAGCACTCCGATAATGACCAGATAATCTGTTTTGGTTGATGGCTGAGAGATAAACATTGACTCAAGGATCGAAAACCAGAGGATGCAGATTGAAGGTGATTGGCTGAAGGGCCGCATGTGATATGAGGAAATGTTTTATTTATTCACCGAGTGGTTAGGATTTAGAAATCGCGGTCTGATCGGGTAGTGGATAAAGATTTCAAAAGGAAAATTGATAACTTCTTGCAGGAGAAAAGATTGCAGGATACAGGGGACAAGTGGGAGAATGGGATTCCTTTTCCAAAGAGCCAGTACAGATTCAATGGGCTGAATGGCCTCCTTCTGTGCTGTGTTATTGTAATTTATGAATTAATGGTAATGCTGTTTGTGGGTTTGGCCCACAGCTTCCACCTGAGGAACCAAGAATCTCAGAACTGGGCAGAGTGAGAAAAGAGGTTAAACAAACTCATAGCAATTGGAAACGATCACACAGGGTGGCCATGTCTGTCTCATTCACAGAACAGTTAGATGCAGGTCACTAAGCAATTAACTAGGTCACTAACCAATTAACCAGGTCATTAACCAACTCCAATGACAATGTTTAAAACATTCCAGCAACAGGGAACATACAATCTGAATGAGAATTTGTCAGAATCACCAAACAGATTCAGTAGGATCTTGTTCATTTTTCTTAATTTATTCATGAGATGTGGGTGTTCTCAGACAAGTTGTCCATCCCTTGTTGTCTTTGAGAAGGTGGTGGTGAACTGCTGTAGTCCATAAGGTGTAGGTACACCCACAGTGCAAGTAGGGAGGGGGTTCCAGAGTTTTCACCCTGTGACAGTGAAGGAATGGCAATATATTTCCAAGTCAGGATAGTGAGTGGTTTGGAAGGGAACCTGCAGGTGGTGGTGTTCCCAGGTATCTGCTGCCCTTGTCCTTTTGGATGGCAGAGGTTGCGTGTTTAGAGACTTTACAAATACTCATGTTGAAGAATAGTTAGTATATGTATTCACCCGAGTCCAGCTGTTAGGAATTATAAGGGTGTGGCCTTGACAATCTCCTTTCTATAAATGTTCACGATAAAAGCTGAAAGCTCCAATCAGAAGAACAATCAGGTTAACCAATCAGATCCTATTGATGACGCCCAACAGGGAGATAGACAGACAATGAGCTGGAGGCTAAATTCAATGCAAAAGTAACTTGATCATCTTAAGGAGCAGAATCATAGCATTCTATAGCGCAGAAGGAGGCCATTTGACCTATCATTTGTGTACTGGCCCTTGGAAAGAAATCCCCTGCCCCATAGTCCTGATCAGCTTTTCTTTTCAAAAAATTATAATTGAATATGCTTCTGCTCTCCATTATGTTTTATTCAATTGTGGGACATGGGCGTCACTGGCTGGCCAGCATTTATTGCCCATCTCTAGTTGCCCTTGAACTGCTTGCTAGGCCATTTCAGGGGGCAGTTGAGAGTCAACCACATTGCTGTGACTCTGGAGTTACAAGTAGGCCAGACTAGGTAAGGATCTCCTTCCCTAAAGGACATTAATGACATTAAGGACTTAAGGACATTACTTGGATGAGGGCGTAGAAGGATGGATTAGTAAATTTGCGAATGACACTCAAGTCGGTGGAGTTGTAGACAGTGCGGAGGGAAGTGGCAGGTTACAGAGGGACATAGATAAGCTGCAGAGCTGGGCTGAGAGGTGGCAAATGGAGTTTAATGCGGAAAAGTGTGAGGTGATTCACTTTGGAAGGAGTAACAGGAATACAGAGGACTGGGCTAATGGAAAGATACTTGGTAGTGTGGATGAACAGAGGGATCTGGGTGTCCATGTGCATAGATCCCTGAAAGTTGGCACCCATGTTGATAGGGTTGTTAAGAAGGCATATCGTGTGTTAGCTTTTATTGGTAGAGGGATTGAGTTTCGGAGATACGCAGAGGGACCTGGGTGTGCAAGTCCACAGATCCTTGAAGGTGACGTCACAGGTGGAGAAGGTGGTGAAGAAGGCATATGGCATGCTTGCCTTTATAGGACGGGGCATAGAGTATAAAAGTTGGGGTCTGATGTTGCAGATGTATAGAACGTTGGTTCGGCCGCATTTGGAATACTGCGTCCAGTTCTGGTCGCCACACTACCAGAAGGACGTGGAGGCTTTGGAGAGAGTACAGAGGAGGTTTACCAGGATGTTGCCTGGTATGGAGGGGCTTAGTTATGAGGAGAGATTGGGTAAACTGGGGTTGTTCTCCTTGGAAAGACGGAGGATGAGGGGAGACTTAATAGAGGTGTATAAAATTATGAAAGGCATAGATAGGGTGAACGGTGGGAAGCTTTTCCCCAGGTCGGTGGTGACGTTCACGAGGGGTCATAGGTTCAAGGTGAAGGGGGGGAGGTTTAACACAGATATCAGAAGGACATATTTTACACAGAGGGTGGTGGGGGCCTGGAATGTGCTGCCAGGCAAGGTGGTGGAGGCGGACACACTGGGAACGTTTAAGACTTATCTAGACAGCCATATGAATGGAGTGGGAATGGAGGGATACAAAAGAATGGTCTAGTTTGGACCAGGGAGCGGCACGGGCTTGGAGGGCTGAAGGGCCTGTTCCTGTGCTGTATTGTTCTTTGTTCTTTGTTTGTTGGAGCTATGATGTCATGCTGCAACTGTACAAAACTCTGGTGCGGCCGTACTTGGAGTATTGCGTACAGTTCTGGTCGCCGCATTATAGGAAAGATGTGGAAGCGTTGGAAAGGGTGCAGAGGAGATTTACCAGGATGTTGCCTGGTATGGTGGGAAGGTCTTATGAGGAAAGGCTGAGTGACTTGAGGCTGTTTTCGTTAGAGAGAAGAAGGTTAAGAGGTGACTTAATAGAGGCATACAAAATGATCAGAGGATTAGATAGGGTGGATAGTGAGAGCCTTTTTCCTCAGATGGTGATGGCTAACACGAGGGGACGTAACTTTAAATTGAGGGGTGAGAGATATAGGACAGATATTAGAGATAGGTTCTTTACTCAGAGAGTAGTAAGGGCGTGGAATGCCCTGCCTGCAGCAGTAGTGGACACGTCAACATTAAGAGCATTCAAATGATTATTGGATAAACATATGGATGATATTGGAATAGTGTAGATTAAAGGGGCTTTAGATTGGTTCCACTGGTCGGCGCAACATCGAGGGCCGCAGGGCCTGTACTGCGCTGTAATGCTCTATGAACCAGATGTTTTTTTCCTGACAATCGACAATGGTTTCATGGTCATCAGTAGACTCTTAATTTCAGATATTTTTTATTGAATTCAAATTTCACCATCTGCCGTGGCGGGATTCGAACCCCAGAACATTAGCTGAGTTTCAGTCTGAGATTAATAGTCTAGTGATAATACCATTAGGCCATCGCCTCCCCATTCTAGATCACTGCCACAAACTACATAAAACCATTCCTCCTCACCTCCCTGCTCATTCTTTTGTCATCATTTTAATCTGGTTACTGATATTCCTGCCAGTGGAAACATTTTCTCTTTATTAACTCTATCAAAATACTCGATCATTTTGAACAATAAGATCCATGTTTCCACTCCGGGTCGGTTGCGCAAAGACGGGAGAATTCCTGCCTCTGAATCCCACAGGTTGGATTTTCATTCCGGTTTCTGGACTGGATCCCATGATGTGTCTGGGTACAGAGGCAGCTGTGCAGAAGGCCTGGCTCCCAGGGCGTGACTGGGTATGGAGGCAGCTGGGCAGAAGACCTGGCTCCCAGGGCTTGTCTGGGTGAGCTGTGCGGAAGGCCTGCACTTGTGCTTGTTCATAGTGTTCAATTAAATAAAAAAAGAATAAAACAATAACTCCCATCACTCCTCAACCCTCCCACACACCTCCCCATGACAACCTATGCCACTTCATGCCTCTTCTTCTCCTCCCCCCACCCCCGGCATCATATCCCCTATGGCAACCCATGGCTCTCTACCCATCCCCCTCATAGTCCCAATGCCTCATTTTGCCCTTTAAGGCCTTTATATCAACATAGTACCAACTCATGCTGCCCCACCCAGCATCCTTTGCCTTTTACCCCCCCATGCCAACTCAGATAGTATCCTTTCATAGTGCCTTGACAGCTTGACAGTTCTTTGACAGCTTGACATTTCCATTGAGTTTATGCACTTCTTGCGCATAATCATATTTACTTTTTAACAATACCAAAGGGTGCCTTACCTTCCTCCAAACGGTGCCTTACATTCCTCCAAAGAAATCCCAGGACCATATGTAAAGGGGTACCTACCTCTCCAATGGGGTACCCTGGCTACAAATCCACCAAGGTGGTACCAGTTATACCTGGTCTAAACTGCACACTGTGTTTCACATGCCTGACCTACCAAATACCCTTTCTAGTGGAGGCAGCTCGTGACTTAAATAGGCAGCTGCCTCGGTAAACTGCACGTGCATGAACCCTGGCCCGACTCTACGCCCAACCCTGCAAAAATGGAACATGCTGTGACTGGGGGCAGGACTGGAACATCTGCCTCTTTCTGATATTGTGCGCTGTGAAGGAGAAGTTTCCACTGTGACACCAACGTGGGCCATCCGCTTAAGCTTAATGGATTTTATTGGCTCCAAAGGAGTGAACCTTGTCAACTCACATTTGGAACATTGGTTACCTCATTCCTGGCATTATAGTTCCCCCAGAAAAGCCCCAGAGGTGGCAACAGCCTTGCCCATCACTGATCCATTACCAATGATTCAAATCACTCGCACTGCAAGAGTGCTGGAGGCAGAAATAACAGCAAGAAACTGGTTAACTGAGGCTATGTAACCTGTGATATAGATTGCAAAAAAGCTGCAGATTAATTGCACTTTCTAATTACTGCTTTTAAAAAGACAAGAGATGGGTTCACCCACTCTGCTGTAATAATCTATGTGAAATGGGCTGTGATTGGACAATGATAAAGTCTCCATTATTATTATGATACTAAATATGAAAAAGATAGGCAGGTCATTTACAATACACAGTATGATTTTCAAACTGATGTTTACCCAATAAACAATCTTTGAGTAATCTGAACCCGCCGTCCTCAGCGTATTGAAGATAGATTGTGATACTTTAGCTCAGTCAAGCTGAGCAAATACAAGGTCAAACAGGACATTAGCCGCTATCATGTGGAGCATTCCCCAAACCCCCACAATACCCCTCTCACCTACCCCGCCATCTCCGAAAATCAAAATCCTTAATCCAAATTGGAAACAGAAAAGTAAATTGTGGCAGTACAGAGGGAATTGTACACTGTAGGATTTTCTGGTCACGCCTGCCTGAGACCGGAAACTTCCGCCCGAGGTCAACGGACCTTTAAACGATCCATCAAATTTTCCACCCCGACCGTGATGATTCCTGCAGCGGGCGTGGGCGTAAAATTCACCGTCGTCTTTTTAACTTGATGGTAAACTAAGATCCTCTTAACTGACTGCACTATTCAAAGCTGTTGTTCCCAGTATCCTGACCAATATTAATCACTCCAACTATCATCACCCATATCATACTATCTGCTCATTTATATCCGTGCTGTTTGTGGGATCTTGCTGTGCACAAATCTTGCTTGGGTACATCACTGACTATGCTTCAAAGATGCATCATTGGCTGTAAAGTATTTTAGAACTGTTCTGAGGTTGTGAAAGGTGCTTTATAAGTTATATATTCTTTAAATTAAATATAAATTATTTTATTTCCATCCATTCCAGCGTACTTCACAACCTAGAAAGTATTTTGAAAATGTTGTGATGTAGAAAACGCTGCACTCAATTTGTGCACAGCAAGCTCCCACAAGCAACCATGAGATAACTGGCTGGATAATCTGTTTCTCTCATGTTGGTTTGTGATAGATTGCACAGGATTCTTCTTCAGGAATGGTATCTTTCAGCTCAGAGGGCAGACAGCAGGTAACGGTTCCTCAGCCGAAAGACACCACCTCGTTACAGTGCAGTGCTCCCTCAGTCCTGCCAGACTAGATTATATGCTGAACTCTCTGGAATGGGGCAGGCTGGTACCCACTGAACCCGGGGGCACCCAACCAACCCACAGTAACCAAACCAAACTGTAGCAACAGCAGAATAGATTGTGGAATTAATCAACAGAACACTAACTATCCTGAAATGGAAAACAGGCTTGGGCAGTGCTTATGGCAAGTTTACTCCCCTATCAAGATTCAATGTGAAGTGATAAAGCTGCTTCATGAATGATGATGTGTGATCGGTGATTTGATAACGTTATGGTAATTTAGTGTGCCTGATGACAGGCAGTAAGAGTGGAAGAGTTTCCTGGTCAGCTACACTGCTGAAGACACAGAAAACCACTGCAGTACAGTTCCAAGTGTAATCATAGACCATGGCACCCACTTCAGGCAAGGTACCTGCAGGAGGAGAGTCGATTTTGTGAACTTTGAGTCAAAAACAGAGAGAAAAGGTTTTGTATAAATGAGGCTGCTTGTTTGGTGAATATGCCAAAGGTACAAGAGATTAGCATTCGGTGACCTTGAGATAGAGCTGGGTCATATGTTTTAATACATAAAGGCAAGTCATATGTGAAAGACATCGGAAACAAGAGAGTTTATCAATGTTTTCAAAGTGCTTTTGACCTGATAATCTAGTGTTTAATTGTTGTTCAGTTGTACGTTTATTTGTCTTTATTCTTTCAATGGCTATATATCTTTTAGCTGACTGTAAATCACTGGATAGAGATCATTTGTGAAGAGATTGTCTCTTTTACACAGTGGCCAGAGATAGTGATGTCGGTATGAAATATTATTGTCACATGTATTAGTATAAAGTGAAAAGTATTGTTTTGTGCACGCTATACAGGCAAGGCATACCATTCATAGAGAAGGAAAGGAGAGAAGGCAGAATGTACTGTTACAGTCATAGCTAGGGTGTAGAGAAAGATCAATTTTGTGCGAGGTAGGTCCATTCAAAAGTTTGGTGGCAATAGGGAAGAAGCTGTTCTTGAGTTGGTCGGTGCATGACCTCAGACTTTTGTATCTTTTTGCCAACGGAAGAAGGTGGAAGAGGAAATGTCCGGGGTGCGTGGGGTCCTTAATTATGCTGGTTGCTTTGCCGAGGTAGCGGGAAGTGTAGACAGACTCAATGGATGGGAGGCTGGTTTGTGTGGTTTGCATCAGTAGATTCTTTCTTCTAGTTTTTATATATTGAATTCTAATTCCGCCATCTGCTGTGGTGGGATTCGAACCCGGGTCCCCAGAACATTAGCTGAGTTTCTGGATGAATAGTCTTGCGATGATACCACTAGACCATCTCTTCTCCAACTGGTTGGATAAATAGTGTGTCGATAGGTTGTTATTTCCATATTTCCACTTTATAACAGCTTCACATTCATCCTGAAAATATTGTAGAGCTTTTCAGATTTACCATGGGCAGCACAGTGGTGCCAGGAACCTGGGTTCAATTCCAGCCTTGGGTCACTGTCTGTATTGAATCTGCATGTTCTCCCTATGTTTGTGTGGGTTTCCTCCGGGTGCTCCGGTTTCTTCCCACAGACCAAAGATGTGCAGGTTATGTGGATTGGCCATGCTAAATTGTCCCTTAGATGTGTAGGTTAGGGGGGATTAGCAGGGTATTCACAGTGGGGTTGCAGATTGGGATCTGGGTGGGATGCTACGTCAGAGTCAGTGGAGACTCACTGGGCCGAAAGGCCTGCTTCTACACTGTAGTATCTCTATGACTTTAAAAATATCTTTCTACCTGATTTTATTCTCAGATGGGATGCGTGTGTCGTTGGCAAGGTCCACATTTGTTTCCTTCTCGGGGCGATGAAGGATTAGCAACACTTGCTGGCCTTACCAACGGTGCTCAGATGGAAAGAAAATAAATGAGCAAAATGACCAAAGATGTGCGGGTTAGGTTGATTGGCCAGATTAAAAATTGCCCCTTAGAGTCCTGGGATGCGTGGATTAGCGTGTAAAATATGTGGGGGTAGGGCCTGGGTGGGATTGTGGTCGGTGCAGACTCGATGGGCCGAATGGCCTCCTTCTGCACTGTAGGGTTTCTATGATTCTATGATTAGCATTTGTCTGGTTAATTAAGAGCTGCACACGACTGTCTGTGTGGTTCGCTACATTCTCATTCTCTGACTGGTGTTATCTTTTAATATTACATGTACCTTTACAGTGGAATATGTAGAACTAAATTATAATGCTGAAAAAAGAGACGTACTGTCAAAACTTTGTGTTTTGCACTCATCAGGACAGGTGCAAGAATACCAAATTTCAACAAGAGCAACATTTAAACAGCTTGATGAAAGAGTACTGATAGGTTCACAAGTGGGCTCTGATTGGCCATGGAAAATGCACAGTGAACAGTTTATGTTTAAGTTCCGAAAAGACTAGTCAACTCTGTTTGGTTGAAGCATTACTCAAGTTGTGTACGACCAAACAAATCCTCAGTCCCAGTATGTTTGAGGGCAGTATTGATGGACACCAGGAAATCATTAATGATGACCCATGCTACAGTATGTGGAGAAGCTGTGAACCTCCTTACGCTCTCACACCCAGTAGGATCACAGCACAAATGGTGAGCGAAGCAGCACCATTTCTGAAAACTCTGAGACAACGTTACTTTGACTCAATGATAGTTCCCTAAGGCCTCATGTGTCTCTTTATCATTTTGTTATTCTGTTCTTCTTCCCTTTAGAAGACCACGATCATTCAAGTCCATGTCTTTGGCGCTGTGCTGACATTTGGGATCGGGATTATTTACATGCTCCTGCAGACCATTCTATCATACAAGATGCAGCCCCTCGTCCATGGCATTGGAATCTTCTGGATTCGCTGTGTGCTTTTAATTTGGTGTGCAGGAAGCATCATCAGCAGTATCCTTACAAAAGGTCAACGTATTAAGAGTCTCCCATCAGGAAAGGACCTTCCTGACAGTCCAGAGAGTGTCAAAATGGGAGGTGGGGACTGTCTGGATTCAGGGGGATTGTAGACTGGGCACTGTCTGGATTCAGGGGGATTGTAGACTGGGAACTGTCTGGGTTCAAGGGGATTGGAGACTGGGGATTGTCTGGGATTCAGGGGGATTGTAGACTGGGGACTGTCTGGGATTCAGGGAGTTTGTAGACTGGGGACTGTCTGAGATTCAGGGGGATTATAATCTGGGAACTGTCTGGGTTCAGGGGGATTATAATCTGGGGATTGTCTGGATTCAGGGGGGGATTGTAGACTGGGGACGATTGTAGACTGGGGACTGTCTGAGATTCAGGAGGATTATAATCTGGGGACTGTCTGGGATTCAGGGGGATTATAATCTGGGGACTGTCTGGGATTCAGGGGGATTATAATCTGGGGATTGTCTGGGTTCAGGGGCGCGTATGGTGATTGATAATTTCAAAAAGGAAATTCAGACTTCCAGGTAATAGTTGAAAAAAATTACATGACAAGATTTCACATTTTAAGATGTTTACTGTAACGAACAGACTAAAAGCTCTATTAACCAAACTTTGTAGGCAACTGTGGGAATTCCGTAGTGAGAACTCATCTCCTGACTCCCCATAGGATGTCCACTATCCACAAGGCAAAAATCAGGAGTGTGAAGGAATACTCTTTCCACTTATCTAGAAAAGTACGACTCCAACAGTAGTCATGAAGCTCAGCAATATCCAGCAGCCCACTGGATCAGCAGCCTATCCACCACCTTCGATATTCACTTCCTCCACCACCGACGCACAGTAGCAGCAGCATATATCATCCACAAAATGCACTCCAGCAACTTGCCAAGCCCCCTTCAATAGCACCTTCCAGGCCTGTAACCTTTACCACCTAGAAGCACACATGGACTGCAGCGTTTCAGGAAGGCAGCTCACCTCCACCTTCTCAAGGGAACAATTGCTGGCCTAATCAGTGACATCCACATCCCATGAACATATAAAAATAAAGACCAAAGATGACGCTTGTGCCTTCTAAATAATGAACTGGAGAAACTCCTGCTCATCCTCTCCTGGATCTTAGACAGACAACTTGATATAACATGGAGAGAGTGAAGGAGTTGAGAAAGATGGTGGTGAGCTTGAGCTGGATGCTAGCAGCGTACGTCTGAAGACCGTCACTGTGTTTAGATAAAGTCACCCAGGGGCAGCATGTAGAATGAGAAAACATTTGCAAGGATGTTGGAGTCAAAGTTTTTTTTAAGGAAAGGGACAGCATGGTTGAAGGAGAGAGGAACAACAGTTGAAGAGAGAGAAGCATTAATATCAGGGAATATGGGGACAGCGAGGGGACTTGGGTGACCAGTTCAGTGGGAATAGTGTTGAGGGAGCAGAAGGTGGGTCTATTGGGCAAGATGAACTCGGAGTTGGCATGAGGGGAGTTAGGAGAGAAAGTAGAGGATGATACACGTTCAAGGCTAGGGCAGGGAAAGAGCTTTAGAGGAAGTTTGAGCAGGCTTGCTGATGGAAAGGAGGGAAGTGACAGAGACAGATAGCTGTTTGGACAGTTTCAATCTTCTTAACAATGAAATCCATGGGCTTTTTGCACTTGTTGGAGGTGAGGGTGGAGGGAATAGTGGAGAGGAGTTTAAGAAGATTGTTTGCCATAGAGGAGAGAAGCCAGGGTTACTTTTGCATTCTAAGATCTTGCTGGAATAAGGAGCAGTTTTAACAGATGTAAACAGGACCACATGGTGCTTCATGTGCTCCAAGCAGATCTTTGTCAAACCAGATGTCCGGTGTATCGTTTCAAGCCTGTAACCCTTGAACTTACGGGAATGGAGATGCGTGCAAAAAAAGTGCATTTACTAACCTTGACTACTTGTGTGAGGTCATTGAACTTTTTTCAACACTGCATCCAGATCCTCAGGGCTACATTATTGGCTTATTCCAAATGGCTTTGTTGAGATCACTTGGAGTATCGCATACAGCTTTGTCTCTAGACTCGGGAATGATATACTTGCCTTCAAAGGGGGCAGAATGATGGTTTATCAGACTGATTCCTGGAATAAGAGAGATGTCTTAAGAGGAGAGATTGATGTGTTGATACTGTCTGGAGTTTAGAAGAATAAGAGATGGTCTAATTATTAGAGGGCTTGGGAAGGCAGTTGCTGAGAGGCTGTTTCTCCTGGCTTGGAGTCACAGACTTAGGATAAGGACTTGGCCATTTAGGAGTGAAATGAGGATATATTTCTTCACTCAGAGGGTTGTGAATCTTTTGAATACCCAGTGGGCTGTAGATACTCAGTCATTGAGTATGTTCAAACTGAGATAGATACACTCTTAGGGGAATTGAAGGAGATGGAGCTGCAGTGGGAAAGTGGAGATGTGGTCAAGGAGCTGAATGGCCTATACCTGCTCCTATCAATCAATGTTTTAGAGAATCACATCAATGTTCTGCTTCTCTTCCTGTCTTCTGGTTCAGTTTAAATATGCTCATTGATCTTTGCTGAGTTCAGGTGGTTCCAGTTTAAGATTGATACAGTCACTGCTTTGGGAAGTTGTCTGAAGTTCTGTGTCATTTCCATGACTCCCATCTTTCCAGTGTTCGTCTCTTCTGTCACTCTATACACAACAATCCCAACCATTGACATGGCAAAGAAGCTGCACTGGAACCCTACAGAGAAGGTAAGCTTTGATCCAAAGTGAACATTTGGGGATACAGGAGTTGTTGAGTGGGAGTGGGAGAGGCAGAACAGGAGTTGAGCATTGGCGTAGCAGATGAAAACGTTGAGATCTCCCAAAGAAAAATACCTCCTTTCACAAGATGATTTACAGCAGGAATCATGCCACGGAGAGCAGCCAATGCACCTTGATTCCCCACCCCACAGTTTGGGAAACCCTGTCTTAATCCCACACAGGCTGTGTCGACGGTGCAAATGTTTGATGGTTTGAATCATTATTCTCCCCCGACCGTGGCCCTGATACCAACGGGCATCACAGGTTCTCCAGCACTTAGCGAAGAACAAATGAAATCTGTTGGGATTCTCAGTTCAGAGATTTGTCAGAATATCAGACTCTAAGAAAAAGCTAATGAAGCCGTTTATACACACATACCGATTTTTAGGCTGGAAAATCCACTGGCTTGCACAATTTGGCACTAAATTGGCAGGAGGAGCCATATGTTCGAATGGAAAATTGCACACGATTCGTGAAGGCAGCTCTCTGATATTGAGTTTAAGGCACAGTGTTGGAACAAAATAAAGTGACGCTACACACTTCAACTGTGCACAATATAACGTATAAATGTGTGATACTGACAGAGTGCTCCAGCACAACATTCCACCTTGCAGCTGGAGGCAGCTCCCAGCGTCCAGCTTACACCACAGCTACTGGAGAGCCTCAAGATTCTGAGGTATACCCCACAAGAGGGTAAATGTTACAAACCACACGGGACACTTGCCCCATTACTCACCCACGAGAGCACATATAGGAAGTAATGGGATTCAAGCAGGATTTTGCAATAAGTGAGCCAGGGGCTTTATGGAAACTGCTCAGTGCTGTGGAGCCAGGCCTATTTGTATCTGAATGCACGTAGCATTCATATCAAGACAGAATTGACAGCTGAAATAGAGAAAAATATATGTGATCTGATAGCTATTACTGAGACATGGCTGCAGGGTGACAAAGACTGGCACCTGAATATTCAAGGGTATATAACATTTTGGAAGGACAGAAAGCTAGGAGAAGGTGGAGGGGTGGCTCTGTTAATTCACAATGACATTGATACAACATAGAAAGATGACCTTAATTTCGCAGATCAAGATATAGAATCAGTTTGCATAGAAATGAGAAAAAGCAAAAGTGGGAAGTCACTTGTGAGTGTTGTGTACAGGCCCCCTAATAATAATGTTGTATGTCAGGGTGTACAGGAAGAAATAATGAGCCTTGTGAGAACAGTACAGCCACAATCATAGGTGATTTTAATCTACTTATAGGTTGAGCAAATTAGATTGGCAAAGGTAGTCTGGCTGATTATTTGATAAAGTATTTTAGGAACAGTTTCTTGGAGCAGTATGTATTAGCACCAGCCAGAGAGCAGGCTAGATGAGATCTGGAAATGTGCAATCACAGAGGATTAATTAATGTCTTCATAATGAAAGTGACCCTAGGTATCAGTGATCATAATATGTTTAAGTTTCACATTCAATTTGAGAGAGAGAGAAATGGATCTAAGTCTTTTGTTATAAACTTAAATAAGGGCAATTATGAGGGCACGAACACAGAGGTGGCTAAAATGAACTGGGAAATTAGATTCATGGATAAGTCAGTAGAGATGCCGGATCAGACGTTTAAGGAGATACTTGAGTTACTCGGAAGATATATATTCCTGTGAGAAAGAAAGACTCTAAGGAAAGGACGCACCATCTGTAGCTAACTAAAGAAGTTAAAGATTGATGAAATTGAAATAAAAAGCGAATAATTCCACAAAGATTAGTGGCAGCTCTGAAGATTAGACAGAATATAAAGAACCACAAAGAATGACTTAAAGATTAATAAGGAGGGAGTAATTAGAGCATGAGAAAAAACTAGCTAGAAATAAAAGCTGCTCGAGGTTTTACAGGGGGTATTTAAAGAGTAAATGAACTTGTCCTCGGAGCAGGAATTCCAGAATTTTCCCAGCCGTGGGACCAGGAGAGATCTCCCAAGAGCCTCTGAGAACCCCAAACATTCTTATCATGTTGAAAACGCTTTTTTTTCTCAGTGAAATAGATATGATCACAGAAACTAAATGTGTACAAGTCTTCTCTAGCTATATGTATAAAGCTACATGCGCATCCCCACCCCCCCTCCCCATAGCCCAAAATCCAATGCCCCATCTCCTCCCATCAGCCTGCCCCATGCCCCCTTCCCCCTTCCCCCTCACACAGCCTCCCCTATGGGAATTTATTATTGCACAATTTCTCTGATTTCGAATTTTGCTTGCGCTCCACTGCCTCGGACTGCTGCCTCTGGCTGCTCCTCCCCCTGCTGCCTCTGGCTGCTCCTTTTGCTCCTCCCCCTGCTGCCTCTGGCTGCTCCTCCTCCTGCTGCCCCTGGCTGTTCCTTCTGTTCCTCCCCCTGCTCCTTCTGCTCCTCCCCCTGCTGCCTCTGGCTGCTCCTTTTGCTCCTCCCCCTGCTGCCTCTGGCTGCTCCTTCTGTTCCTCCCCCTGCTGCGTGTGGCTGCTCCTTCTGTTCCTCCCCCTGCTGCCTCTGGCTGCTCCTTCTGTTCCTCCCCCTGCTGCGTGTGGCTGCTCCTTCTGTTCCTCCCCCTGCTGCCTCTGGCTGCTCCTTTTGCTCCTCCCCCTGCTGCCTCTGGCTGCTCCTCCCCCTGCTGCCTCTGGCTGCTCCTTCTGTTCCTCCCCCTGCTGCGTGTGGCTGCTCCTTCTGTTCCTCCCCCTGCTGCCTCTGGCTGCTCCTTTTGCTCCTCCCCCTGCTGCCTCTGGCTGCTCCTCCCCCTGCTGCCTCCACTGCTCCTTCTGCTCTCCTCCTGCTGCCCCTGGCTGTTCCTTCTGTTCCTCCCCCTGCTGCGTGTGGCTGTTCCTTCTGTTCCTCCCCCTGCTGCGTGTGGCTGCTCCTTCTGCTCCTCCCCCTGCTGCGTGTGGCTGCTCCTTCTGTTCCTCCCCCTGCTGCGTGTGGCTGCTCCTTCTGCTCCTCCCCCTGCTGCGTGTGGCTGCTCCTTCTGTTCCTCCCCCTGCTGCGTGTGGCTGCTCCTTCTGCTCCTCCCCCTGCTGCGTGTGGCTGCTCCTTCTGTTCCTCCCCCTGCTGCGTGTGGCTGCTCCTTCTGCTCCTCCCCCTGCTGCGTGTGGCTGCTCCTTCTGTTCCTCCCCCTGCTGCATGTGGCTGTTCCTTCTGTTCCTCCCCCTGCTGCATGTGGCTGTTCCTTCTGTTCCTCCCCCTGCTGCCTCTGGCTGCTCCTTCTGTTCCTCCCCCTGCTGCCCCTGGCTGTTCCTTCTGCTCCTCCCCCTGCTGCGTGTGGCTGTTCCTTCTGCTCCTCCCCCTGCTGCGTGTGGCTGCTCCTTCTGTTCCTCCCCCTGCTGCCCCTGGCTGTTCCTTCTGCTCCTCCCCCTGCTGCCCCTGGCTGTTCCTTCTGCTCCTCCCCCTGCTGCCTCTGGCTGCTCCTTTTCTCACCATCCATTTTCTCCTCTGCTTCTTCTCCAGCCAGAAGTTTAACAACACCAGGTTAAAGTCCAACAGGTTTATTTGGTAGCAAAAGTCCAGCCGCCCAGACCCTGCTCGGCACCAAAAGCACAAAGCTCAAATTGACCAATCAGAGTTGGGATTCCACATGAGCTGACTAGTCAGCCTATCAGAACGTGGGAAACCTATTGGGGCAGCACGATAGCACAGTGGTTAGCACTGCTGCTTCACAGCTCCAGGGACCTGGGTTCGATTCCCGGCTTGGGTCACTGTCTGTGTGGAGTTTGCACATTCTCCTCGTGTCTGTATAGTGTGTTAGCTTTTATTAACAGGGGGTTGGAGTTTAAGAGCCGTGGGGTTATGCTGCAACTGTACAGGACCTTGGTGAGACCACATTTGGAATATTGTGTGCAGTTCTGGTCACCTCACTATAGGAAGGATGTGGAAGCGCTGGAAGGAGTGCAGAGGAGATTTACCAGGATGCTGCCTGGTTTGGAGGGTAGGTCATATGAGGAAAGGTTGAGGGAGCTAGGGCTGTTCTCTCTGGAGCGGAGGAGGCTGAGGGGAGACTTAATAGAGGTGTATAAAATGATGAAGGGGATAGATAGAGTGAACGTTCAAAGACTATTTCCTCGGGTGGATGGAGCTATTACAAGGGGGCATAACTATAGGGTTCGTGGTGGGAGATACAGGATGGATATCAGAGGTAGGTTCTTTACGCAGAGAGTGGTTGGGGTGTGGAATGGACTGCCTGCAGTGATAGTGGAGTCAGACACTTTAGAAACATTTAAGCGGTTATTGGATAGGCACATGGAGCACACCAGGATGATAGGGAGTGGGATAGCTTGATCTTGGTTTCAGATAAAGCTCGGCACAACATCGTGGGCCGAAGGGCCTGTTCTGTGCTGTACTGTTCTATGTTCTATGTTCTATGTCTGCATGGGTTTCCTCCGGGTGCTCCGGTTTCCTCCCACAGTCCAAAGATGTGCGGGCTAGGTTAATTGGCCAGGCTAAAATAGCCCCTTAGTGTCCTGAGATGCGTAGGTTAGAGGGATTAGTGGGTAAATATGTAAGGATATGGGGGTAGGGCCTGGGTGGGATTGTGGTCGGTGCAGACTCGATGGGCCGAATGGCCTCCTTCAGCACTGTAGGGATTCTATGTTTCAGAAGTCAATGTTCAGAGCGGCTGGCCTCTGATTGGACAATTTGATTTTTGGGGTTTTTTTTCCCGATTAGTGACCGTTGCTCACCACTCTTTCTGTCTGAATCTTGATGCAGTTTTCTTCTTTAACTGACTCTCGCGCTCATTTAATGCACTTTTCATTTTTTTTCAGCAAAGAAATACTGGCTCTTTGCTGATCTTTGTCACGTGTCTCCCTGAGCTTCTGCGGAGGAATCCCTTGAGGCCTCTCACTGAACCCTGGGGTTCTGCAGGACCCAGTTTGGGAACCCTGCCCTGGAAATAGAGCCTGGGGAATTAATAATAGAAAATAAGGAAGTGAAAGTGCTGTACTTAGATTTCCAAAAGGCACTTGACAAGGTGCCTCATTGGTTACTGCACAAAACAGCAGTTCATGGTGCAGCAGGTAATATCTTAGCACGGATAGAGGATTGGTTAGCTAACAGAAAACAGAGCTGAGAGATAAACTAGTCTTTCTTGAGTCAGCAAGCTGTAACTAGTGGAGTGCCACAGTATCAGTACTGGGGCCTCAATTATTTACAATCAATATCAATGACTTGGATGAAGAAACAAATGTATGGTTGCTAAATTTGCTGATGACACAAAGATTGCAGGAAATTAAGTTGTGGATAGGTTGTAAAGAGACGGCAAAGGGTACAGACAGGTTAAGTGAATGGGAAAAAATGAAGTATAATGTGTGAAAATGTGAACTTGTCCACTATGGCAAGAAGAATATTAAAGCAGCATATTGTTTAAATGGAGCAAGATTGGAGAACTAGGTGTGGGATTTGGGTGTCCTGGTACATGCAGGTACAGCAATAATTAGGAATGAAATATAAAAGTAGAGATAGAGTCATAGAGGTTTACAGCATGGAAACAGGCCCTTCGGCCCAACTTGTCCATGCCGCCCAGTTTTTAACCACTAAGCTAGCCCCAATTGTCCACATTTGGCCCATATCCCTCTATACCCATCTTACCCATGTAATTGTCTAAATGTTTTTTAAAAGACAAAATTGTACCTGCCCCTACTACTACCTCTGGCAACTCGTTCCAGACACTCACAACCCTCTTATAGACCTCTATAAAATCACCCCTAAGTCTCCTACGCTCCAGGAGAAAAAAGTACCAGTCTATCCAGCCTCTCCTTATAACTCAAACCATCAAATCCCGGTAGCATCCGAGTAAATCTTTTCTGCACGCTTTCTAGCTTAATAATATCCTTTCTATAATAGGGTGACCAGAACTGTACACAATATTCCAAATATAGCTTTACTAATGTCTTGTACAACTTCAACAAGACGTCCCAACTCCTGTATTCAATCTTCTGACCAATGAAACAAAGCATGCCGAATGCCTTCTTCACCATCCTGTCCACTTGTGACTCCACTTTCAAGGAGCTATGAACCTGTGCCCCAAGATCTCTTTGTTCTATAACTCTCCCCAATGCCATTCCATTAACTAAGTCCTGCCCTGGTTCGATTTACCAAAATGCATCATCTCATATTTATCTAAATTAAACTCCATCTGTCATTCATCAGCCCACTGGCCCAATTGGTCAAGATCCCATTGCAATCCTAGATAACCTTCTTTCCATGCCTCCTAAATTCTCATCCAAATCATTAATATAAATGACAAATAACAGTGGACCCAGCACTTATCCCTGAGGCACACCGCTGGTCACAGGCCTCCAGTTTGAAAGACAACCCTCTGCAACCACCTTCTGCCATCGAGCTAATTTTGTATCCAATTCGCTACCTCACCCTGGATCCCATGAGATTTAACCTCATGCAAAAACCTACCATGCGGTACCTTGTCAAAGGCCTTGCTAAAGTCCATGGAGACAACATCGACTGCACTGCCCTCACCTACCTTCATGGTTACCCTTTCAAAAAACAATCAAATTTGTGAGACATGATTTTCCACTCACGAAGCCATGTTGACTGTCCCTAATCAGTCCTTGCCTCTCTAAATGCCTGTCAATCCTCTTTCTCAGAATACCTTCTAACAACTTACCTACTTACAGATGTTAGGCTCACCGGGCCTTTTCCCAGGCTTTTCCCTGCAGCTCTTCTCAGACAAAGGCACAACATTTGCCACCCTCCCATCTTTTATGAATACCCCACTATAAGTTAAATGGCCTGTTGTTTCCTGCTTTCTGTCTCCCTCCTATCCTGAATAGAGGAATCATATTTCACTGTTTTCCAATCCGATGGGACCTTTCCAGGGAATCTAGGGAATTTTGGAAAATTAAAACCAATGTTTTCCCACGGCTGTACAGGGCCTTAGTGAGACCACAAGTGAAGTACTGTGTATGGCTTTGGTCTCAATTTTTAAGAAAAGTCATAAATGTGTTTGAAACAGAAAGTCCACTTGGGATGTACATAAGAACATAAGAAATAGGAGCAGTAGTAGGCCATCTAGCCCCTTGGGCCTGCCCCGCCATTCAACAAGATCACCGCTGATCTGAGGCGAATCAGTTCCACTTACCCGCCTGCTCCCCATAACCCTTAATTCCCTTATCGATCAGAAATCTATCTACCCGTGATTTAAACATATTCAACGAGGTAGCCTCCACCACTTCAATGGGCAGAGAATTCCAGAGATTCACAACCCTCTGAGAAAAGAAGTTCCCCCTCAACTCTGTTCTGAACCGGCCCCTACTTATTTTGAGGCTGTGCCCTCTAGTTCTGGTTTCCCTTCTAAGTGGAAAGAATCTCTCTACCTCTACCCTATCCAGCCCCTTCATTATCTTATATGTCTCTATAAGATCACCCCTCAGCCTTCTAAACTCCAACGAATACAGACCCAATCTGTTCAATCTCTCCTCATAAGCTACACCCCTCATCTCCGGCATCAACCTGGTGAACCTTCTCTGCACTCCCTCCAAGGCCAATATATCCTTTCGCAAATAAGGGGACCAAAACTGCACACAGTACTCCAGTTGCGGCCTCACCAGTGCCTTGTACAGTTGCAGCAAGACCTCCCTGCTTTTATATTCTATCCCCCTCGTGATAAAGGCCAATATTCCATTCGCCGCCTTGATCACCTGCAGACTGAGTTTTTGCGATTCGTGCACAAGGACCCCCAGGTCCCTCTGCACAGTAGCATGATGCAATTTTTCTCCATTTAAATAATATTCCAATTTACTATTATTTCTTCCGAAGTGGATAACCTCACATTTGCCAACGTTATATTCCATCTGCCAGATCCTCGCCCACTCGTTCAGCCTATCCAAATCTCTCTGCAGACTTTCCGCATCCTCCACGCAATTTGCTTTCCCACTCATCTTCGTGTCATCAGCAAACTTTGATACCCTACACTCGGTCCCCTCCTCCAGATCATCTATGTAAATGGTAAACAGTTGAGGCCCCAGCACCGATCCCTGCGGCACGCCACTGGTCACCAACTGCCAACCAGAAAAGCACCCATTTAAACCAACTATCTGCTTCCTGTTAGATAGCCAATCCCCAATCCACGCCAACACCCCCAACTCCGTGTACCCCAATTTTCTGCAGCAACCTTTTGTGAGGCTATTGTATAAGGGTGGGGTTATTGTATAAGGAAAGGTTGGACAGGTTGGGCCTGTCTCCATTGGAGTTTAGGAGAATGAGGGGTGATTTTATCTGAGATCCCGAGAAGACTGGATGAGGTAGATTCTGAAAGGATCCTTGTGGATGAGACTAAAATTGGGTGACATAGTTTAAATATAAGGGGTCTCCCAGTAAAGACGGAGATGAGAAGGGACATTCAGCCCTCCTTACGCAGTTTGCTTGATCTTTTCTCAGCTGCATTTTACAAAGAACAAAGAAAATTACAGCACAGGAACAGGCCATTCGGACCTCCAAGCCTGCACCGACCATGCTGCCTGACTTAACTAAAACCCCCTACCCTTCTGGGGACCATATACCTCCGTTCCCATCCTATTAGTGAATTTGTCAAGATGCCACTTAAAAGTCACTATCGTATCTGTTTCCACTACCTCCCCCGGCAGCGTGTTCCAGTCACCCACCACCCTCTAAAAAGAAATTGCCTCGTACAGCTCTTTTAAACCTTGCCCTTCGTACCTTAAACCTGTGCCCCTTAGTAATTGACTCTTTCACCCTGGGAAAAAGTTTCTGACTACCCACTCTGTCCATGCCCCTCATAATTCTGTAGACTTCTATCAGGTCACCCCTCAACCTCCATTCCAGTGAGAACAAACCAATTTTCTCCAACCTCTCCTCCTAGCTAATGCCTTCCATACCAGGCAACATCCTGGTTAATCTTTTCTGTACCCTCTCCAAAACCTCCACATCCTTCTGATAGTGTGGCGACCAGAATTGAACACTATATTCCAAATGCAGCCTAACTAAGGTTCTATAAAGCTGCAACGTGACTTGCCAATTTTTAAACTCAATGCCCTGGCCTATGAAGGCAAGCATGCCGTATGCCTTCTTGATTACCTTCTCCACCTGCATTGCCACTTTCAGTGACCTGTGTACCTGTACACCCAGATCCCTCTGCCTGTCAATACTCTTAAGGGTTCTGCCATTTACTGTATATTTCCCATCTGTATTAGACCTTCAAAAATGCATTACCTCACATTTGTCTGGATTAAACTCCACCTGCCATCTCTCCGTCCAAGTCTCCAACTGATCTATATCCTGCTGTATCCTCTGACGGTCCTCATCGCTACCCGCAAATCCACCAACCTTTTGTGTCGCCCGCAAACTTACTAATCAAACCAGTTACATTTTCCTCCAAATCATTTATATATATATTACAAACAGCAAAGGTCCCAGCACTGATCCCTGTGGAAAGCTTGTCACAGCCCTCCATTCAGAAACACACCCTTCCACTGCTACCCTCTTTTTTCTATGACCGAGCCAGTTCTGTATCCAGCTTGCCAGCTCACCTCTGATCCCGTGCAACTTCACCTTCTGTACTAGTCTGCCATGAGGGACCTTGTCAAAGGCCTTACTGAAGTCCATGTAGACAACATCCAGTGCCCTACCCTCATCAATCATCTTCATCCCTTCCTCGAAAAATTCGATCAAGTTAGTGAGACACGACTCCCCCTTCACAAAACCATGTTGTCTCTCACTAAAACGTCCACTTATTTCCAAGTGGGACTAAATCCTGTCTCAAAGAATCCTCTCCAATAATTTCCCTACCACTGATGTAAGGTCCACCGGCCTGTAATTACCTCGATTATCCTTGCTGCCCTTCTTAAACAAAGGAACAACATTGGCTATTCTCCAATCCTTGGGACCTCCCCTGTTGTGGAGATGCCGGTGTTGGACTGGGGTGAACACAGTAAGAGTTTTAACAACACCAGGTTAAAGTCCAACAGGTTTATTTGGTAGCAAGCACCATTAGCTTTCGGAGCGCTGCTCCTTCGTCAGATGGAGTGGAAATGTGCTCTCAAACAGGGCACAGAGACACAAAATCAAGTTACAGAATACTGATTAGAATGCGAATCCCTACAGATCTGGCTGGCTTTTAGCCTCCTTTTAGCCTCCTTACTCCTTGCTTAAGTTTCTTTCTACTTTCCTTGTATCCCACACTTGCTTTGTGTGTTCCCAGCCTCCTAACTTTGACAAATGCTTCCTTTTTCTCCTTGACTACGCTCACAATATCTCTCTTACCTTTGTTCTTTTCTCCTCCTTATCCAACAAAAATCCACCCACCTCAGTTTTACTGCAGCAGCCACAGTATTCTGGGAGAGAGTTCCCGATTTCTGCTATCCCTTTCTGAGTGGCCTAGCTGTAATTCTGAGATGATGATTGCACTGTTTGGAGGGCAGATTGCTCTGGTTGCTGGGCTCAGTGATTACGGACTAAGATTCTGGCCTAGCCGCTGACCAGTGTTTGTCTTTTCACAGGGCTACACGTTGCATCTGGTCAGTACGACCTCGGAATGGTCTCTTGCCTTCTCCTTCCTCAGCTTCTTCCTGACCTATATTCGAGATTTCCAGGTGAGTTTCACCCAGCGAGTTTCAAGTTGGTGCTGATGTACTTTGGTGGAGCTCAGAGCAACTTGTGACCTGCAACACCATCTCACCAAGATGGGAGTGAGCCTTGAAAAGAAGGGAGAAATATACTTGTGTGTCAGAGCAGCATTAGACTACGTGTGGGAGTGTTCACCAGGGCTCTCGCAATGTCTGAGCTGAACTGTGCCAAACCAGACCTACTTTAGCCAGGCAGAGCCCAGAAACTATCCTGCTGCTACTCCAGGTATTAGGAACATAGGAGCGTGAGTAGGCCATTCAACCCATTGGGTCTACTCCATTCAATACCATCGTGGCTGATCATCCACTTCAATACCTTTACCCCGCAATATCCCTCGTAGAATCTCTACAGTGCAGAAGGAGGCCCATCCAGTCTGCACCGACCACCATCCTACTACCCAGGCCCTATTCCCGTAACCACTCATATTTACCCTGTTAATCCCCCTGACACTAGCGTTAATTTAGAATGGCCAATCCACCTAACCTGCACATCTATGGACTGTGGGAGGAAACCAGAGCACCCGGAGGAAACCCACGCAGACACGGGCAGAATGTACAAACTCCACACAGTCACCCAAGCCAGGAATCGAACCCGGGTCCCTGGCGCTGTGAGGCAGCAGTGCTAACCACTGTGCTGCCCCATTAGCATAGAACCCCTACAGTCCAAAAGGAGGCCATTCGGCCCATCGAGTCTGTACCGACCACAATCCCACCCAGGCCCTATTTCCATAACACCACACATTTACCCTGCTAATTCCCCTGACACTAGGGTCAATATAGCATGGCCATCCACCTAAACTGCACATCTTTGGAGTGTGTGAGGAAACCGGAGCGCCCGGAGGAAACCCAGGCAGACATGGGGAGAAAGTGCAAACTCCACACAGACAGTGATCTGAGGCTGGAATTGAAACTGGGTCCCTGGCATTGTGAGGCAGCAGTGCTAACCACTGTGCTACCATGCCACCCCCAGATTGAATGTCATTGTCAATCTCTGATTTAAACATGCTCAATAACTGAGCTACCACAGTCCTTTGCATTAAATAATTCCAAAGAATCACAACTCCAAGTAAAAAGACGTCTGTCACCTTGGCACTAAGTGGCTTCCCCTTATTTTGAAATTGTGTCCCCTAGTTCTAGACTCCCCAACCGAGTGGAGATATCTTTGCTGCATCTATCCTGTCTATTCCTTTAAATATTTTGTAGGTTTCACTGAGATCACCTCTCATTCTTCAAAATTCTAGATAATACAAGCCCAGTTTACCCAATCTCTCTTCATAAGACAGTCCTGCCATCTCTGTAACAGGTCTGGTGAGCCTTTGCTGCGCTCCCTCCATGGCAATAACATTTTTTCTGAGGTAAGAGGACCAAAACGGCACACACTACTCCAGGTGTGATCTAACCAGGGTTCTATACAATTAAAGTAAAACTTCAATAATCCTGTACTTGAATCTTCTTGTGATTAAAGCCTAGCATTAACAAAGAGCAAAGAACAAAGAAAATTACAGCACAGGAACAGGCCCTTCGGCCCTCCAAGCCTGCACCGACCATGCGGCCCGACTGAACTAAAACCCCCTACCCTTCTGGGGACCATATCGCTCTATTCCCATCCTATTCATGTATTTGTCAAGACGCCCCTTAAAAGTCACTACCGTATCCACTTCCATTACCTTCCCCGGCAACGAGTTCCAGGCACCCATTACTCTCTGTAAAAAATCTGCCTTATACATCTCCTTTAAACCTGTGCCCCTCACACCTTAAGCCTGTGCCCCCTAGTAATTGACTATTCCACCCTGGGAAAAAGCTTCTGACTATCCATTCTGTCCATGCCTCTCATAATCTTGTAGACTTCTATCAGGTCACCCCTCAACCTCCGTCATTCCAGTGAGAACAAACCAAGTTTTTCTAACCTCTCCTCATAGCTAATGCCCTCCATACCAGGCACCATCCTGGTTAATCTTTTCTGTACCCTCTCCAAAACCTCCACATCCTTCTGGTAGTGTGGCGATCAGAATTGAACACTATATTCCAAATGCGGCCTAACTAAGGTTCTATAAAGCTGCAACATGACTTGCCAATTTTTAAATTCAATGCCCTGGCCGATGAAGGCAAGCGTGCCGTATGCCTTCTTGACTTATCTTCTCCACCTGCATTGCCACTTTCAGTGACCCGTGTACCTGTACACCCAGATCCCTTTGCCTATCAATACTCTTAAGTGTTCTGCCATTTACTGTATATTCCCTATCTGTATTAGACCTTCCAAAATGCATTACCTCAAATTTGTCCGGATTAAACTCCACCTGCCATCTCTCCGCCCAAGTCTCCAACTGATCTGTATCCTCTGATGGTCCTCATCGCTATCCGCAAATCCACCAACATTTGTGTCATCCGCAAACTTACTAATCAAACCAGTTACATTTTCCTACAAATCATTTATATATATTACAAACAGCAAAGGTCTCAGCACTGATCCCTGAGGAGCACCACTTGTCACAGCCTTCCATTCAGAAACGCACCCTTCCACTACTACCCTCTGTCTTCTTTGGCGGAGCCAGTTTTGTATCCACCTTGCCAGCTCACCTCTGATCCCATGCGACTTTACCTTCTGCACCAGTCTGCCATGAGGGACCTTGTCAAAGGCCTTACTGAAGTCCATGTAGACAACACCCACTGCCCTAACCTCATCAGGTTTAGTATGCTCAAGAATACTCAGCATGGCTTTGTCAAGAGCAGATCGTGCCTTACGAGCCTGGTGGAGTTCTTCGAAAATGTGACTAAACACATTGACGAAGGGAAGGCGGTAGATGTGGTTTATGTGGATTTTAGCAAGGCGTTCGATAAGGTCCCCCATGCAAGGCTTCTAGAAAAAGTGAGAGGGAATGAGATCCAAGGGGCTGCTGCCCGGTGGATCCAGAACTGGTTGCCCAAAGGAGACAGAGAGTGGGTATAGATGGGTCTTTTTCTAAATGGAGGTCGGTCACCAGTGGTGTGCCCCAGGGATCTGTTCTGGGACCCTTGCTGTTTGTCATTTTCATAAATGACCTGGATGAGGAAGCGGAGGGATGGGTTGGTAAGTTTGCCAACGACACGAAGGTTGGTGGGGTTGTGGATAGTCTGGAGGGATGTCAGAAGTTACAGAGGGTCATAGATAGGATGCAAGACTGGGCGGAGAAGTGGCAGATGGACTTCAACCCAGATAAATGCGTCGTGGTCTATTTTGGCAGGTCAAATGGGATGAAGGAGTACAATATAAAGGGAAAGACGCTTAGTACTGTAGAGGATCAGAAGGACCTTGGGGCCCGGGTCCATAAGACTCTAAAATCGGCCCCACAGGTGGAGGAGGTGGTTAAGAAGGCGTATGGTGTGCTGGCCTTTATCAATCGAGGGATTGAGTTTAGGAGTCCGAGGATAATGGTGCAGCTATATAATACCCTCGTCAGACCCCACTTGGAGTACTGTGCTCAGTTCTGGTCACCTCACTATAGGAAGGATGTGGAAAAGATTGAAAGGGTGCAGAGGAGATTTACAAGGATGTTGCCTGCATTGAGTGGCATGCCTTATGAGGATAGGCTGAGGGAGCTCGGTCTTTTCTCCTTGGAGAGACGAAGGATGAGAGGAGACCTAATAGAGGTGTATAAGATGTTGAGAGGCATAGATCGGGTGGACTCTCAGAGGCTTTTTCCCAGGGTGGAAATGTCTGCTACGAGAGGACACAGGTTTAAGGTGCTGGGGGGTAGGTACAGGGGTAAGTTTTTCACACAGAGGGTGGTGGGCGAGTGGAATCGGCTGCCGTCAGTGGTGGTGGAGGCAAACTCAATAGGGTCTTTGAAGAGACTCCTGGATGAGTACATGGAGCTTAATAGGATAGAGGGTTATAGGTAGGTCTAGAAGGTAGGGATGTGTTTGGCACAACTTGTGGGCCGAAGGGCCTGTTTGTGCTGTTGTTTTTCTATGTTCTATCAAGGACAGAGAGGGAGGCAAAAGAGGGGGGGAGTGGCACTGCTGATCAGGGATAGTGTCACAGCTGCAGAGAAGGTGGAAGCCTTGGAGGGATTGTCTACGGAGTCTCTGTGGGTGGAAGTTCGGAGCGGGAAGGGGTCGATAACTTTGCTGGGTGTTTTCTACAGGCCGCCCAGTAGTAACGGGGATGTTGAGGAGCAGATAGGGAAACAGATCCTGAAGAGATGTAGGAATAACGTGATGGGAGACTTTAATTTCCCAAACATCGATTGGAATATCCCTAGGGTAAGGGATTTGGATGGGGAGGAGTTTGTTAGGTGTGTTCAGGAGGGTTTCCTGACACAGCATGTGGATAAGCCTACAAGAGGAGAGGCTGTGCTAGATCTGGTACTGGCTAATGAGCCTGGACAGGTGTCGGATCTCTCAGTGGGGGAGCATCTTGGGGATAGTGATCATAACTCTATCTCCTTTACGCTAGCATTGGAAAGAGATAGGATCAGGCAAGCTAGGAAAGTGTTTATCTGGAGTAAGGGGAAATATGAAGCCATCAGGCAGGAGATTAGAGGCATAAATTGGAAGGAGGCAATCTCGAGGAAAAGTACAAAAGGCGTTTGATAAGGTGCCCCATAAAAGGCTGTTGAAGAAGATTAGGGCACACGGAGTTGGGGGCAGTGTGTTAAAGTGGATTGGGGACTGGCTATCCGACAGGAAGCAAAGAGTCGGAATAAATGGGTGTTTTTCCGGTTGGAGGAAGGTAACTAGTGGCGTGCCGCAGGGATCGGTACTCGGGCCGCAACTGTTTACCATTTATAGAGATGATCTGGAGGAGGGGACGGAGTGTAGGGTAACGAAGTTTGCAGACGACACAAAGATAAGTGGAAAAGTGAATCGTGTGGAGGACGGAGAAGATCTGCAGAGAGATTTGGACAGGCTGAGTGAGTGGGCGAGGATATGGCAAATGGAGTATAACGTTGATAAATGCGAGGTTATACACTTTGGAGGAAATAATAACAAATGGGATTATTATCTCAATGGAAACAAATTAAAACATGCTACCGTGCAAAGGGACCTGGGGGTCCTTGTGCATGAGACGCAAAAGCCCAGTCTGCAGGTACAACAGGTGATCAAGAAGGCAAATGGGATGTTGGCTTATATTGCGAAGGGGATAGAATATAAAAGCAGGGATGTCTTGATGCACCTGTACAGGGCATTGGTGAGGCCGCAGCTGGAATACTGTGTGCAGTATTGGTCCCCTTATATGAGGAAGGATATATTGGCATTGGAGGAAGTGCAGAGAAGGTTCACCAGGTTGATACCGGAGATGAGGGGTTTGGATTATGAGGAGAGGCTGAGGAGATTGGGTTTGTACTCGTTGGAGTTTAAAAGGATGAGGGGGGATCTTATGGCGACTTATAAGATAATGCGGGGGCTGGATAGGGTGGAGGCGGAGAGATTCTTTCCACTTAGTAAGGAAGATAAAACTAGAGGACACAGCCTCAAAATAAAGGGGGGTCGGTTTAAGACAGAGTTGAGGAGGAACTTCTTCTCCCAGAGGGTGGTGAATCTCTGGAATTCTCTGCCCACTGAGGTGGTGGAGGCTACCTCGCTGAATATGTTTAAAGCGCGGATGGATGGATTCCTGATCGGTAAGGGAATTAAGGGTTATGGGGATCAGGCAGGTAAGTGGTACTGATCCACGTCAGATCAGCCATGATCTTATTGAATGGCGGGGCAGGCTCGAGGGGCTAGATGGCCTACTCCTGCTACTATTTCTTATGTTCTTAAGGTGGCAGATTTTCAAGGAATGCTTGCCTGGACTTGTGCATGACAACGTTCCGATGAGACAGGGAGGTGTTGATAGGTGACGGGAACCGTGGTGCACGAAAGCTGCGCTGAACCTAGTGAAAAAGGAAAGGAAAGCGTACAAAAGGTTCAGAGAGCTTGGCGAAGATAGGGATCTAGATGAGTATACGGCTTGTAGGAAGGGACTAAAGAAGGAAATTAGGAGAGCCAGAAGGGGTCACGAGAAGGCCTTGGCAGGTAAGATTAAGGAGAACCTTAAGGCGTTCTATAAATATGTGAAGAGTAAAAGGATGAGATGTGAAGGAATAGGGCCTATAAAAGGTGAAGGTGAGAAAGTCTACAGAACCGGGAGAAGTAGCAGAGGTGCTTGATGAATATTTTACCTCGGTATTCACGGTGGAAAAATTCCTGGGTGGTTGTACTACAGGATTGAGGCGGACTGAAAAGATTGAGTATGTGGACATTAAGAAAGAGGATGTATTGGAAATTTTGAATAGCATCAAGATAGATAAGTCGCGGGACCGGATGGGATGTACCCCAGGTTACTGTGGGAGGCGAGGGAAGAGATTGCAGAGCCTCTGGCGATGATCTTTGCATCGTCGATGGAGATGGGAGAGGTTCCGGAGGATTGCGGATGTGGTTCCTATATTCAAGAAAGGGAATAGGGATAGCCCAGGAAATTACCAACCGGTGAGTCTAACCTCAGTTGTTGGTAAGTTGGTGGGGCGGCACGGTAGCACAGTGGGGGGAGGCACGGTAGCACAGTGGTTAGCACTGCTGCTTCACAGCTCCAGGGACCTGGGTTCGATTCCCGGCTTGGGTCACTGTCTGTGTGGAGTTTGCACATTCTCCTCGTGTCTGCGTGGGTTTCCTCCGGGTGCTCCGGTTTCCTCCCACAGTCCAAAGATGTGCGGGTTAGGTTGATTGGCTATGCTAAAAATTGCCCTTAGTGTCCTGAGATGCATAGGTTAGAGGGATTAGTGGGTAAATATGTAGGGATATGGGGGTAGGGCCTGGGTGGGATTGTGCTCGGTGCAGACTCGATGGGCCGAATGGCCTCTTTCTGTACTGTAGGGTTTCTATGATTTCTATGAGAAGATCCTGAAGGACAGGATTTATGACCATTTAGAGAAGTTTAGTATGCTCGAAAGTAGTCAGCACGACTTTGTCAAAAGCAAATCGTGCCTTATAAGCCTGGTGGAGATCTTCGAAAATGTGACTAAACACATTGACGAAGGAAAAGCGGTAGATGTAGTTTACATGGACTTCAGCAAGGCGTTCGATAAGGTCCCCCTGCAAGACTTCTCGAGAAAGTGAGAGGGCATGGGATCCAAGGGGCTGTTGCCTTGTGGATTCAGAACTGGCTTGCCTGCAGAAGGCAGAGAGTGGTTGTAGATGGGTCTTTTTCAGAATGGAGGTCGGTCACCAGTGGAGTGTCCCAGGGATCTGTTCTGGGACCCTTGCTGTTTGTCATTTTCATAAATGACCTGGATGAGGAAGTGGAGGGATGGATTGGTAAGTTTGCCGACGACACGAAGGTTGGTGGTGTTGTGGATTGTTTGGAGGGATGTCAGAAGCTGCAGCGTGACATAGATAGGATGCAAGACTGGGCGGAGAAGTGGCAGATGGACTTCAACCCGGATAAATGTGTAATGGTCGATTTTGGCAGATCAAATGGGATGAAGGAGTATAATATCAAGGGTAAGACTCTTAGCAGTGTAGAGGATCAGGAGGACCTTGGGGTCCGGGTCCATAGGACTCTTAAATCGGCCTCGCAGGTCGAGGAGGTGGTTAAGAAGGCGTATGGTGTGCTGGCCTTCATCAATCGAGGGATTGAGTTTAGGAGTTGGGAGACAATGATGCAGCTATATAAGACCCTCGTGTGAACCCAATTGGAGTACTGTGCTCAGTTCTGGTCGCTTCATTACAGGAGGGATGTGGAAATGATTGAAAGGGTGCAGAGAAGATTTACAAGGATGTTGCCTGGATTGGTTGGCATGCCTTATGAGGATAGGCTGAGGGAGCTCGGTCTTTTCTCCTTGGAGAGACGAAGGATGAGAAGTGACCTGATAGAGGTGTATAAGATGTTGAGAGGTATAGATCGGATGGAATCTTGGAGGCTTTTTCCCAGGGCTGAAATGGCTGCGACGAGAGGACACAGGTTTAAGGTGCTGGGGAGTAGGTACAGAGGAGATGTCAGGGGTAAGTTTTTCACTCGGAGGGTGGTGGGTGAATGGAATCGGCTGCCGTCAGTGTTGGTGGAGGCAAACTCGATGGGGTCTTTTAAGAGACTTCTGGATGAGTACATGGGATTTAATAGGGTTGAGGGTTATAGGTAAGCCTATATATAAGCCTAGGTAGGTAGGGACATGACCGGTGCAACTTGTGGGCCGAAGGGCCTGTTTGTGCTGCATTTTTTCTATGTTCTATGTTCTATCAATCATCTTCGTCAGTTCCTCAAAAAACTCGATCAAGTTCATGAGACACGACTCCCCCTTCACAAAACCATGTTGCCTCTCACGAATACGCCCACTTATTTCCAACTGGGAATAAATTCTGTCTCGAAGAATCCTCTCCAATAATTTCCCTACCACTGATGTCAGGCTCACTGGCCTGTAATTACCTGGATTATTCTTGCTAACCTTCTTAAACAAAGGAACAACATTGGTTATTCTCCAATCCTCTGGGAGCTCCCCTATAATGTGGAGATGCCAGCGTTGGACTGGGGTAAACACAGTAAGAAGTCTCACAACACCAGGTTAAAGTCCAACAGGTTTATTTGGTAGCAAAAGCCACTAGCTTTCGGAGCGCTGCTCCTTCGTCAGGTAAGTGGGAGTTCTGTTCACAAACAGGGCATATAAAGACACAAACTCAATTTACAAAATAATGGTTGGAATGCGAGTCTTTACAGCTAATCAAGTCTTAAAGGTACAGACAATGTGAGTGGAGAGAGCGTTAAGCACGGGTTAAAGAGATGTGTATTGTCTCCAGCCAGGACAGTTAGTGAGGTTTTGCAAGCCCAGGCAAGTTGTGGGGGTTACAGATAGTGTGACATGAACCCAAGATCCCGGTTGAGGCCGTCCTCATGTGTGCGGAACTTGGCTATCAGTTTCTGCTCAGCGACTCTGCGGTGTCGTGTGTCGTGAAGGCTGCCTTGGAGAACGCTTACCCGAAGATCAGAGGCCGAATGCCCGTGACCGTTGAAGTGTTCCCCACTTCAGAAGAGAACACTCTTGCCTGGTGACCTCCCCTATAGCTAGTGAGGATACAAAGATTTCTCTGAAGGCCCCAGCAATTTCCTCCCTTGCCTCTCTCTGTATTCTGGGGTATATCCCATCAGGCCCTGGGGACTTGTCTACCTTAATGTTCTCAAGAACCCCAATACCTCCTCCTTTTTGATCTCAACATGACTCAAACTATCTACACATCCTTTCTCAGACTCATCATCTACCAAGTCCTTCTCTTTGATGAATACTGACGCAAAGTACTCATTTAATACCTCGTCCAATTCCTCTGGCTCTACGCATAGATTCCCTCCCTTGTCCTTGATTGGGCCAACCCGCTCCCTGGCTGCGCTCTTGCTCTTTATATATTAAAAGTCTTGGGATTTTCCTTAATCCTGCTGGCCAACGCTTTTTCGTGACCCCTTTTAGCCTTCCTTACTCCAGTTTCTTACTACTTTCATAGAAATCATAGAAACCCTACAGTACAAAAAGAGACCATTTGGCCCATCGAGTCTGCACCGACCACAATCCCACTCAGGCCCTACCCCCATATCCCTACATATTTTACCCACTAATCCCTCTAATCTAATCCCTCAGGACACTAAGGGCAATTTTTTAGCATGGCCAATCGACCTAACCCACACATCTTTGGAATGTGGGAGGAAACCGGAGCACCCGGAGGAAACCCACGCAGACACGAGGAGAATGTGCAAACTCCACACAGACAGTGACCCAAGCCGGGAATCGAACCCAGGTCCCTGGAGCTGTGAAGCAGCAGTGCTAACCATTGTGCTACCGTGTCGCCCTTTCCTTGTATTCCACATTTGCTTCGTGTGTTCCCAGCCTCCAAGCTTTGACAAATGTTTCCTTTTTCTCTTTGACTCGGCTCACAATATCTCTCGTTATCCAAGGTTCCCAAAACTTGCCACACGTATCATTCATCCTTACAGGAATGTGCTGGTCCTGAATCCCTATCAACTTACACTTTAAAGCCTCCCACATGCCAGATGTAGATTTGCCCTCAAACATCTGCCCCCAATCTACATTATTCAGTTCCTGCCTAATATTGATGTAATTAGCCTTCCCCCCTTTAGCACCTTAACTTGAGGACTACACTTATCTTTATCCATCAGTACCTTAAAGCATACTGAATTGTGGTCACTGTTTCCGAACTGCTCCCCTACTGAACACCGACCACCTGGCCGGGCTCATTCCCCAATACCAGCTCCACTATGGCCCCTTCTCTAGTTGGACTATCTACATACTGTTTCAAGAAGCCCTCCTGGATGCTCCTTACAAACTCCGTCCCATCCACGTCCCTAGCACTAAGTGAGTCAATATAGGGGAAGTTAAAATCTCCCACCAAAACAACCCTGTTACTTTTACACCTTGCCAAAATCTGCCTACATTTCTGTTCCTCTATCTCCCGCTGGCAGTTGGGTGGCCTATAGTAAACCCCCAACATTGTGACTACACCTTTCCTATTCCTGAGCTCTACCCATATTGCCTCGCTGTATGGGCCCTCCGAGGTGTCCTCCCGAAGTTCAGCTGTGATATTCTCCTTAGTAAGACGTTTAACAACACCAGGTTAAAGTCCAACAGGCTTATTTGGTAGCTAAAGCCACAAGCTTTTGCTACCAAGGCATATTCTCCTTAACCAGTAGTGCAACTCCCCCACCCCTTTTACATCCCCCTCAATCCTGCCTGAAACATCTGTATCCTGGAATGTTAAGCTGCCAATCCTGTCCTTCCCTTAACCAATCTCTGTAATGGCAACAACATCGTAGTTCCAAGTGTTAATCCAAGCTCAAAGGTCATCTGCCTTACCTGCTACACTTCTCACATTGAAACAAATGCACTTCAGTCCACCAGACCCTCTTTGATTAGCAACTACACCCTACCTGTTGTTACTCTAAGTCTTACTGGCCCTACTCTCTGGTTCCCCTTCAGCGAATTCACCTTTGCTCTGGTTCCCACCCCCCTGCCAAACTAGTTTAAATCCTCTCGTGTGACATTAGCAAACCTCCCGGCCAGAATATTTATGCCCGTCCAGTTTAGATGCAACCTGTCCTTCTTGTACAGGTCCCATCTGCCCCGGAAGAGACCCCAGTGGTCCAGATATCTGAAACCCTCCCTCCTACACCAGCTGTTTAGCCACGTGTTGAGCTGCACTATCTTCCTATTCCTAGCCTCACTAGCACGTGGCACAGGGAGTAACCCTGAGATTACAACCCTAGAGGTCCTGCTTTTTAACTTTCTACCTAACTCCTTAAAATGCTGCTGCAGGACCTCATCACTCTTCCTGCCTATGTCGTTAGTACCAATATGTACCATGACCTCTGGCTGTTCGCCCTCTCCCTCCAGAAAGCTTTCTGTCCATTCAGAGTCATCCTGGACCCTGGCACCAGGGAGGCAACATACCATCCTGGAGTCTCTTTCACGTCCACAGAAACGCCTATCTGCACCCCTAACTATAGAGTCCCCTATAACTATTGCTCTAGTCCTCTTTGTCCCTCCCTGCTTAACAACAGAGCCAGCTGTGGTACCACTGCTTTGGCTGCTAATTAGCCTTCCTAATTGTCAGAATATTGTTGTTTTAGCTTTTTGGTATTCCACATTGTGATTCAGAATTTCAATTGTTTTTCCTGATCCCTCTCAGACTATATATTTTTGAAAACTGTAGTTCAAAAGAAACTTTACGACTGGCTGCAAAACTCCAATTTCTGTTCTCCCAATTTCCCCATAAATTCCAGTGCCCACATTGAAGGTGGGAATGTCGTGTGTAAACGTGTCACACGGTAATTATATCCTCCTGCCAGTGGCAGTGCTGTAGATCTCATTTTGCTGTTTTCCCAACTCCCATTTTGTGTGAAACTCCTGTGGTCATCCCTTGCCCCGCTCCCTCTCTCTCTCTCCCCCCTCGCCCCTTGCTTTATAATATTCTTGCAAACCTCACTCTGCTCCTGACCCCTAATCTTTCACTGGTGTCCTGCTCCTGAACCCTCTCGTCATTTTGAGTAGCACACAGCTGGGGCTCAGGAGAGGAGCAGTGAGAGAGCTGGCGAGCAGGAGGCAGCAGGAACAGTGTTCTCAGGTGTAGTTTGATCTGCCCCATCTTCCTTGCAGACAGTTTCCTGTGAGGTCACAGGCACTGCATTATGGTGCGTGCACCCTCTGCGCTTGCATTGCCCAGACACAAAGAGAATTGGATAAATACTTCAGGAGAAAAGATTGCAGGGGGGCTGAGACTAATTGGATTTCCCAACACAAGCATCATGAGCCAAATGGTGACTTTCTGTGCTGTGATGCTCTTTTTATTCCAGGAATGATGCATTCATTTTTGTGATGTTTGCTGAGGGGTAAATATTGACCAGGACAGTGAGGAGAGCTCCCTGCCCCTCTTGAATTGGTGGCATGGAATCATAAACATAGTCAAGAGGGACATGGCACCTCCAAACATTCTGCATCTCCCTCAGCCCTGCCTGTAAAATCCAGTAAGAAGTTTAACAACACCAGGTTAAAGTCCAACAGGTTTATTTGGTAGCAAAAGCCACACAGTGTGGCTTTTGCTACCAAATAAACCTGTTGGACTTTAACCTGGTGTTGTTAAACTTCTTACTGTGTTTACCCCAGTCCAACGCCGGCATCTCCACATCATGTAAAATCCAGCCCAGTGACAATCTCAACTCCATCCAAAACCACGACTGTACAATCCAGCTGGGTGCTTAATGGATTAAAGAGAATAAACATTCTACTTGTTGATTTGAAATCTGCTGCATGTTGCCATGGCGACCCCTCTAATCCTCTCCCCTTCTCTCATCTTAAACAGAAGATCACCTTGCACGCGGAAGTGGCTTTACACAGCGACACTCTATATGACAGACTCCCGGCGCACACGCACATTGGAGAGCATAGTCCACTGCTTGCAGGCAGCCTGTGACTACCCGCACCAGGAGCTATCCTTCACACCAGCCTGAAGTGCCTGGCCTTTTCCCAAAGGCCATTTTAACTTGATTTTTTAACCCATTTTTGTATCACAGGTGGACTGATTCGGTGTATGGTTCCTACTTTTCAGGATATTGATTAGAGACAAGTTTAAAGTTTAATTATGAACAAAATATAATAATTATTCGCCTGATGTTTCTAATACCGTCCTTGGAGAGGCTGACTAGGCCGCAGACCATGATGCTTTGCACCAGAGGAGACTACTGTTGGACTAAGCTCAGTGGCCTCATCAACCCTGATTGGCCAGAATTAAAGAACAGGATCAAAGGATTGCACCAAAACAATGATTCAAGGGGACGCAGATCAGAGAAATGGCAGCCAGAATCTGCCTGGGTAGGCGACAGTAGCCTGGATGTGTTTCTCACACATGGGGATCTGGTGTGTTGCTGCTGACGGTTACTGAATAAGCTGTGGATTGATGGTCTGAAAGGGAATAGAATCTCACATTGTCCTCCTGACAAGAGGCTGGAGTGAGAGCAACAATTTCAGGCCTGGCCAATTACCATGGAGACACTTTTCAACCTACCAGAATGAATATTGTCAACCCTGAGATTTGATTCGTCAGTGTTTAATCATGAATTAAAAATTAATTTGCAAAGCGAGTTTGGGAAGCCCGGGACTTGGGTTCAAATCCTGTCCAGTATAAGATGAAATTTGCCTTTCCCCGCTCAAATGAGTTTGGTCTCAGTCTCAGTCTCACCCCACAAGCACACAGCACTGAATACAAAACTGATACACCAGGAGAGGGCTTGGATAACTATTGTGGGCCACTGATCCCAAGATAAGGGGTAGAATACATAGACCGGTTGCAGGGAAGCAGTTTACTCTGTATCTAACTCTGTGCTGTACCTGTCCTGGAAGTGTTTAATGGGGGACAGTGTAGAGGGAACTTTACTTTATATCTAACCCTGTGCTGTACCTGTCCTGGGAGTGTTTGATGGGAACAGTGTCGAGGGAGCTTTACTCTGTATCTAACCCTGTGCTGCAGCTGTCCTGGGAGTGTTTGATGGGAACAGTGTCGAGGGAAATTTTACTCATAATTTCACTTGTTTTTTCCTGATCCTAATTTCACTCAGACCATATATTTAAATTTTAAAATTATAAATTTCAGTGCCCACACTGAAGCTGGGAATATCGTGTGTAAACGTGTCACACTGTACTTACATCCTCCTGTCTGTGGCAGTGCTGTAGAGCCTCATTTTGCTGTTTCCCACTTCCCATTTTGTGCAAAACCCCTGTGGTCGAAACAGCTCGACTCTCTGTATTGCGACACACTCCTGGCTGGTCTCCCATATTCTATCTCTGTAAACTTGGTGACATCCAAAACTCCGCTGCCTGTGTCCTAACTTGCACCAAGTCTTGTTCACCCTACATTAGCTCTCTGCCAAACAACAATTTTAAAATTCTGCTCCTTGTTTTCAAATTCCTCTATGATCTCCATAATTTCCTCCAGCCCCATAACCCTCTAAGATATTCAACAAAAGAAAGAGACAGAAAGCAGGAATGTACAGGCTGGTTACTCTAACATCTTTCACAGGGAAAATTCTAGTAGCAGAACATTGAGAAAATCATAATGCAATCCGACAGAGCCAACATGGTTTTGTGAAAGAGAAATCACATTTGACTAATCATTAGAGTTCTTTGAGGATGTAGTGAGCAAGGTGGATAGAGGGGAAGCTGTAGATATAGTGTACTTGGATTTCCAAAAGGCACTTAATAAGTTGCCACGTCAGAGGTTACGAGTCAAGAGCTCATATTGTAGGAGGTAGCATGGATCGAGGATTGGTTAGCAAACAGGATTAAAGCTAAATGGATTACTTTTGGGTTGATAAGCTGTAACTAGTGGAGTGCCGCAGGGATCAGTGCTGGGGCTTTAACAATTTACAATCTAGATAAATGTCTTGGATGCAGGTACAGAATGTATGGTTGTTAACTTGGCTGACGGCACAAAGATAGGTCAGAAAATAAGTTGCAAACAGAACATAAACGCCGGAATTCTACCGCCCGCCACTGAATGCGGGGGGGGGGGGGGGGGGGACAACAGAAATGTCTGTTGACCTCAGGTGGGAATTTCCAGTCCCACTCGAGGCTGCAAAGTCCTGTCCAAAGAGCCCACAAAGGGATTAAGGGAGGTGAAGTATTTGTTACTCAGTGGGAACAGTAAAAGTAATTAAAGAGTGAACATCAAACACTAATCTGGCAACAGAAGGAAAAGTTGTGATCTGTGCCGCAGATGATTATCGATGACAGGAAATACCTTTCAGTCAGTGTGTGTGGGGTCATTGCAATGTTACCTGCAGGCTCAGAGCTAGAGAGAGTATTCATTTCCCGGAGACGTCTGGTACAGACTGGATGGAAGAGTTTGCATTGCTGTAGTACCTTACCCCACCTCAGGACATCTCTGAATGTTGTTGAAGTATAGTTACTGTTCTAACGCAGCAGCCCATTGACGCACAGTAAGATCCCATACACAGCAAAATGATCAGATAATCAAAACATTGATTGGGTCACAGGAGTCCCTGCTCCTCTATGCACAGCACTGGGATTTTTTATGCTCACCTGGGAGGGCTGATGAGGCTTCAGTTCAGGACCTTAGCCAAAGACAGTACCTCTGACAGTGCAGCACACCCTCAGCACTGGACTGGAGAGTCACTCTCATTGTGTTCCATTGATTTGAGTAGGAACTGAACCCACAACCTGTGACCCAGAGGCAAGAATGCTACCATTGAGCCATATCTAACACTGTACTGCCCAGTCAAATCACTTGAAATTCTCTCAGCGTAAATGCTGGGATACAGCTGTGTTGCCACAAGAATGAGGTATTAGGTTTGTGTAATCTTGCAACAGATACTGAACTGTGTCTGCAGCCAAAGATCTCCCACAATGCTTTTGTTTGCGCAGGATGGAACTATTCTTTTGACTTGAGTTCACAAATAAACCTTTTTTTTACATCAAGCCAGCTATTTCTAAATTCACTCTCAGGGCGCAGGTTTCCAAGTTGAACTGCTGCAGCCCATGTGGTGTAGGTACACCCACAGTGTTGTTAAGGAGCGAGTTCCACGATTTTGACCCAACAACAATGGAGGAACAGTGATATATTTCCAAATCAGTACGGTGAGTGGTTTGGAGGGGAACTTGCAGGTGATGGTGTTCCCAGGTATCAGCTGCCCTTGTTCTTCTAGATGGTAACAGTCGTGAGTTTGGAAGAAGTTGGCAAATTGCTGCCGTGCATGTTTAGGTGGTGCACACTGCCTGCACTGTGTCTCGGTGGTGGAGGGAGAGAATGTCTATAGCAGATTCCAATCTCTTTCATTCTCTTCGGAATTCATTTGAAATGAAGGTTTTCCCTGGTAGGGGAGCTCTGAGGGTTCTGATTTATTGGGCAGAATCTTGTGAGGTGCTGGGAGTGAGAAACAAGGTGGCCGGCGACTGGGTGTCTTAATTGTGGAGGAGGCCCAAAGTCATGTCCCTGTCAATGGAATGAAACTGCAATGATACATTGGTGACAGCGGATCAAGCTTTGCAACACCAAACATCGGGAATCTTTTTAATATATTCGCGTGTCATGCATGCTCATTAAAGGGCAAGCTTGCCAGAATTAAGTGTAATTTTCCAATCGGATAATCAGTAAAAGAGAAACATGTGCTTTAGAATTCACAACAGCTTAAACATGCCGTGCAGCAAGGGAGATTGTTGAATTTGTTGTGGGTAGGAGCTGCTGTTTATAGTGATCTTTGTTTAGCTACTGGGGAGGAATGTTACAGACAGGCCAAGATGTACTGAAATCTCCACTCTAAACCCTTTCTAGTGATCAATGTGATTTATTTTGAAAGGGTAGATCTGTGTGTTTCTAAACTGTTAGTGTGTGGTCAAAATTAAATACCAGCAGCATACTTTTGTGGGTTTAAACAAAGAGGATAATTTATTCACATACTTATGAAAGATCTAAAGACTATGTCAGTCACACACTCAGGAAAAATACAATTAAAGAAGATAATGCTCTTCTATAAGTGTGGAGAGATCAAGGATTATGTAGGAAAGGTCAGTGATAGAGTCCGAGAGTTGAGGGTAATAGAAGGAAGTCAAAGATAATAGAGGGAAGGCTGAGGGTGATGGATGGATAGTGGAGAATAATGAGGGGGTTGGTGGGGCAGTTCCACTGCGCCAAAGGAAAACACAAGGTCAATAATAGCTGTCAGATGTGATGGGGATGGGTTGAATGTCACTAAGGGTCATGGGTGATGGAGGGAAAGTCGAAGATAATCGAGAGAGAATGCAGAGTAGTGACTTCCTGAGGATGTCCACAAACATGGCTGCATCAACAGAAGAGTTCCCTACAATGAATCTTGACAATGGAATTGACCACAGGGTGGGTGAAGATCAGGGTGTGGCCAATGTTAAGTTTTTTTATTTGTTCATGAGATGTGGGCATAACTGGCTGGGCCATCATTTAATGCCCATTCCTGAGGCAATTAAGAGTCAACCACATTGCTTTGGCTCTGGAGTCACATGTAGGCCAGAGCAGGTAAGGATAGCAGACTTCCTTCCCTAAAGGACATTAGTGAACCAGATAGGTTTTTACAACAATCGACAATGGTTTCATAGTCATCATTAGACTGTTAATTCCAGATTTCACCAATGGTGGGATTTGAACCCAGGGCCCCAGAATATTACACCTCTGGGTCTCTGGATTACTAGTCCAGTCACTATCCCAAAGTATAGAGGTCCCATTGGTCACAAGTGCCCAGGACAGGAGGGAGGATCTCCCTGGAAAACAGGACTGCTGAAATTCCCAGAGAGCCTGAAGGAGAACCTCCAGGGAGACATTGTTGAAACATGGGACCACTCCTTCTGCTCAGACATTTCCCAATTTTGTGAGGAGTAGCAGCTGCCCCTCGTGTGGACCGAGGGTGGCAATAGCTCTAGGGGTTGAGGTGACAGTGAGAACGTTGTAGCTGGATTACAGGGGCAAATACCTGTCAGAATGCCCTTTATATATGGTTCTTGGACCTTCGACCCCATGAAGTAATAATGTGGGCATCAACTTCCTGCCTGTTGGGAGGTTGTCGCTCACAGAACAGTGTCTCTTAAATAAATATTCAGCAGGTTAACAACAACTCTATATTAACTGCTAATAACTGTATACATATATACAGTAAAAGGAACAGGTAAGGAACTGTGTCCATTTCTAGGTCTACATATGTTGCTGCATAACATCACACTGACCCTCGGTCTGGGTCATGTGTTTCTTACTTCACTGTGCGGGCAGTACTGTCCTCAGTCCCACATTAACACGTGTGTGCCAGACCTTTGCGCTGGTTTGCTTCATGTCTTACATTGTTGTCAGCCTCATTATTGACGTTGATGTTGAGACATTATTGCTATTACTACATTCTCACTGCTCCATCTCCCACTTCGAATCCTTGAATTTATAGGTTCAGGCAGCCTGGAGGCCTTACAGTCCTTCCATTTAAGATAACGTACTAGTTAAGACAAAGATGAGGAGAAAGGCTTTCTCTCAGAGGGTGGTGAGTCTCTGGAACTCTCTTCCTCAAAAGGCAGTGGAAGCAGAGATTTTGAATATTTTTTAAGGCAGATCTAGTTGATTCTTGATAAGCAAGGGGGGTTGAAAGGTTATCAGAGGCAGGAATGTAGAGCTGAGGTTACAGTCATATCAGAACATAGAACAGTCCAGCACAGAACAAGCCCTTCAGCCCACGATGTTGTGCCGAACTTTATCTGAAACCAAGATCAAGCTATCCCACTCCCTATCATCCTGGTGTGCTCCATGTGCCTATCCAATAACCGCTTAAATGTTCCTAAAGTGTCTGACTCCACTATCACTGCAGACAGTCCATTCCACACGCCAACCACTCTCTTAGTAAAGAACCTACCTTGGACATCCTTCCTATATCTCCCACCATGAACCCTATAGTTATGCCCCCTTGTAATAGCTCCATCCACCCGAGGAAATAGTCTTTGAATGTTCACTCTATCTATCCCCTTCATCATTTTATAAACCTCTATTAAGTCTCCCCTCAACCTCCTCCACTCCGGAGAGAACAGCCCTAGCTCCCTCAACCTTTCCTCATAAGACCTACCCTCCAAACCAGGCAGCATCCTGGTAAATCTCCTCTGCACTCTTTCCAGTGCTTCCACATCCTTCTTATAGTGAGGTGACCAGAACTGCACACAATATTCCAAATGTGGTCTCACCAAGGTCCTGTACAGTTGTAGCATAACGCCACGGCTCTTAAACTCCAACCCCCTGTTAATAAAAGCTAACACACTATAGGCCTTCTTCACAGCTCTATCCACTTGAGTGGCAACCTTCAGAGATCTGTGATATGGACCCCAAGATCTCTTTGTTCCTTCACAGTCTTCAGAACCCTACCTTTGACCCTGTAATCTACATTTAAATTTGTCCTACCAAAATGAATCACCTCACATTTATCAGGGTTAAACTCCAATCTGCCATTTTTCAGCCCAGCTTTGCATCCCATCTATGTCTCTTTGCAGTCTACAACAGCCCTCCACCTCATCCACTACTCCACCAATCTTGGTGTCATCAGCAAATTTACTGATCCACTCTTCAGCCCCCTCCTCTAAGTCATTAATAAAAATCACAAATAGCAGAGGACCAAGCACTCGCTTGGTCCACTTCCCTCACTCGCCCATTTCCTCCCTGTGGCACTCCGCTAGCAACCTGCCTCCAGTCCGAAAATTTTCCATCCACCACCACCCTCTGTCTTCGATCAGATAGCAAGTTACCTATCCAATTGGCCAACTTTCCCTCTATCCCACACCTCCTTACTTTCATCATAAGCCGACCATGGGGGACCTTATCAAACACCTTACTAAAATCCATGTATATGACATCAACTGCCCTACCTTCATCAACACACTTAGTTACCTCCTCAAAAAATTCTATCAAATTTGTGAGGCACGACTTGCCCTTCATGAATCCGTGCTGACTATCCCGGATTAATCCGCATCTTTCTAAATGGTCATAAATCCTATCCCTAAGGACCTTTTCCATCAACTTACCAACCACCGAAGTAAGACTAACCGGCCTATAATTACCAGGGTCATTTCTATTCCCTTTCTTAAACAGAGGAACACCATTCGCCACTCTCCAGTACTCTGGCACCATCCCCGTGGACAGTGAGGACCCAAAGATCAAAGCCAAAGGCTCTGCAATCTCACCCCTTGCCTCCCAAAGAATCCTAGGATATATTTCATCAGGCCCAGGGGACTTATCGACCTTCAGTTTATTCAAAACTGCTAGTACATCCTCCCTCCGAACATCTACTTCCTCCAGCCTATTAGCCTGTAACACCTCTTCCTCAAAAACATGGCCCCTCTCCTTGGTGAACACTGAAGAAAAGTATTCATTCATCACCTCCTATCTCTACTGACTCCATACACAAGTTCCCACTACTGTCCTTGACCGGCCCTAACCTCACCCTGGTCATTCTTTTATTCCTCACATAAGAGTAAAAAGCCTTGGGGTTTTCCTTGATCCGACCCACCAAGGACTTCTCATGCCCCCTCCTACCTCTCCTGAGCCCCTTTTTCAGCTCATTCCTTGCTAATTTGTAACCCTCAATCGAGCCATCTGAACCTTGTTTCCTTGTCCCTACATAAGCTTCCCTCTTCTTTTTGCAAGACATTCCACCTCTTTTGTAACCATGGTTCCCTCACTCGCCCATTTCCTCCCTGCCTGACAGGGACATACCTATCAAGGACACGCAGGATTTGTTCCTTGAAAAAGTTCCACTTTTCATGAGTGCCTTTCCCTGACAGTTTCTGTTCCCATCTTATGCCCACTAATTCTTGCCTAATCGCATCATAATTACCTCTCCCCCAATTATAAACCTTGTCCTGCCGTACGGCCCTATCAGCCACGATCTAACTGAATGATGGACAGGCTCAAGGGGCCGAGACTGGGATGACCACCCGAAATAGACCAGGGAGTCTGAGATGACCAGCCATCCAATGATGTACAGGTTAGGTGGATTGGCTATGGTAAATGTCTGGGGTTATGGGGAAAGGGCCTGTGTAAATTATCTGTCAGAGAGAGTTGGTGCAGACTCGATGGGCCAAATGGCCTCCTTTTGCACTGTAGGGATTAAATGAAATAGTGAATTCCACAGGCTAACCACTCTCTGGGTGAAGAAATGTCTCTTCACCTCAGTCCTAAAATGTTTACCCCGCGTCCTTCGACCTCTGGTTCTGAACACTCCCATCATTGGGAACATCCTTCCTGCATCTACCCTGTCTAGTCCTGTTAGAATTTTATACATTTCCCCTCTCATTCTTCTGAACTCCAGCTAATATAACCATAATTGACTCGATCTCTCCTCATACGTCAGTCCCGCCATCCCAGGAATCTGTCTGGTAAACTGTCTCTGCACTTCCTCTAGAGCAAGAACATCCTTTCTTAGATAAGGAGACCCAAACTGCACACTGCGGAGGTGACTCCTAAATTCATCATTGTTTCCAGCTGCTGGGGATGGGGACATTGTGTGGAGATTCAGTTTGATACAGACATTGCAGCTCAATAGTGAGTAGCTGTGGCCGTGAACAGGGTTTTTGGATCATTTTGTCTTTATACCTGCAGCTTGCCCTGGATTGGCAGTTCGATTCCTCCTGTCCCGTAAAGTGGAGTGTCCATTGTTTGAAGCCAGAGATCTTGGGGGCAGGGTTCCTCGTCTGGCAGGACTGTTACACTGGTACCTGAATCTAATCTCCAATTGTTCAACGACCAATTACAAAGAAGGGAGCATTCCAAAATGAAGAACCACAATGCTTAAGCTCAGCCGAGAAACAGGGCTGGATCTCTTCTGGGCTACCGCTCTTGACCTTGTGGATGACCTTTGGGCTACCTGTGCATTTCTGGAAGAGTCTGTTTCTGTGTGAGTGGAAGCACTGGGCTGTATTGGCAGGACACTGATCTCCCCAGTGACGGCACCACAGCACTGCCAAGCTCACTCTGCTGGGAGATTCAGGAATTGCTCTCCCTGGCTTGGATTGTCCCCACATCTGTGGCCGAATAAGCAGGGCTGAAGGTCTGCTCCAAGGGTTACTCTCTCCCGTTAGATTGTCCTGTGTCACGTGTACAGTTCAGACAGTCTAACGATCTGGATGAAATAAAAGCAAAATAGTGCGGATGCTGGAGGTCTGAAATAAAAATGGAAAATGCTGACTTGGTACCAACTTCTCTTTAGCTTTGAAAAATAGCCATTCAGACTCAAAACATTAGCTCTGTTTCACTCTCCACAGGTGCAGCCAGACCTGCTGAGATTTTCCAGAATTTTCTGGTTTTATAACTATCTTGTTTAGGGTTAGATTATCTTTAGTTTGTAGGTCTGCACACTTCTTGTTGAGGTCTGGAGTGATGCTGTCATTCAGATTTTTTCCTTCAAAGACCCCAATTTTGTGATGTCTGTACCTTGCGTTAGTCCAAATGGAGCTGGAAGGGTTGAATTGTGATCCATGTTAAGGAATTGAAAGTGCGGATACAGCTTTCAGAACTTGCAGGTTTTCACCATTCACTGCGATACAAAGGATTTCCCACTCCTGCCGATTCTGGCAGTCTTGGCAATATGACAATGGTATACTTCTTGAAGGAAGAGTTTTAACAATGGCTGCTGGGTCGGCTGTCTGCTGCCTTCTTTTGTTCCGTGGTTTGCTTTTAAATGTAAGCTTGCAGTTTTCCAAGTTTCGCAGTCATGGTGTTCCCAAGAGATTTAATTTTTTTTTCTTTTATGAGTTTGGATGCCGTGTGTTGAGGCACCGAGTAGGGGAACACATTTTATCAACAGGTTTCATCCAGATGGCACTTCTGACACTGGCTGATTGAAATGTTTCACAGGACTAGCTGCAAACTTTAAAAGATTTAGCTCATCCTTGCAGGCTCTGTGAACTGCGTGTCCTGAAGCTGGGAAATTCTATGGAGTCTTCGGCTGCAGTAAAGATCTCAGCCTTTAGCTTCCCGGCTCTTTTCTCTGCGTCTTCAGCTTCTGATGGAAGCTTCTCTTGGATCAGAATTTTGGTTGAAGCTTTTACTTTTTCTTACATCTTCCAACATTCTTGGGTTGAAGGTTTTTGATCCCAAGCTGCCAGCATCTTGGGGAGTGAAGGTTACAGAATGGTGTGAGAAGAATTTTAATGGTGTTAGAGAAGTCTTCAGTATCTTCAGTTGGTGAACACTAAGGATGGGATTTTCCGGCTGTTCCCACCAGTGGGATTTCTGGTCCCATCGATAGTCCCCCCCCCCCCCCCTCCCCAACCCCTTCTGCTGCGGGTTCCCTGGTGGCAGAGGATGTAACAACAGGAAATCCCATTGACAGCAGTGGGACTGGAAGATCCCACAACCGGCCAATGGCAGGCCACTTCTACTGCCACTAAACATGCCACAGAGAGGACAGCAAATCCCAACCTCAGTCTTTGTTAACTCCTTGTAATAATATAAATCCAGATACAGCAACAGAATAGGCACAAAGCTATCTCCATATCTAGCTCTCATCATAGCTCTGCTCAACGCCACCCTGACCTGGGTCATATGTACTGTCCTTAGTCCTACATTAACCCTGCATGTGCCGGTAAGAGACACATTGACACATCAAAGATTCTGAGGGGGGCTTGTCAGGGTAGATACTGAGAGGATGCCCCCTCCTCATGGACAATCTACAACTAGGGGGCACAGTTTCAAAATCAGGCCAAGCTGAGGAGGAATTTCTTCCCTCAGGAAGTTGTTAGTCTCTGGAATTCTCTTCCACAGAGAGCAGTGGGAGCTGGCTCATTCTAAGCTAAACTAGACAGATTTTTGACTTGTAAGGCAGGCAAAGATTACAGTTTACAGGAGTCAAAGATTACAGGTGGCAGGAAGGGACGTGCAGGTGAGGCCACAATTAAATTAGCCCTGATTGAATTGAATGGCAGATGGCGGGGATGGGCCGAATTGCCTATTCCCTCTATTTTTTTATGGTCTCAGAGTGCGCAGCAATCCAGGCTTAAACCAGGATTTGGTATTGATTCTAGTCGAGCCAGCTGGTGTAAGGCTGACATGCTGAGGGTCAGAGACTGGGACACTGATGCACCATCAATTCACGAGGACTATAGCGAGTGTGAAATAAAACAGGCTTTTAATCACAAAGAACTGGAACACACCCTTGTAGCTAGCCTGGCCCAGATTGAGTTAGAGGGGAGGAACCGTTACCTTTATACCTCGATCAGGTGGAAAGGGAGGAGTCTCGGGTCAGGTGCAGCAGGGGTGTGTCCAGGCATATAATACGTAGTTACAGTGGGTCACCACATTCACCCCCTGTTTAAAAAAAAGAGTCCGGCAGGGGTGAGGTGGGTGGAACAATATATACAAAGTCACAGAATATATACAAAAGTCACGGCTGAAGCAAGACGTCGACACCTCACAGGTTCAGCCTGTCGGGTGGTTTGATCCGTCGCTGCGACCGCCGTAGTACCGGTTGTGGTGTTGTTTCAGGTGGCAGGGTGAATCGGCTCGAGTCCGCCGTCGTCCCTTCCGATCGGGTACTGCGTGGTGACTCCGAAGGCTCAGGCGAGCTGCACACGGGGGACAGAGAAGTAAGCGGACTTGGTGCTACCTGAACAACAGAGGGGTCTAGGGATGTGGGGTGGAGGGGCATAGTGAGCTCCGGGGCACCCGCAAGCGCCAGGTCCCGGATAGAGACCGTGTCCTCCCGCCCATCGGGGAACGCCACATAGGCATATTGGGGGTTGGCGTGGAGGAGCTGGACCCTTTCGACCAGGGGGTCCGACTTATGGGGCCGCACATGCCTCCGGAGCAGAACCGGGCCTGGGTATGTCAGCCACGACGGTAGTGAGATCCCCGAGGAGGACTTCCTAGGGAAAGCAAACATCCGCTCATGAGGGGTGACATTGGTAGCCGTACACAGGAGTGACCTAATTGAGTGCAGTGCATCAGGGAGGACCTCTTGCCAGCGGGTGACTGGAAGACATTTAGACCGTAGCGCTAGTAAAACGGCCTTCCAGACTGTCGCGTTCTCCCTCTCTACCTGTCCGTTTCCCCTGGGGTTGTAGCTGGTAGTCCTTCTCGAGGCTATGCCCTTAGAGAGCAGGTACTGACGCAGCTCATCACTCATGAAGGAGGATCCCCGGTCGCTATGGATACAGCTAGGGAAACCAAACAGGGTGAAGAGGCTGTGCAGGGCCCTGACAACCGTGGTTGAAGTCATATCCGGGCAGGGAATGGCGAAAGAGAATCGGGAGTACTCATCTATAACGTTGAGGAAATAGATGTTGTGGTCAGAAGAGGGGAGGGGTCCTTGAAATCAATACTGAGGCGTTCAAAGGGGCGGGTGGCTTTGATGAAGTGTGCCCTGTCCGGCCGATAGAAGTGCGGCTTACACTCTGCGCAGACCTGGCAGTGTCTGGTTATAGACCAGTCGTCCTCAACAGAATAGGGCAGGTTACGGGCGTTAATAAAATGGTAGAGCCTGGTGACTCCCGGGTGACAGAGATCATTGTGGAGAGTCTGTAGCTGGTTCACTTGTGCGCTGGCACATGTTCCGCGAGACAGAGGGTCCGGAGGCTCATTGAGCTTCCCGGGCCGGTATAAGATATCATAATTGTAGGTGGAGAGCTCAATCCTCCACCTCAGTATCTTCTCGTTCTTAATCTTGCCCCTCTGTGCGTTGTTCAACATAAAAGCCACAGAACGTTGGTCCGTGAGCAAGGTGAACCGTCGGCCAGCTAAGTAGTGGCGCCAGTGTCGCACCGCTTCGACGATGGCCTGAGCCTCCTTCTCGACAGAGGAGTGTCGAATTTCCGAGCCTTGAAGGGTTCGTGAGAAGAAGGCTACGGGTCTGCCCGCCTGGTTAAGGGTGGCAGCCAGGGCGAAGTCAGACGCATCACTCTCCACCTGGAAGGGGATTGACTCATCCACAGCGTGCATCGTGGCCTTTGCGATGTCCGCTTTGATGCGGTCGAAAGCCAAGCGGGCCTCTCCCGACAGGGGAAAAAGGGTGGATTTGATAAGCGGACGGGCCTTATCCGCATAATTAGGGACCCACTGGGCGTAGTACAAGAAGAAGCCCAGGCATCTCCTCAGTGCTTTGAGGCTGGTGGGAAGGGGAAGTTCCAGGAGGGGACGCATGCGGTCAGGATCGGGGCCGATGACCCCGTTCTCCACTACATACCCCAGGATGGCGAGGTGGTGAGTGCGGAAGACGCACTTCTCCTTATTGTAGGTCAGGTTAAGGAGAGCGGCCTGTGGAGGAATTTATTGAGGTTTGCGTCATGGTCCTGCTGATCATAGCCGCAGATGGTGACATTATCCAGGTACGGGAAGGTGGCCTGCGGCCCGTTCTGGTCCACCATTCGGTCCATCTCATGCTGGAAAACCGAGACCTCATTGGTGATGCCGAAGGGGACCCTAAGGAAGTGATAGAGGCGGCCATCCGCCTCGAAAGCAGTATATTGGCGGTCCTCCAGGTGGATGGGGAGCTGGTGGTAGGCCGATTTAAGGTCAATAGTGGAGAACACCCGGTATTGCGCAATCTGATTGACCATGTCAGATATGCGCGGAAGGGGATACGCGTCCAGCTGCGTGTCCCGATTGATGGTCTGACTGTAATCGATGACCATCCGGTGTTTCTCCCCAGTTTTGACCACCACCACTTGTGCTCTCCAGGGGCTAGTACTAGCCTCAATGATCCCCTCCTTCAGGAGCTGCTGGACCTCGGACCTGATGAAGGTCCTGTCCCCCGCACTGTACCGTCTGCTCTTGGTGGCAATAGGCTTACACTCGGGGGTGAGGTGTTCGAATAGTGAGGGAGGGGTGACTTGAAGGGTTGAGAGGCTGCAAGTGGTGCGCGGTGGGCAGCCTAGGAACTGTGGGTTGCAGACGGAGAGCGGGGGAAGAGGCCCGTTGTACTGCAACGAGACACTCCTGAGATGGGTCAGGAAATCGAGCCCCAGGAGTACAGGAGCGCAGAGGTGTGACAGCACCAGGAGCTTGAAATTTTCATACTCAGTGCCCCGAACCGTCAGGGTCACCACACAGAACCCGAGGACATGCGCTGAGCGGGACTTTGAGGCCAAGGAAATTGTTTGTTTAACTGGCCGCACGGAAAGGGCATAGCGGCTCACCGTATCAGGGTGAATGAAACTCTCCGTACTCCCACAGTCGAACAAACAATTTCCCACGTGGCCGTTTACCATGATGTCCATCATGGACCTGGCGAGTTGATGCGGACGGGATTGATCCAGCTGGACAGCTGCCACCGTTGATCCTGGAGGGTGGTTGACCGCAGTTGCCGGCGCCCAAAATGGCGGCCCCTTCGTCTCACATGTGGCCGATGGCGTCCAAAATGGCGGCTCCCTTGACTCACACGCGGCCGATGGCATCCAGAATGGCGGCTCTCTTGTCTCACACGCGGCCGATGGCGTCCAAAATGGCGGCTCCCTCGGGTCGCACGCGGCACTGTTTGGCTTAGAGGACGACTTTGCCCTGCAGACCTTGGCGTAGTGGCCCTTCTTCCCGCATCCGGAGCAGAACACCTCCCTCGCCGGGCAGCGTTGTCAGAGGTGCTTCCCCAGGCCGCAAAAATAACATTTCGGACCTGCAACAGCCGCAGCAGTCGAGTCGTTGGTGAGGCGCGGTGTGGCGTAAGTCTGCGGCCCTCCTAGATACTGGGGTGGCAGCGGCCGTGGTGCCCACGATGCAACCGCGTGGTCAGGTGAGTAAGCCTCGAGGTTACGGGAGGCCACCTCCAAAGATTCTGCGAGCGCCACCGTTTTCGGTAGGTCCAGCCCACCCTGCTCCAGCAGTCGCTGCCGAATGTAATTGGACGCGATGCCTGTAACATAGGCATCACGGATTAAGTCCTCCGTATACTGCGCGGCGGATACAGCCTGGCAATTACAGGCCCTGCCGAGTACCCGTAGTTCGCTGAGAAATTGGGCACTCGATTCTCCCGGCCACTGTCTTCGAGTAGCCAGAAGGTTCTGGCGTAGACTTAGTTCGTCTGTTTGCTATACTGGCTCTTTAGGAGCTCTATCGCGTCCCTGTACGTCTCAGCGTCGCGGATGGTGGAATATACCACATTGCTTACCCGGGCGCGGAGCACGTGCAGCTTGTCTGTTTTGGACTGGACGACAGCGGAGGCTTCGAGGAAGGCTTCAAAGCCCTTCAGCCAGTGGTCGAAGCTGTTGGAAGCTCCCACAGCTTGAGGGTCCAGGTCTAATTTGTCGGGCTTCAAAATTTGTTCCATCCTATGATTTTTGTTTTCTTTGTGATTAAAATTGATGCACCATCAATTCACGAGGACTATAGCGAGTGTGAAATAAAACAGGCTTTTAATCACAAAGGGACTGGTGCAGGGGGCAGGGATTCAGGTTCCTGGACCATTGGGACCTCTTTAGGGGCAGGTGTGACCTGTACACAAAGAACGGGTGGCACTTGAATCCCAGGGGGACCAATATCCTGGCGGGAAGGTTGGCTAAGGCTACTGGGGAGAGTTTAAACTAGATAGGTTGGGGGGAGGGGATCGAGACGAGGTGACTGGGAGCGAGGAAGTAAGCTCGCAAACAGAGAAGGATTATAGACAGTGCAAGAGGGAGGATGGACGGGGGATAGAGAAGGGGAGAGCTCAAACCAAAGGATTGAGATGTGTTTACTTTAATGCCAGGAGTATAGTGAATAAAGGGGATGAGTTCAGAGCGTGGATCGATGCCTGGAAGTCTGATGTGGTGGCCATTATGGAGACTTGGATGTCTCAGGGACAGGACTGGATACTCCAGGTGCCGGGATTCAGATGTTTCAGGAAGGACAGAGAGGGAGGCAAGAGAGGGGGTGGAGTGGCACTGCTGATCAGGAATAGTGTCACAGCTGTAGAGAAGGTGTATGCTGTGGAGGGATTGTCGACAGAGTCTCTGTGGGTGGAAGTTCGGAGTGGGAAGGGGTCGATCACTTTGCTGGGAGTTTTCTATAGGCCGCCCAATAGTGACAGGGAGGTTGAGGAGCAGATAGGGAAACAGATCCTGGAGAGTTGCAATAATAGCAGAGTTGTTGTGATGGGAGACTTTAACTTCCCAAACATAGATTGGAATATCCCTAGGGTAAGGAGATTGAATGGGGAGGAGTTCGTTAGGTGTGTTCAGGAGGGTTTCCTGACACAGCATGTGGACAAGCCTACAAGAGGAGAGGCTGTGCTAGATCTGATACTGACCAATGAACCTGGACAGGTGTCAGATCTCTCAGTGGGAGAGCATCTTGGAGATAGTGATCATAACTCTATCTCCTTTATGCTTGCATTGGAAAAAGAGAGGATCAGGCAATCTAGGAAAGCGTTTATATGGAGTAAGGGGAAATATGAAGACATAAGGCAGCAAATTAGAGGAGTAAATTGGAAGGAGGTATTCTCGGGGAAATGTACTGAAGAGAGGTGGCAGTTTTTCAAGGTATGTCTGTCTAGGGTTCTACAGGGCAATGTTCCGAGCAGACAGGGAGGAGTTGGTAGGTTAAAGGAACCATGGTGCCCGAAAGCTGTGCGGGACCGAGTTGAGAAGAAAAGGAAAGCATACAAAAGGTTCAGAGAGCTTGCCGAAGATAGGGATCTAGATGAGTATACGGCTTGTAGGAAGGGACTAAAGAAGGAAATTAGGAGAGCCAGAAGGGGTCACGAGAAGGCCTTGGCAAGTAGAATTAAGGAAAACCCCTAAGGCGTTCTATAAATATGTGAAGAGTAAAAGGATGAGGCGTGAAGGAATAGGGCCTATAAAAGGTGAAGGCGGGAAAATCAGTACGGAACCAGTAGAAATGGCAGAGGTGCTTAATGAGTATTTTGTCTCGGTTTTCACAGAGGAGAAGGACATGGGTGGATGTACTGTGGGCTTGTGTTGGACTGAAAAGATTGAGTATGTGGACTTTAACAAAGAGGTTGTGCTGGAATCTTTGAATGGCATCAAGATAGATAAGTCGCCGGGTCCGGATGGGATGTACCCCAGGTTACTGTGGGAGGCGAGGGAAGAGATTGCAGAGCCTCTGGTGATGGTCTTTGCGTCATCGATGGAGACTGGAGAGGTGCCAGAGGATTGGAGGATTGCGGATGTGGTTCCTATTTTCAAGAAGGGGAATAGGGATAGCCCAGGAAATTACCGACCGGTGAGTCTAACCTCAGTGGTTGGTAAGCTGATGGAGAAGATCCTGAGGGACAACATTTATGAGCATTTAGAGAGGTTTAGTATGCTCAAGAATACTCAGCATGGCTTTGTCAAAGGCAGATCGTGCCTTACGAGCCTGGTGGAGTTCTTCGAAAATGTGACTAAACACATTGACGAAGGGAAAGTGGTAGATGTGGTTTATATGGATTTTAGCAAGGCGTTCGATAAGGTCCCCCATGCAAGGCTTCTCGAAAAAGTGAGAGGGCATGGGATCCAAAGGGCTGCTGTCCTGTGGATCCAGAACTGGCTTGCCCAAAGGAGGCAGAGTGGGTATAGATGGGTCTTTTTCTAATTGGAGGTCGGTCACCAGTGGTGTGCCCCAGGGATCTGTTCTGGGACCCTTGCTGTTTCTCATTTTCATAAATGACCTGGATGAGGAAGTGGAGGCATGGGTTGGTAAGTTTGCCGACGACACGAAGGTTGGTGGGGTTGTGGATAGTCTGGAAGGATGTCAGAAGTTACAGAGGGACATAGATAGGATGCAAGACTGGACGGAGAAGTGGCAGATGGACTTCAACCCAGATAAATGCATAGTGGTCCATTTTGGCAGGTCGAATGGGATGAAGGAGTACAATATAAAGGGAAAGACTCTTAGTACGATAGAGGATCAGAAGGACCTTGGGGTCCGGGTCCATATGACTCTAAAATCGGCCCCGCAGATGGAGGAGGTGGTTAAGAAGGCGTATGGTGTGCTGGCCTTTATCAATCGAGGGATTGAGTTTAGGAGTCCGGGGATAATGATGCAGCTATATAAGACCCTCGTCAGACCCCACTTGGGAGTACTGTGCTCAGTTCTGGTCACTTCATTACAGGAAGGATGTGGAAAAGATTGAAAGGGTGCAGAGGAGATTTACAAGAATGTTGCCTGGATTGAGTGGCATGCCTTATGAGGATAGGCTGAGGGAGCTCGGTCTTTTCTCCTTGGAGAGACTTAGGATGAGAGGAGACCTAATAGAGGTATATAAGATGTTGAGAGGCATAGATCGGGTGGACTCTCAGAGGCTTTTTCCCAGGGTGGAAATGGCTGCTACGAGAGGACACAGATTTAAGGTGCTGGGGGGTAGGTACAGGGGAAATGTTAGGGGGAAGTTTTTCACACAGAGGGTGGTGGGCGAGTGTAATTAGCTGCCGTCAGTGGTGGTGGAGGCAAACTCAATAGGGTCTTTTAAGAGACTCCTGGATGAGTACATGGGACTTAATAGGATGGAGGGTTATAGGTAGGCCTAAAAGGTAGGGATATGTTCGGCACAACTTGTGGGGCCGAAGGGCCTGTTTTGTGCTGTAGTTTTCTATGTTTCTATGTTTCTAACTGGAACACACCCTTGTAGCTAGCCTGGTCCAGACTGAGGCAGAGGGGAGGAACCGTTACCTTTATACCTCGATCAGGTGGAAAGGGAGGAGTCTCGGGTCAGGCGCAGCAGGGGTGTGTCCAGGCATATAATACGTAGTTACAGTGGGTCACCACAGACACAGGAACAGTCTAATTTTGTCAATGAGATATTTCTGATACAAATTTTCTTCATCAGAGAGTGAGAGCTGACATCACACACTAGATACTAGATAACTTGAAATATCTCAATGTGGACAAATTTGTGAACATACTTGGTACGTTTTCAGAAGTTGTGGTTGGAACACAGGAAATGAGCAGAAGCTAATGTTTCAGTGAATAAGTTATGGTGTGATGTTACCACAGAAAGCTCAGGGTCAGAAACAGCCTCATAACACATCAGCCCCTCAAAATGTTCCCATTTCTCGACCTTTGCTCCAGGTTTCTTGTTATCGTTATCCAAAGGAAAAACAATCGCAGTGTGCAAAGATTCATTTGATCACCAGCGTCCACTGCTTCTAGGGGAGAGACTTCCACTACCCTTTGTGACAGAAATGTGAAAATAATAATCTTCTACTAACTTTCAGGGCTCTTTTAAAAAGAGTTCACTTGTACCAATAGAACAACGTGCTTTGGTAAGGTTTTTAACATAAGCAACCCTTTGAGTTGTACCTCAACCAGGTAGACACCAAGTTGACTCAGATAGACCTAGTTAGACGTGGCTGCCTCAGGGTAAACCAATCTTGCAATGATTCAGCCGTTGTCCTCCTAGTTTAATATTGGTGTAACTAATGCAGGGGTCACTGAGAGTGACTGATGTGTGGCTGGTAATGATCAGGACATTCCTGCCCCCATATACAAGCTATAGGAAGCCAGTTAGAACCTGAGAATGGAACCAGGCACAACCGATTAAAAGGTGAGGTTGTTAGTGGTGTAGGGGTGTGGGGAGGAGGCTTGGTAAAAGAGATCTCAGATATTAAAAGATGTTGCTGGGATTAATAGATTGTCTTCTGGGACCTGCAGCAATCGAAAAATAATTGAGTAACTCACTGCCTGGCGGCCAGCATCTTGCTGTTGATCTAAACACCGACTGCTTGGCACATGGGTGATGTTGATCATGCGCTTTACCTGCCATGGAGACAGTTCCTCTGTACCTGACTGGCTCCATCTGTGGTACAGCACAGGAAACAGGCCCTTTGGCCCTCCAAGCCTGTGCCGCTCCTTGGTCCAACTAGACCAATCATTTGTATCCCTCCATTCCCAGGCTGCTCATGTGACTATCCAGGTAAGTCTTAAACGATGTCAGTGTGCCTGCCTCCACCACCCTACTTGGCAGCGCATTCCAGGCCCCCACCACCCTCTGTGTAAAAAACATCCCTCTGATGTCTGAGTTATACTTCGCCCCTCTCACCTTGAGCCCGTGACCCCTCGTGATCGTCACCTCCGACCTGGGAAAAAGCTTCCCATGGGAAAAAGCTTCCCACTGTTCACCCTATCTATCCCCTTCATAATCTTGTACACCTCTATTAGATCTCCCCTCATTCTCCGTCTTTCCAGGGAGAACAACCCCAGTTTACCCAATCTCTCCTCATAGCTAAGACCCTCCATACCAGGCAACATCCTGGTAAACCTTCTCTGCACTCTCTCTAATGCCTCCACGTCCTTCTGGTAGTGCGGCGACCAGAACTGGACGCAGTACTCCAAATGTGGCCTAACCAGCGTTCTATACAGCTGCATCATCAGACTCCAGCTTTTATACTCTATACCCCATCCTATAAAGGCAAGCATACCATATGCCTTCTTCACCACCTTCTCCACCTGTGTTGCCACCATCAAGGATTTGTGGACTTGCACACCTAGGTCCCTCTGTGTTTCTATACTCCTGATGACTCTGCCATTTATTGTATAACTCCTCCCTACATTATTTCTTCCAAAATGCATCACTTCGCATTTATCTGGATTAAACTCCATCTGCCACCTCTCCGCCCAATTTTGCAGCCTATCTATATCCTGCTGTATTGCCCGACAATGCTCTTCGCTATCCGCAAGTCCAGCCATCTTTGTGTCATCCGCAAACTTGCTGATTACACCAGTTACACCTTCTTCCAAATCATTTATATATATCACAAATAGCAGAGGTCCCAGTACAGAGCCCTGCGGAACACCACTGGTCACAGACCTCCAGCCGAAAAAAGACCCTTCGACCACTACCCTCTGTCTCCTATGGCCAAGCCAGTTCTCCACCCATCTAGCCACTTCTCCTTGTATCCCATGAGCCTTAACCTTCTTAACCAACCTGCCATGTGGGACTTTGTCAAATGCCTTACTCAAATCCATATAGACGACATCCACGGCCCTTCCTTCATCAACCGTTTTTGTCACTTCCTCAAAAAACTCCACCAAATTTGTAAGGCACGACCTCCCTCTTACAAAACCATGCTGTCTGTCACTAATGAGATTGTTCCGTTCTAAATGCACATACATCCTGTCTCTAAGAATCCTCTCCAACAAGCATTATGAAGCCCAAAGTAAATGCTGCCATCACTCTTCTGGCAGGTACTCCTCCATTAGCTGAAGCAAATTGCCAGTGAGATTGTCCGTGGCATTGATCCTCACAGTGACACTGACCTTGGACACTACCTGAAGCTGCACCAGCTGTGCGCGCGCTGGGGTAGCTGTGGTCGGGGGAGGGGCAGGGTGTGAGGGAAATTGTGTGCGTCATAGTCCCGGGGGGGGGGGGGGGGGTGGGGGGGGGTGACGGGCAGCAGCAGAACTTCAACCCGAAACTGGTGACACCATCTGCATCAACCCTCTCAGCCTCAGCCCTTTCTTGGGTCACAGACTATCTGCAGGCTTAGCCATCCATGTGCCATTGATGCAATGCAGCGTTAAGTGCTGCAATGGAGCAGTCATTGTGTTCATCTGGGTACTTTTTAAAGAATGCGAGGCAACCCACCTTCGACCCACTGAGTCCGCACTGACACATGATAGTCCCTGACGTGCCCATCTAATCCCATTTGCCAGCACTTGGCCCATAGCTCTGAATGCTATGATGTGCCAAGTACTGATCCAGGTATTTTTTAAAGGATGTGAGGCATCCCACCTCCACCACCCTCCCAGGCAGCACATTCCAGACCGTCACCACCCTCTGGGTAAAACGATTTTCCTCACATCCCCCCTAAACTTCCTGCCTCTCACCTTGAACCTGTGTCCCTTTGTGACTGACCCTTCAACTAAAGGGCACAGCTGCTCCTTATCCACTCTGTCTGTACCCCTCATCATCTTCAAGCCCTCGATCGGGTCACCCCTCAGTCTTCTGTGCTCCAATGAAAACAACCCAAGCCTATCAAACCTCTCTTCATAACTTAAATATTCCATCCCAGGCAGCATCCTGGTGAATCTCCTCTACACCCCCTCCAGTGCAATCACATCCTTCCGATAATGTGGCGATCAGAACTGCACACAGTACTCTAGCTGTGGCATCACCAAAGTTCTACACAACTCCAACATGACTTCCCTGCTTTTGTAACCTTTGCCTGGATTGATAAAGGCAAGAGTCCCATATGCCTTTTTCACCACCCTACTAACATGCCCTTCTGCCTTCCGTGATCTATGGACAAACACACCAAGGTCCCTTTGTTGTACTTTGTTCCAATGCTTGTCCATTTAAGATGGATATGGGGAGGAATGTCTTCTCTGAGGGGATATTATTCTTTGAAATTCTCTTCCTCAGAGAGTAACAGAGGCTGGCCCTCTGAATAAGTTCAATCCTGGCTTAGACAGACTGGGGGGATTTCAAGGGTCATTGGAAACAGACAGGAAAGTGGGGTTGAGATCAAGCTCAGAACAGTCATGACCTTAAATGGGGGAAAGCAGACATGAGGGGACAAATGGCTCCACTCATGCTCCTGTTTTTCATAAGCAGTCTGAGCTTTGCAGTGATTTGATTGAGGAATAAATATTGATCAGAAAACTGGAGAGAACTCACCTGGCCTTTGGAAAAAGATTTTTCCAAAATTCTTTGGACTGGACTGGTTCCTACAGATTCGAGGGTAACTAAAAGGAAGGTATTCAAAAAGGAAGATAGAGAGAAATCAGGAACTATAGACCTATGAGCCTAACATCGGTACTGGGGAAGTTGCTGGAGTCCATTATCAAGGATTTCATAACTCAGCATTTGGAAGGCAGTGGTATGATCAGACAAAAGGGATTTACAAAAGGGAATCCATTGGAATTTTTAAAGGATGTAACTAGTAGAGTTGACCAAGGAGAACCAATGGATGTGGTTTATTTAGGTTTTCAGAAGGCTTTCAACAAGGTCTCACAGAACAGACTACTATGTAAAGTTAAAGCACATGGCATTGAAGGCAATGTCTTGAGATGGATAGAACAAAGAACAGTACAGCACAGGAAACAGGCCCTTCGGCCCTCCAAGCCCGTGCCGCTCCTTGATCCAACGAGACTATTCGTTTGTATCTTTCCATTCCCAGACTGCTCATGTGACTATCCAGGTAAGTCTTAAACGATGCCAGCATGTCTGCCTCCACCACCCTACTTGACAGTGCATTCCAGGCCCCCACCACTCTGTAAAAAAACGTCCCTCTGATATCTGAGTTATACCTCGCTCCTCTCACCTTGAGCCCATGACCCCTCGTGATCGTCACCTCCGACCTGGGAAAAAGCTTCCCACTGTTCAACCTATCTATACCCTTCATAATTTTGTAAACCTCTATTAGGTTCCCCTCATTCTCCGTCTTTCCAGGAAGAACAAGCCCAGTTTACCCAATCTCTCCTCATAGCTAAGACCCTCCATACCAGGCAACATCCAGGTAAACCTTCTCTGCACTCTCTCCAAAGCCCTCACATCCTTCTGGTAGTGCGGCGACCAGAACTGGACGCAGTACTCCAAATGTGGCCTAACCAGCATTCTATACAGCTGCAATATCAGACTCCAGCTTTTATACTCCATACCCTGTCCTATAAAGGCAACCATACCATATGCCTTCTTCAGCACCTTCTCCACCTGTGCTGCCACCTTCAAGGATTTGTGGACTTGCACACCTAGGTCCTTCTGTGTTTCTATACTCTTGATGGCTCTGCCATTTATTGTATAACTCCCCCTTACATTAGTTCTTCCAAAATGCATCACTTCGCATTTATCTGGATTAAATTCCATCTGCCATTTCTCCGCCCAATTTTCCAGCCTATCTATATCCTGCTGTATTGTCCGACAATGTTCATCGCTATCCACAAGTCCAGCCATCTTCGTGTCATCCGCAAACTTGCTGATAACACCAGTTACACCTTCTTCCAAATCATTTATATATATCACAAATAGCAGAGGTCCCAGTACAGAGCCCTGCAGAACACCACTGGTCACAGACCTCCAGCCGGAAAAAGACCCTTCGACTGCTACCCTTTGTCTCCTGTGGCCAAGCCAGTTTTCTACCCATCTAGCCACCTCTCCTTGTATCCCATGAGCATCAACCTTCTTAACCAACCTGCCATGAGGGACTTTGTCAAATGCCTTACTGAAATCCATATAGACGACATCCACGGCCCTTCCTTCATCAACCGTTTTTGTCACTTCCTCAAAAAACTCCACCAAATTTGTAAGGCACGACCTCCCTCTTACAAAACCATGCTGTCTGTCACTAATGAGGTTGTTCCATTCTAAATGTGCATACATCCCGTCTCTAAGAATCCTCTCCAACAACTTCCCTACCATGGACCGTCAAGCTCACTGGCCTATAATTGCCCGGGTTATCCCTGCTACCCTTCTTAAATAACGGTACCACATTCGCTATCCTCCAATCCTCAGGGACCTCACCTGTGTCCAATGAAGAGACAAAGATTTCCATCAGAGGCCCAGCAATTACATCTCTTGTCTCCCTGAGCAGTCTAGGATAGATGCCATCAGGTCCTGGGGATTTGTCAGTTTTAATGTTACCTAAAAAACCTAACACTTCCTCCCTTGTAATGGAGATTCTCTCTAACGGGTCAACACCTCCCTCTGAGACACTCCCAGTCAACAAGTCCCTCTCCTTTGTGAATACCGATGCAAAGTATTCATTTAGGATCTCCCCTGTTCCCTTGGGTTCTAAGCATAATTCCCCTCCTTTGTCCCCGAGAGGTCCGACTTTTTCCCTGACAACTCTTCTGTTCCTAACATACGAATAAAATGCCTTCGGATTCTCCTTAATCCTGTCTGCCAAGAACATTTCGTGACCTCTTTTTGCCCTTCTAACTCCCCGTTTGAGTTCTTTCCTACTCTCTCTGTATTCCTCCAGAGCTCCATCTGTTTTCAGTTGCCTGGGCCTAACGTACGCCTCTCTTTTCTTTTTGATCAGATCCTCAATTTCCCTGGTTATCCACGACTCTCGAATCCTACCTTTCCTATCCTTCCTTTTTACAGGCACATGCCTGTCCTGCAACCTTATCAACTGTTCCTTAAAAGCCTCCCACATGCCAGACATGGACTTACCCCCGAACAGCCTCTCCCAATCAATGGCCACCAATTCCTGCCTAATCCTGCTATAGTTAGCCTTCCCCCAATTTAGCACCCTACCCTTAGGACAACACTTGTCCTTGTCCATTACTATCCTAAAGTTAACAGAGTTGTGGTCACTATTTGCCACATGTTCCCCTACCGAAACTTTGACGACCTGACCGGGCTCATTTCCCAGAACTAGATCCAGTATAGCCCCCTCTTCAGTTGGGCTATTTACATACTGTTCCAAAGAACCTTCCAGTACGCATTTTACAAATTCCTCCCCGTCCAGACCCCCAGCCCTAAGCACTTTCCAGTCTATACCAGGGAAATTGAAGTCTCCCACTACAACAACCCTATTTTTTCTGCACATATCCAGAATCTCCTGACAGTGAGAGGGCATGGGATCCAAGGGGCTGTTGCCTTGTGGATCCAGAACTGGCTTGCCTGCAGAAGGCAGAGAGTGGCTGTGGAGGGGTCTTTCTCTGCATGGCGGTCAGTGACCAGTGGAGTGCCCCAGGGATCTGTTCTGGGACCCTTGCTGTTTGTCATTTTCATAAATGACCTGGATGAGGAAGTGGAGGGATGGGTTGGTAAGTTTGCTGACGACACCAAGGTAGGTGGTGTTGTGGATAGTTTGGAGGGATGTCAGAAGTTGCAGCGAGACATAGATAGAATGCAAGACTGGGCGGAGAAGTGGCAGATGGACTTCAACCCGGATAAGTGTGTGGTGATCCATTTTGGCAGATCCAATGGGATGAAGCAGCAATATAATATGAAGGGTACCATTCTTAGCAGTGTAGAGGATCAGAAGGACCTTGGGGTCCGGGTCCATAGGACTCTTAAATCGGCTTCGCAGGTGGAGGATGCGGTCAAGAAGGCGTACGCCGTACTGGCCTTCATTAATCGAGGGATTGAGTTTAGGAGTCGGGAGATAATGCTGCAGCTTTATAGGACCCTGGTTAGACCCCACTTGGAGTACTGCGCGCAGTTCTGGTCACCTCATTACAGGAAAGATGTTGAAGCCATTGAAAGGGTGCAGAGGAGATTTACAAGGATGTTGCCTGGATTGGGGGGCATGCCTTATGAGGATAGGTTGAGGGAGCTTGGTCTCTTCTCCCTGGAGAGACGAAGGATGAGAGGTGACCTGATAGAGGTTTACAAGATGTTGAGAGGTCTGGATAGGGTAGACTCTCAGAGGCTATTTCCAAGGGCTGAAATGGTTGCTACGAGAGGACACAGGTTTAAGGTGCTGGGGGGTAGGTACAGAGGAGATGTCAGGGGTAAGTTTTTCACTCAGAGGGTGGTGGGTGAGTGGAATCGGCTGACGTTGGTGGTGGTGGAGGCAAACTCGTTGGGGTCTTTTAAGAGACTTCTGGATGAGTACATGGGATTTAATGGGATTGAGGGCTATAGATAGGCCTAGAGGTGGGGATGTGATCGGCGCAACCTGTGGGCCGAAGGGCCTGTTTGTGCTGTGGCTTTCTATGTTCTATGTTCTATATCCGTTCCTCCACTTCCTGTGGGCTGTTGGGTGGCCTGTAGTATACCCCCAGCATAGTGATTGCACCTTTCCTGTTTCTGAGCTCCACCCACAGCGACTCATTACATGACCCCTCTAAATTGTCCACCCTCTGCACCGCTGTAATATGCTCCCTAACTAATACCGCTACTCCCCCACCTTTTTTAGCCCCTCCTCTGTCTCGCCTAAAACACTTATACCCCGGAATATTCAGCTGCCAGTCCTGTCCTTTTAACCATGTCTCCATCACCGCAACCACATCCAAATTCCACGTAAGCATTAAGGCCCTAAGTTCGTCTGTCTTACCTGTTATGCCCCTCGCACTGAAGCAGATGCACTCCAAACCTCCAGGCCCACTCAGGTCATCCTGCTCCAGAATGCTCTTCTTCTTATCTAGCCTTTCCCTGGCCCCCAGCTCGACCCCAGCCTCAGTACTTACTGACCTACTGTTTTGATCTCCATCTCCCAGCCACACTAGTTTAAACCCTGCCGAAACACTCTTGCAAAACTCGCAGCCAGGATATTTGTGCCCTTCCAGTTAGGGTGTAACCCATCCTTTCCGTACAGGTACTATCCTCTCTTGAAGACTTCCCAATGATCTATGAATTTGAAACCCTCCCTCTTGCACCAGTCTTTAGCCAATCTGGTTAGTAGATAGGAAGCAAAGAGTTGGCATAAATTGGTCTTTTTCTGATTGGCAGTCAGTGACAAGTGGGGTTCCACAGAGATCTGTGCTCGGACCCCAACTGTTCACATTATATATTAATGATTTGGAAGAGGGAACTAAACATATTATCTCCAAATTTGCAGATGATACAAAGTTGAGTGGGAGGGTGAGCTGTGAGGAGGATGCAGAGATGCTTGAATGTGATTTGGACAGACTGTGTGAAATCATAGAAACTCTACAGTGCAGAAGGAGGCCATTCAGCCCATCGAGTCTGCACCGAGCACAATCCCACCCAGGCCCTACCCCCACATATTTTACCCGCTAACCCCTCTAACCTACACATCCCAAGACACTAAGGGGCAATTTTTTTTTTAACCTGGCCAATCAACCTAACCCGCACATCTTTGGACTGTGGGAGGAAACCGGAGCACCCGGAGGAAACCCACGCAGACACGAGGAGAATGTGCAAACTCCACACAGACAGTGACCTGAGCCGGGAATCGAACCCGGGACCCTGGAGCTGTGAAGCAGCAGTGCTAACCACTGTGCTACCGTGTGGGCATATGCACGGCAGATGCAGTATAATGTGGATAAATGAGGTTATCCACCTTGGTAGCAATAATAGGAAGACAGATTATTACTTGAATAGGTGTAAATTGAGAGAGGTGGATGCTCAACGAGACCTTGGTATCCTTGTGCATCAGTCACTGAAAGTAAGCGCACAGGTACAGCAGGCAGTGAAGAAGGCAAATGGTATGTTGCCCTTCATGGCGAGAGGATTTGAGTATCGAGATAGGGATGTTTTGCTGCAATTGTACAGGGCGTTGGTGAAGCCACACCTGGAGTAGTGTGCGCAGTTTTGGTGTCCTTATCGGAGGAAGGATGTCCTTGCTATAGAGAGAGGACAGTGAAGGTTTACCAGGCTGATTCCTGGGATGGCAGGTCTGTCATATGAGGAGAGACTAAATTGGTTAGGATTATATTTGCTGGAGTTTAGAAGAGTGAGAGGGGGTCTCATAGAAACTTATAAAATTCTAACAGGTTAGACAGGGTAGATTCAGAAAGAATGTTCCCGATGTTGGGGGGAACCCAGAACTAGGGGTCATAGTTTGAGGATAAGGGATAAACCTTTTAGAACTGAGATGAGGAGAAATTTCTTCACCCAGAGAGTGGTGAATGTGTGGAATTCACTAACTCAGAATGTAGCTGAGGCCAAAACATTGTGTGATTTCAAGAAGAAATTAAATATTGCTCTTGGGGCTATAGGATCAAGGGACATGGAGGGGGGAGAAATCGATATTGAATTTGATGTTCAGCCATGATCATAATGAATGGTGGAGCAGGCTCGAAGGGCTGAATGGCCTACTCCTGTTTCTAGTTTGTATGTTTCTATAAGGCCCTTCTTTGAACAACACCCTGGGATATCCTTGAATGGGTAGACAGATCCTCAGTTTAATGTCTTATCTGAAAGATGGCACCTCTGACAGTACAGCATTCCTTCAGTAACCAAAAGAGAAAATGCTGGAAAATCTCAGCAGGTCTGGCTGTATCTGTAAGGAGAGAAAAGAGCTGACGTTTCAAGTCCAGATGACCCTTTGTCAAAGCTTTGACAAAGAGTCATCTGGACTCAAAATGTCAGCTCCTTTCTCTCCTCACAGATGCTGCCAGACCTGCTGGGATTTTCCAGCATTTTCTCTTTTGGTTTCAGATTCCAGCATCTGCAGTAATTTGCCTTTATCCAGCATTCCTTCAGTACTGGACTGAGATGTCAGTCTCAATTCTGTCCCAGGGACGGGAGCTGAACTCTCTACCATCCACCCCAGTGAGAGAGTTACCACTGAGCCACAGCCGAGAGTGCTAGTTGCCCTCAAGAGTTGGGTCTTCCAGGCTAACCTGCGGAGTTCAAATGAATTGGATTGTCACTGATAAAATAAATGTGGATTAGCAGTGGCTGGAGAGGAAGAAAGACAGGACACTGTACCCCAAAACCTTATATCCACCCAGCATCCTGCTGATCCATCAGGTTAACGTGTCACTTTTAGCTCAATAGCAGCACTTTTAATAAGTACCACACAAAGGGTTACCTGGGTTATTAGCTGAAATCCTGAAATGCATGGTGAAGTGATTCTGAGCAGGAATTGGAAATTTCCTGGTGTGTCTGAGTCTTGCTTTGTTTTGTTTCATTACAGCAAGAGGATTTAAGTCAAGAATTTTATTTCCAATGCTGTTTCTGTACAGACAGTGCATCACCATACTTTTGTGCATTAGCAATTTCACAGTATGATCAGAAATGACAAGTTAACACAGCAAGTGTCTAATGAACAATTGTCTCTGGCACATCAGAGTACACAATCTGAATTCTAGACCAGCGCAGCAGATAGGCCCGAGCAGTAAAGAAGCCACAGGGTCTATTATAAACCCAAACAGCTCTCAGTCATGTCAAACACACTCAAGCATCTGATATTTTAACTTGTGGTCCAATTCCTGCCTGAAATGTGTGTGCAGAGAGAAAGACACACAATTATACAGCAACATTCTGAAACACCGGATATCCCTGCACTGCAGTCTGACCATCTGATGTCTGTTTAAACAATGGTTCAGGGATAAATGTGCGTTGAGGTGAACTTTGAATTTTTCAAATAGTACCATGCGCTGTTTCACATTCACTGGACAGAGTAAACGGGCTCCCAGTTTAACATCTCACCTGAAAGACAGTACCTATGACAAAGCAGCACTCCCTCGGTACCGAGTGACCGCCTGGATGATGTTCTCGGGTCTCTGCAGTCCGTGGACAGTACGTTACGGCCACCCCACCTGAGGGTATGCAGTGGAGGGTCCTGCTACCTAACTGCCCACACACGGCCACGCTGTGGAAGGGGGCGGGGGAAGCTTGCTTGGACCTGGGTGGCAAAGGAGGTGGTGCGGATGTGGTCCCGGTGCTGGGACCAGAGCGCTGCTGGCCAGAGGGCAAGTAGCTCTCATAAGCAGGACTTCCAGTCCAGTTGGTGGCAATGAAAGCCCGCCTCCAGCTAATTAGCCTCCCTCGTGAGAGGTGTGTGCGCTCCCTGACAACCTTCTCGGTGATGGGGCTGGAAGGCTGCCACTCGGTAAATGCTGCCTTACGCCTTTCTGTTCCAGAGGCTTGTGTCATCTCTGAGCCACAGCGGACAACGTTGTGGAGCGCAATGACTGAAAACAAGGGTTCCTGGGGCAGCCTGACCACCCCCCCCCCCCCGCAATGCGGAGAGGAGGGAGGCGCACGGGGGGGAGGGGGGGAAAGGAGGGAGGTGCGCGGTGGGGGGGGAAGGAGAGGGGGAGGTGCGCGGTGGGGGGGGGAAGGAGAGGGGGAGGTGCGCGGTGGGGGGGGGAAGGAGAGGGGGAGGTGCGCGGTGGGGGGGGGGAAGGAGAGGGGGAGGTGCGCGGAGAGGGGGAGGTGCGCGGTGGGGGGGGAAGGAGAGGGGGAGGTGCGCGGTGGGGGGGGGAAGGAGAGGGGGAGGTGCGCGGGAGAGGCGCGGCGGGACATGTGTGTGTGTGTGTGTGTGGGGGGGGGGGGGAGTAAGTTTGAGGGGTCCGGTGCTGGAGAGGCCGTGTCAAATGTCTGACGGTATTTAGATCTTGCTGCACTGACTATCCTCAGGGCTCACAATGCCTGAAGGCAGCTCCATCACTGATTCCCCAGTCGTGTTTAAACTGCCTCAGGCTCCAGCTCCATAACAGGATTAGGGTTTCATGTGTGGCTGCCTCAATCTGCCCCATATCCACCTGTAGCTCAGAATGTAAATGGTCACCAGGCTAAAGTAAACCACTCGCTCGGGAATGGCTGGGTCACCTTCCAATTGATCCCTGAATCAATAGTCACACAGCAACACAGGTTCAAAACACTGCCAGCACGGCATTTAACCACATTCCCAAAACTAAATGACAAAATGAAGTTTGAGAACTGGGATAAACCATGTCAATAAAACATGATTTAAAGATAATCTCCGTCTCACTCCCTTTTTTCCCAAATAGTCCTATTATGTACATTTAAATACAAGCATTAAATATTTACACGCTGTTTGCAATAACAACAAGCTTTTGAGGTATCTGCCTCCTTCTTGGACCCTGAGCATTTAGTGGGCTGTAATTCCCCTTTGCTGACAGGTCATGTTTCCATTACGGGGAGAGGTTGCAGCCTAACATTGGACGGTTCTCCTGATGTCAGCTCCTCCGCTTGGTACAACATAACCTATTTCACTTTATTTCTGTTCTTCTGATGTTCTCTTATCTTCTGCTCGAAAAGCCCTGAAAAACACAGAGGAGAGGTCAGATAGGGATAGTTGTGCATGGGCTGTGGGGCAAGATTAAATAAATGTGCAGAGTCCATGTTTGAGTGTGCATGGACTGTGAATTGGGTTGGAATAGTCCATGAAAGCTTTGAATGTGTCGTATCCATTATTTTATGCAAGGGCTTTGACAGTTTTCAAATCTGAATAAGGGCAGATTGTGAATGTTTCTGCCTATTGCATACTGTGATTCAGAGAATTAATTGGGGATGGGATGGCTAAGAGGAATGGGTCAGAAATATTGTTTCCCCAGGCAGTGCAGAGCCCAAGGTCGCATAGGGCCAGTGGGCCACAGGTTGGCCCTATGATTGGCAGGAGTCACCCGCTTGGTGCTGTCTTACCTTCCTGAGAACAAGGTTGTCCCTCGAGCTCCTGAATAAACAGCGAGAACATCTGTGTCGCCATGAAGCTTTTGAGGAACCTGCGGATGGATTTGGATGTGATGGATTTGCGGAACTGCTTATCTTGGAAGCTGGTTTCATTCCCGTTTCTTTTAAGGTGAGCAGAATAGTGCCCGACGATTTTAATGAAGAAAAGCACGAAGGTATTTGTCACCATGTCGTTTAACTCCTGGCTGGCTGTTGGGTGGCAAGACATGGAGATATACATGAATACATGATCTCCACATCCAGCAAAGCTGCTGTCACACACACAACTATCTTCACTTACAGGCTCTGAAAATCCAAACCGAAACTCACATCATCTGCATTTTTCACCCGGGCTACCTTACACCATAATCTTTTACAACAGCAAATAGAAATGCTAACTTTCTTCATTTCGCAACTTAACACTCAAACATTGCCTTAAATGTAGACAAAAGGCCAACAAGCAGATTTATAAAGGAATCAGAGGTAACATGAGGAAACAGGTTTGACCTACACTGCAAGTTCTTGTGATCAGAAAGGCGCTATCTGAAAGGTTAGAGGAAGCAGATTCAGTAATAACTTTCAAAAAGGAAGAAAGTGTAAAAATGTGCAGGGAAAAATGAGCTGCTACCAATGTGACGGGCTGAATGGACGGGCTATGAACCATAGAATTCCTACAGTGCAGAAAGAGGCCATTCAGCCCATCGAGTCTGCACCGACTCTCTGAAAGAGTATCTTACCGAGGCCCATCTCCCTGCCCTTTCCCCATAACCCCACGCATTTACCATGGCCAATCCACCTAACCTACACATCTTGGGAGGAAACCCAGAGGAAACCCACGCAGACACGGGGAGAATGTGCAAACTCCACACAGACAGTGACCCGAGGCCAGAATTGAACCTGGGTCCCTGGCACTGAGAAGCAACAGTGCTAACCACTGTGCCACCGCACCACCCCTGAAGGTTTATACAGTTGTGCCAATATGCTATGTGCATGTCATTTTCTATAACTGGAAATGGATGGAGTGAGTCACTGGATCAGTGGTACATATGAATTAGGAGCAGGAGTAGGCCACTGGGCCCCTCGAGCCTGCTCCACCATTCAATATGGCTGATCTGAACGTAACCGCAGTGCAGAGGAAGATGCCAGGTTCCGATTCCCGCTCCACAGTTCCCAGTCATGTTGAGTGGGGACTGGAGCTCTGATGGGTGGTCTAGACTGACATCTGGCAGCATGGGTCTGGGAGGCCCTATCTCATCACATGTGTTGGGCGGAGTCCAGGAATCCCTCCTCCAGTAGAAGGAAACCATTGTCCCGCCTGACTATCAGTTGGGATACAGATGGAAAGTCACATTGTTGAGGCTGCGAAATGTTACACAATTTCACACTATTCTTCAGGGAGGGAAATGAAGGTACAGCAGGAAAGCAATAGGTACGACAAGAATTGATATCTGCTGGCTAACCTATTGTGACTCTGTAACTACTTAGTGAGGTTTTTCCAAATCTTCGAATTGATCAATGCCTTATTTATAAACAGTGCATTCAACAACGTGCTGTTCTGTTTCAATCAACACATTACTGGGATCATTGAGAGGCTGGATACACTGGGACTTCTTTCCCTGGAGCGTAGAAGGCTTGGGGTGATCTTACAAAGGGCTATAAAATAATGGGGGCATATATCAGCTAGATAGTCAACATCTTTTCCCCAAGATAGGGGAGTTTAACACTACAGGACATAGGTTTAAGGTGAGAGATACAAAAGGATCCAGAGGAGCAACTTTTTTCACACAGAGCGTGTGTGTCTGGAACAAGCTGCCAGAGGTAGTAGTAGAGGCGGGTACAATTTTGTCTTTTAAAAAGCATTTCGACAGTTACATGAGTAAAATTGTTATAGAGGGATATGGGCAAAACGCAGGCAATTGGGACTAGCTCAATGGTAAAAAGTGGACGGCATGGACAAGTTGGGCCGAAGGGCCTGTTTCCATGCTGTAAACCTCTATGACTCTAATTGGAAATGTTAATCAGAAGTACACAAGCTCAGATTTTCATTGTAAAGCAATCCACCTTAGTATTGATTCACAAACTAACACAACGGCAGACAAGACAAAGCCAGTCAGAAATAGTAACTGAGAGGGAAGATAAAGAATCAATCCGAGTTTGATTGGAGCTCAGGTCGGAGGTCGTGCAATCAGATTTCAATTCAATTCGCTGAGAATGCAGGAAGGTGAATGGGGAGCAGCAACTGTCCACGGCATGAAGAGACCAGAAACAGGATAAAATAATCAACTTCATCCTCATCTCATCCCAGTGTTCAAGAAAAGTGCAGGAAGACTCTCCCAGATCAGGGAATGGAGATTCAAGGCTTGGATGACCTTGGGCTTGATATCGAGTTCGAAGGAATTGAAAAGAAGAGTCATAGTCTTATACTCTGTGCCACGACTGATGAAAGCAAATGTCCCATATCCCTTCTTAACTATTCTATTCACCTGATCTACCCCAAGACCCTTCTGTTCCTCTGAGCTTCCCAGTGTCCTGCCATTCATTAAGTACTCCCTTGTCTTGTTTCTTCTTCCAACGTGCATCACTTCACACTTAGAGTTAAATACCATCTGCCACTGCTCTGCCTATCTGACCAACCCATCTATATCTTCCTGTAACTTACAATCATCTTCTTCACTATTAACCACCCTACCAATCTTGGTGCCATCTGCAAACTTGCTTATCATTCACACTACATTATCATCTATATCATTTCTGTATGTGTGTACGCCACTGGCCTCCAGTCTCTCAAACAGCCTTCTACCACCATCCTTTGTGTCTTATTATTAAGCCAGTTTCTGATCCATCTTGCTAAGTTTCCCTGAATTCAATGTGCTTTAACCTTCTCAATAAGTTTCCCATGTAGGAGCTTGTCAAAAGCTTTGCTAAAATCCATATAAAAAGCCATATAAAGACACCAAGAGAAATCCAAGATTGAGTGGTGGCAGACATAAAGAGTTGCACTTGCCAATGAAAAGGGAGGCCAAGAATTTGGATAGGAGGAGTTTACAATATTACGAGAAAGAATGAAAGGAGAAATACTTCACTGCCTCACTGCGCTCAATGGCTAGAGCTCATACTCTGAAGAAAATGGATGTTGGAAGCTCTGAAGAGAGAGGGAAGCTAAAGGAAGATGATACCTGCCCAGTGGAGTGATCTGAAGATATGTGAGGATGGCTGATGTGTGTAGGAGGTCACTGATACAGAGAAGGAAGGTGAAAAGGGGACAAAGAGAGATAACAGCAGATGCTGGGCTTTTCGTTAAAGCATTGAGCAGTTTGAGGACAAACTAGAATCCAACAAAGAGCACTTATTGTTAGTTTAGTTTTCAGAAAGACACCCTGCCAGAACAGGCTGAATGCAGACACATTCAGAGATAAAACCAGTCAGCAAAGTTTGAAAGAACAGAGTTTCAGTGAGCTAATGATCCATTAGACGAGGGGGTGAAGATTGATGCCTCTTACTCTGCTCAGTCTTTCTCTGGCTTTGCAGAGAGTTCAGAAGCTCCTTGTACAGCTTGTGTGGCAGAATGTCAAGTTCATCACCAACCTGCAGTGGAAAAGGACAAAATCATACATTCTCCTCCCAAAGTTAAATGCTCCAATGGGTACATGGTAGAGACCAGCACTCTCAGAGTCACTCCCACTCTCTGTGTGTGACTACTGACCAGAGTGCAGGTATACAGAGTACAGGCCAGTCACATAGCCAATAATCAGATGAAACAAACAATCGGATTGGCTCTTAAACTTGCAGGAGCACCACACCCAGATCCCTGTCAGATCCATCGTCTCTCAACTGGGAACAAGCAATCATCATTGCAGAATAACAATCACCTATTTACTCCAGAAACTGCCTTACTATTCTTAAACAGTCTCGCTTCAATTGGACATATTCTAGCTCCAATGAGGAACCTGCATACTTCCCACCTCACAACCACTAAAGCTATTTTAAAGTTTATTTATTAGTGTCACAGGTAGACTTACTTTAACACTGCAATGAAGTTACTGTGAAAATCCCCGAGTCGCCACACTCCGGTGCCTGTTCGGGTACACTGAGGGAGAATTTAGCATGGCCAATGCACCTAACCAGCACATCTTTCAGACTGTGGGAGGAAACCGGAGCACCTGGAGAAAACCCACGCAGACACGGGGAGAATGTGCAGACTCCGCACAGACAGTGACCCAAGCCGGGAATTGAACCCAGGTCCCTGGTGCTGTGAGGCAACAGTGTTAACCACTAGGTCACCGTGCCGTGCCACTAAAGAAGTTTGGGACATTCTGATGAAAGGTCACAATCCTGAGAACTCTGTTTATCCACAATTGCTGCCAGATTCACTGAACATTTCCGACCTTTCCTGTTTTAGTTTCTGAATAAACCCCTCATTAAAGGGGCACAGGGAATCAGGGATTGTGCCCAAGGCTGCAATACAAGCCTGCAAACTCTCTGTAATAGTTACTACCAACTAACCCTTCAGAAATCTACAGAACATTTACAGATAGGTCCACATAAAGAAAGCAGTTACTTACTTTCATCAAGAACGTACCCGTGTGCAAGTCCACCATTAAACACTGGAACAGAAAGGCAGAAAGCAATGTTATATAAATAGCAAAAGAGTGGTAAAAGGAGGAGTAGGGCTGATAGGGACCAAAAAGGGGGTTTAAACATAGAGGCTGGGGCCATGGCTGAGGTGTCAAATGAATATTTTGTATCTGGCTTTACCAAGGAGGTAGATGCCATCCAGGCCATGGTGACAGAGATGGAAATTCTGTCACTACAAGGAGGTGATATTGGATAGACTGTCTGCAGTTAGGGTTGATAAGGTACCAGCCATAATTTTTCAGTGAGGCCAGAGGATTGGAGAATTGCAAATCCAGGCCGGGGGTAGTAGCACAGTGGTATTGTGACAGGACTAGTAATCTAGAGACCCAGGGTCATGGGTTCGAATCCCAGCCTGGCAGATGGTGATTTCTTTTATCAATCATTGTTGATTTGTTGTTAAAAACCCATCTGGTTCACTAATATCCTGGAGGAAGGGAAACCTGCCACATGAGTCCAGAGCCACAGCAATGTGGTTGACTCTTAACTGCCCCTCAGAAATGGCCAAGCAAGGTACTCAGTTCAAGGATAATTAGGGATGGGCAATAAATGCTGGCCCAGTTGTGCCCACATCCGTTGAAAGAGAAAAAATACTATGCCCTTGTTCAAAGATGCCCAGCAATTACAGGTCAGTCAGTTTAACTTTGCTGGTGGGGAAACTTTTGGAAACAATAATTCAGCACAAAATTAATAGTCACATGGATGAATGCAGTTTAATTAAGAAAAGCCAGCATGGGTTTCTTAAGGGAAAATCATGTTTAACTTGCTGGATTTTTTTGAGGCGGCAACAGAGAAGGTCGTTTGGGGAGAGGGTTAAGTTGTTAATGTGGATTTCCAAAAGACATTCGATACAGAGCCACCAAACAGACCGGTGGGCAAAGTTATAGCTCATGGAATAAAAGTGACAGCAGCAACCTGGATACGGAATTGAGTGAATGGGCAAAAGAAGCAATTGTGACAATTCACACAGCGTGTGGTTCAGGTTTGTCTGAGAGCGGGTGGAGGCAGGTTCAACTGAAGTTTCAAAAGGGAATTGGACTGTTATCTGAAAAGGAAGAATGTGTTACAGGGAGAGGGTGGGAGAATGACACTAAGGGAATTACTGATTCAGAGAGCACCATCAGACACAATCGCCGGAACTCGACCACCTCGCCCGCCATGCAATTGGAGCGGGTGAGGGTCCGACAATGGAAATCTCCGTTGACCCAGGTGGCAATTTCCGTTCTCGCTCGAGCGAGGCTGTAAAATTTTGCCCAATGAGTGGAGTGGCCTCTTTCTGTGCTGTAAGAATTTGATGTTAGAAAATAAGGAGACAATGTGCAGCTCTCAATCAGGGTCCCAGCTGTACCCTCATTGCTCAGAAATGATGGGTTGAATAGCCTCTTACTCTGCTATACTAGTCAGTGATTCTCTGAGATAACAAGGCTCCCAGAAGGACAGCTGCAAACATGAACAGTGGGTCGGGTTCCCCGGGCAGAGGATGGGAGGTCTGAACTGGGATTGAACTGGGCTGTGGGACAGTCTGCTGTAACTGGAAAGATTAAACCTGACCTTTGCTGGTTATGGTGAGAATTCATTCCTGCAAGTCCTTGCGACCATAAATACGGCTATTACTGACCCGAACATGAGTGGGGTTTCTGCAGACAGAGTTGAGAGGGATGAGAATAAAACCTCTTTGGAAAATGTGTGTCTAAATGAGGTACAGGGGCAGAGTGTTCTGGTGTGCAGGAACATAAATCAGTATCAGTGACAGGAGTTAATACAGTCATGAAACATACTGGGGCTTTAGAAATAGACGCAAGGAATAAATGATGAATCTTTCTAAAACATTGGTTTGGTTTCAACGGGAGTATTGTGTCCAGTTCTGGGCACCACAGTTTAAGGAGAATGTGAAGGCACGCAGGAAGGTACAGGGAAGATTTACCAGAATGGTTCCAAGGCTGATGGATAGATCAGAGAGGCTGGAGCTGTTCTCCATAGAGAAGAGGTGGTTTGAGAGAGGTCTTAAAACCAGGGGTCTGGACAGAGCAAATCGGAAGAAAGGTGGAGAGCCAGAGGGCACAGATTGAAGGTGATTGAGATCTGGACAAGTGGTGAGAATCTGGACTGCGCTTCCTGACAGCGTGGAGGACGCAGATTCAATCGAGCTTTTCAAAACTGAGTCAGAGTGAAACCTGGTTAGAAACAAAGATTACAAGCTATCGGAGAAGGTGAGGGAGTGAGTCGGTTACACACTGCTTTTGCAGAGAGCTGGCATCAATGTGATGGTCTGAATGGCCTCCTGAGTTGCAGCCATTCTACCATTTTGTAGAGTGAGGTGGAGACCCATTTCTTGCACTCACCTCCTCAATGGGCAGTTCCTTCAACTGTTCCAGAAACTGTCTCTGAACTCCCACCACGAAAGGCGTTGGAGAGCACACTGTGTCCACCATCACCTTGGGCAGCACTGGGATAAAAGTGTGCTGCCAGGTGAATGGGTAGAGCAGGGCAGCGATGCCATGGATACACTGCGACAGGATGCTGGAGGAAGCAGGAAGATCCCAGAGTTAGAGACAGTATCCACAGACAACATTAAAGCACGGGCCAATAGGAAGACAGCCATCCATTGTTGGAGGATGAAACCGGTGATCTTACTGTTAGTGAAATGTCACCTCTTTCTCCTTTCAAACCAGTTACAGCCACAGCATCAGCTTCAACCTAGGATCATAAAATACTCCACAGCCTTCCAATGTCACCAATACTCAACTGTCCTCGCCTCGTGATATCCTGACCTGCACTGTATTTCCAATATCACACCCTCTCCACGACAGGTACAGCATAGGACTAGATATAGAGTAAAGCTCCCTCAAAACTGTGCCCATCAAACACTCCCAGGACAGGTACAGTACTGGATTAGGTAGAAAGTAAAGCTCCCCCCATACTGTCCCCATCAAACACTCCCAGGACAGGTACAGCACGGGGTTAGATACAGAGTAAAGCTCCCTCTACACTGTCCCCATCAAACACTGCCATGATTGGGCTCTGTACAGTCAGGGGCTCAGTCCTAGCTGTGGAACTTTATTTGGGCTTAACCTGAGTACAAGGTTGTGATTGCAAAAATGTTCCTCTACCAGATCTCTTCCCATTCCGCTGGGCTGGAATTGTGGATTTCTTTCAGCCGAATTTCTGGGAGATTTTGGCTGTCTAGCCTTCAAATCCTTGGACTGGAGGAAGGTTGAGGACTCATTATGTGGTTTGTACATCTCACTGACGACATCACTGAATACCAGTTTGACTGGGCTTCTGAACCGCTCGATGCTGTCCATTGGATCACTGTTCAACTGGACCACAACTCCATTTCGTCAACTGTCATCCGTATCATGCAACACAAGAAATAGGAGCAGGAGGAGACTCAGTCCCTCGAACCTGCTCCACCAATGAATATGATCAGGACCAGTCTTCCACCACTTTCCGTACACTCTCCACATCCTCTGATTTCCTGAGAGATTAAAAATCTCACAATCATAGCCTGAGGTATATTCAACAATGGAGGATCCACCCTCACTCTTAAATGATCAGCCCTTTATCCTGAGACTGTTCCCACAGCCAGGGGAAACAATCTCGCAGTGCTTACCCTGCCAAACCCCTTCTTAATCTCGTGTGTTTTAATGAGATAGTCTCTCATTCTCCAGGGAGTCTAGGCCCAATTGACCCTGCCCCTCACTCCAGGGGCCAATCTATTGAACCTTTGCTGTACCAGCTCCACTGCAAGTATATCCTTCCCTAAAGATGGAGACCAAAACTGCACACAATACCACAGGTGTGGTCTCATCAAAACCCTGTATGACCGCAGCAAGACTTTCTGATTCCTCTATTCCAATTACTTTGTCATAAAAGCTAACATCCCATCTGCCATCCTAATCACTTGCTGCACCTGAATGCTAACTTTCTGTGAGTATACCCAAGACTTTCTCAACACCAATATTTACATGTTTCACACCTTTTAAAAAATATCCTGCTTTTCCATTCTTGTGACCTCACAGTTTCCCACAGTATCGGCAGAATCTTCTGCTGTCCCTGGTGGTGGCTTTGAAGGATTGGGCAAGTAATTCGGCATACCAGAATCTGCTGCCTTCCCACCAGCTGCAATGTTTTGGGGGGGGGTGGGGGGGGTTGCTGCTGCTGCTGCTGACCCACTTGCACCCTTCCCCCCCGTGACCTCTATCCCATAAAGTCCCACCATTACCTAATTACCTATCTGTGGTCAGGGCCGTGCTGCAATCCTGGGACTCCAGTGCCTGTCCTTCCAGCGGCAGCCACGACTTTGCCATGGTGCTGCTGAGCACAAGAGCTGCTGGCCTTTGATTGGCCAGCAGCTCTTTGTAGGCGAGACTTCCATTCCCAGGATCTTGGTTCCAGGGGAAGGCCTGGTGCTGACCTTGCCACTGCCTGGATGGCTTGTGGTTTCACAGGCCTTCCCAAAGAGAGGCAGCAAAGGTCCCTCATAGGCAAGACTCTCCTCTGTCTCCCTACTGCTTTGGGTCCCACCCCCCCTGACAAACTAGTTGGATTGGATTTTGGATTTGCATTGAATTTTGCATTGGATTGAATTTTTGTCAATATGATTTGACAAAAAGGAAATAACATCCATAATATGGTTGGATTTTACATTCAGTTTGAGGGAGAGAGCAGAGGGTCTGAGACTATGTTATTAAGTATAAAGGCAATTGTGAGTACAGTACACGGCCGTACTGAGAGGGGATATATCCAAGGGTTCGGCCACTGTGTCTATATGAGTAGAACTGAGAAATAAGAAGGGGGCAATCACTTTGATAGGGTTGTACTATAGGCTCCCAAATAGTCAGCGGGAAATTGAGGAGCAAATATGTAAGGAGATTACAGATAGCTCCAAGAAAAATAGGGTGGTAATAGTAGGGGATTTTAACTTTCCCAACATTGACTGGGACAGCCATAGTATTAGAGGGTTGTTTGGAGAGAAATTTGTTGAGTGCATTCAGGAGGAATTTCTCATTCAGTATGTGGATGGCCCGACTAGAGAGGGGCAAAACTTGACCTCCTCTTGGGAAATACGGAAGGGCAGGTGACAGAAGTGTTAGTGAGGGATCACTTTGGGACCAGTGACCATAATTCTATTAGTTTTAAGATAGCTATGGAGAATGATAGGTCTGGCCCAAAAGTTAAAATTCTAAATTGGGACAAGGCCAATTTTGATGGTATCAGGCAGGAACTTTCAAAAGTTAATTGGGGGAGTCTGTGGGAAGGCAAAGGGACGTCTGGTAAGTGGGAGGCTTTCAAAAGTGTGTTAACCAGGGTTCAGGATAAGCACATTCCTCTTCGAGTGAAGGGCAAGACTGGTAGAAGTAGGGTACCCTGGATGACTCGGGATATTAAGGCCCTAGTCAAGAAGGAGGAGGCACATGACATGCATAGGCAGTTGGGATCAAGTGAATCCCTTGAAGAGTATAGGATGTGTAGGAGTAGAGTTAAGAGAGAAATCAGGAGGGCAAAAAGGGGACATGAGGTTGTTTTGGCAGATAAGGCAACGGAGAATCCAAAGAACTTCTCCAAATACATAAAGGCCAAAAGAGTAAGTAGGAGAGAGTAGGGCCACTTAAGGATCAACAAGGTCATCTATATGCAGATCCACAACAGATGGCTGAGATCCTAAATTAATATTTCTCATCAGTATTTACTGTCGAGAAAAGCATGGATGTTAGGGAACTTGGGGAAATAAATAGTGATGTCTTGAGGAGTGTACATATAACAGAGAAGGAGGTGCTGGAAGTCTTAAAGCGCATCAAGGTAAATAAATCCCCGGGACCTGATGAAGTGTATCCCAGGACATTGTGGGAGGCTAGGGAGGAAATTGCGGGTCCCCTAGCAGAGATATTTGAATCATCGATAGTCACAGGTGAGGTCCCTGAAGATTGGAGGATGGCAAATGTTGTGCCTTTATTTAAAAAAGGCTGCAGGAAAAAGCCTGGGAACTACAGGCCGGTGAGCCTCACATCTGTGGTGGGTAAGTTGTTGGAAGGTATTTTGAGAGACAGAATCTACAGGCATTTAGAGATGCAAGGACTGATTCGGGATAGTCAGCATAGCTTTATGACTGGAAAATCATGTCTCACAAATTTGATTGAGTTTTTTGAAGGGGTAACCAAGAAGGTAGATGAGGGCAGTGCAGTTGATGTTGTCTACATGGACTTTCGCAAGGCCTTTGACAAGGTACCGCATGGTAGGTTGTTGCATGAGGTTAAATCTCACGGGATCGAGGGTGAGATAGCTAAATGGATACAAAATTGGCTGCTTGACAGAAGCCAGAGGGTGGTTGTTTTTCAAACTGGAGGCCTGTGACCAGCGGTGTGCCTCAGGGATCAGTGCTGGGTCCACTATTATTTGTCATTTATATTAATGATTTGTATGAGAATATAGGGGGCATCGTTAGTAAGTTTGCAGATGGCACTAAGATTGGTGGCATAGTGGACAGTGAAGAAGGTTATCTCGGATTGCAACGGGATCTTGATCAATTGGGCCAGTGGGCTGATGAATGGCAGATGGAGTTTAATTTAGATAAATGCGAGGTGATACATTTTGATAGATTGAACCAAGGCAGGACTTACTCAGTTAATGGTAGGGCCTTGGGGAGAGTTACAGAACAAAGAGATCTAGGGGTACAGGTTCATAGCTCCTTGAAAGTGGAGTCACAGGTGGACAGAGTGGTGAAGAAGGCATTCAACATGCTTGGTTTCATTGGTCAGAGCATTGAGTACAGGAGTTGGGACGTCTTGTTGAAGCTGTACAAGACATTGGTAAGGCCACACTTGGAATACTCTGTACAGTTCTGGTCACCCTATTATAGAAAGGATATTATTAAACTAGAAAGAGTCCAGAAGAGATTTACTCGGATGCTACCGGGACTTGATGGTTTGAGGTATAAGGAGAGGCTGGATAGACTGAGACTTTTTTCTCTGGAGTGTAGAAGGCTGAGGGGTGATCTTATTAGAATAAAATAATGAGGGGTACAGATCAGCTAGATAGTCAATATCTTTTCCCAAAGGTAGGGGAGTCTAAAACTAGAGGGCATAGGTTTAAGGTGAGAGGGGAGAGATACAAAAAGGTCCAGAGGGACAATTTCGTTTTACACAGAGGGTGGTGAGTGTCTGGAACAAGCTGCCAGAGATAGTAGTAGAGGTGGGTACAATTTTGTGTTTTAAAAAGCATTTGGACAGTTACATGGGTAAGATGGGTATAGAGGGATATGGGCCAAATGCGGCAACTGGGACGAGGTTAGGTGTTTAAAAAAAAAGGGCGGCATGGACAAGTTGGGCTGAAGGGCCCAACTTGTCCATGCCCCCTCCTCCAGTGAACTAACCCCCTCCCCCAGTGAACTAACCCCCCCCCAGTGAACTAACCCCCCCCCAGTGAACTAACCCCCCCCCCAGTGAACTAACCCACCCCCCCAGTGAACTAACCCCCCAGTGAACTAACCCCCCTCCCCAGTGAACTAACCCCCCTCCCCAGTGAACTAACCCCCCTCCCCAGTGAACTAACCCCCCTCCCCAGTGAACTAACCCCCCCCCCCAGTGAACTAACCCCCCCCCCAGTGAACTAACCCCCCTCCCCAGTGAACTAACCCCCCTCCCCAGTGAACTAACCCCCCTCCCCAGTGAACTAACCGCCCCCCCCAGTGAACTAACCGCCCCCCCCCAGTGAACTAACCGCCCCCCCCCAGTGAACTAACCCCTCCCCCAGTGAACTAACCCCTCCCCCAGTGAACTAACCCCCTCCCCCAGTGAACTAACCCCCTCCCCCAGTGAACTAACCCCCCCCCCAGTGAACTAACCCCCCCCCCAGTGAACTAACCCCCTCCCCCAGTGAACTAACCCCCTCCCCCAGTGAACTAACCCCCTCCCCCAGTGAACTAACCCCCCCCCAGTGAACTAACCCCCTCCCCCAGTGAACCAACCCCCCCTCCCCAGTGTACTTACCCCCTCCCCCAGTGTACTTACCCCTCTCCCAGTGTACTTACCCCCTCCCCCATTGTACTTACCCCATCCCCCAGTGTACTTACCCCTCCCCCCAGTGTACTTACCCCTCCCCCAGTGTACTTACCCCCTCCCCCAGTGTACTTACTCCTCCCCCAGTGTACTTACCCCTCCCCCAGTGTACTTACCCCCTCCCCAGTGAACTTACTCCCTCCCCCAGTGTACTTACCCTCTCCCCCAGTGTACTTACCCTCTCCCCCAGTGTACTTACCCCTCTCCCAGTGTACTTACCCCCTCCCCCAGTGTACTTACCCCCTCCCCCAGTGTACTTACCCCCTCCCCCAGTGTACTTACCCCCTCCCTCAGTGTACTTACCCCCTCCCCCAGTGTACTTACCCCCTCTCCCAGTGTACTTACCCCCTCCCCAGTGAACTTACTCCCTCCCCAGTGAACTTACTCCCTCCCCCAGTGTACTTACCCCCTCCCCCAGTGTACTTACCCCTCCCCCAGTGTACTTACCCCTCCCCCAGCGTACTTACCCCTCCCCCAGTGTACTTACCCCTCTCCCAGTGTACTTACCCCCTCCCCCAGTGTACTTACCCCCTCCCCAGTGAACTTACTCCCTCCCCAGTGAACTTACTCCCTCCCCCAGTGTACTTACCCCTCCCCCAGTGTACTTACCCCCTCCCCCAGTGTACTTACCCCCTCCCCCAGTGTACTTACCCCTCCCCCAGTGTACTTACCCCTCCCCCAGTGTACTTACCCCCTCCCCCAGTGTACTTACCCCCGCCCCCAGTGTATTTACCCCCTCCCCCAGTGTGCTTACCCCATCCCCCAGTGTATTTACCCCCTCCCCCAGTGTACTTACCCCCGCCCCCAGTGTACTTACCCCATCCCCCAGTGTACTTACCCCCGCCCCCAGTGTATTTACCCCCTCCCCCAGTGTATTTACCCCCATATTTGATTTCCTCTCTTGTACCTGAGTTCCTCTGCCAGGAATATCAGCCGTCTTTCTAGCAGCAATGAGGCGAAGATTTGGATAACGTTTTCCTCAGGCAAGTATTTGAAGAGTGAGGAGAAATCTACATGTTCGAGTCGAGAGTCGGAGGGCCGTGTGAGCTTGATGATCTACAGAGGACAAAGCAGATGAACAAAAGCCTTCACTCTGAGGCACAAATCAGCACGGTGTCTCTGTTAAGTGTTTGCACACAACTTGTTTTACAAGTGTTTTATTAACCAGATTAGGGGCTGTGTTAAAGGCCAATCCTGCTCTAATGCTGGATCAAGTCTGGGTTTCTCCACTTCATTCACACTCCTCGGTAGAAGGCATTGGGAAAGTATCAGAAACTGGCACAAGTCCATTACAGTCTCCAGAAGGCTACTCATTCACCATGCCAACGGGTTTACAGAATGCCTGGTCTCTGAACCTCCCCTACGTTTGACTAAAGCATGATCCTGCCTCATTGGCATTGTATTCCCAAGAATGGTCCATTCCTGTTTTGATATAACAGTCCACAGTGTCTGAATGGCCTCCTCCTGTTCCAGGGGATAACTGGCTTTCTCTCATGTGTCAGGTTCGAGGGGCTGAATGGTCTCCTCCTGTTCCAGAGGATGAATGGCCTCATCCTGGCTCAGGGGGTTAAATGGTCTATTCACGCCCCTCTGCTCTCCCATTTATAAACTTGTAACTGGAATAATCTATTTTTTTATGTCATGGTCAGATGTGAAGATTGGAAATATATATGGGCTGATTTTCCAGCTCCAGCTGATGGCAACCTCGCACCCACCCCCTTCCCCCCCACCCCACGGCCGATTCCCTTGGTATGCCCGATCAGCAAACATTGCAGAATGCCATCGACATCAGCAGGACTGGAAGGTCCCCCACCAGCCAATGTTGAGCCACTGTTTCAGGACGCCCCCGCCTGAGTGTTGAGGCAGAAGTCTTCCAATGTTTCAAAGCTTGGGCTCCAGTGAGAGGAGCTGCCTCCTCCTCCCCCATCACCCAATTTTACCCAATGCAAGATTCAAACTCAGAAACACAATCAGAAGTACAATGAAAGGATTCTTCCGAGGGGAGACTGACTGATTGTAGGGTATCCCACAGAGCAAGACATCTAAAAAGGTTTCAGCAGTTTGCAGTTTCTAATGAGGGCCAGAGTTCTTTCTGCTGCCACCAGCACAGTGCGGGCTGTTGCCTGGAGTTCTGTTCATGTTGGATGTCAAAAGAGTTCAGTTCCACTGGGCAATATTACAGTAAAGCTTAGAGGTCATGAGAAATACCTCCCACCACTCCACCTCCATGAGGAACAGAGGAGGTATGTTCCCATGGCTGGAATTTTCAGATGTTTAATTAGAGTCAGGATTTTTTTTGTTCTTGGAGACGCTGGTTTCGGGTTGTTAAACAAAGCCCCCTATTGAAACCACTGTGTTAAAACACTTAATGCTTCGGTCATTAGCACCATTATTGGAGGATTTGTTTTTGAACAATGCCAGTTTTCATATTCATGGGGGAGGCGATGGCACAGTGATATTGTCACTGGGCTAGTAATCCCGAGACCCAGGGTAATGTTCTGGGGACCTGGGTTCAAATCCCACCACGGCAGATGGTGAAATTTGAATTTAAAAATCTAATGATGACCATGAAGCCATTGTCGATTGTTGTAAAAACCCATCTGGTTCACTAATGTCCTTGAGGGACATTATTTAGTCTGACCTTCATATGATTTCAGAGCTACAGCAGCGATGCCCAGATCCCATGAAAGAATTTTTCTAAACCAGCTGGGGCAGTTTGCCATTGTCTGTGTTCATGCCAGGTGTTTTACATTCCAGACGTCTTTGTTCAGTCAGAAACTTCCAGAAGGCAGCATGTGACCAGACAGCTACCTTGTCAGCTGAGCAATTTTGAAAAACATTCAAAAAATGACTTTATAAAGTATTCCTGCTGACGAGGATATGTGGGCGGAATGTCCCATTCCCCCATGATGTGCCTTGTGGTGTTGTCCAATCAGTCAGTCTCCCCTCGGAAGAAACCTTTCATTGTACTCCTGATTCTGGACACATGTAAAACCCTAAATTGTATTTTATGTTGGTCGTGCCCTCAACCTTCTTCCTTACCTCCCGTTTATTGTGCGAATGTAAAAGGGGTGGAGATTGTGAAACCCTTCTCACGCATGTTTCATCTTAACTTGAGTTTGCTGTGCAAATTATTCATAGAGGATTGAAACTCTCCAAATTTAAGAATTGGGGCAAATATGGCTCCATTTATAAAGGAGGAAATCAGAATAAAAACACCTTTCTGTTTCTGGACGATGGTGAGCAGGGAAATCAGGACAGTTTAAGTTGACCCCCCCCCCCCCAGCACTCCACCCCACCACCTCCTCGAGTGAGGTTGTGAGTTTACATCAAATTTGTGTCTGGTGCCGATTGTCCAAACTCAGCTCATGTTCCACCATGTCAAAGGTCAATGTCTACTTTAAGGTAGCAAGCCAGAGGACAAGGGTAAATCCACTTAGATTAATGAAAACAGAATTCCCACTGTTATCATTCTCATTAGCATCATTTGCGATTCCTCGGATGCTGAAACAGTCCATGTCCAAATGCAACAGGATCTGGACAACATTCAGGCTTGGGCTGACAAGTGGCAGGTAACATTTACACTATCAAGTGACAGATAAGATCCACCTCCAACAAGACAGAGTCAGTCGACCCATCTCCCCTTGTTGTTCAACAGCATTACAATCACTCAACCCCCACTATCAACATCCTGGGAGTTACCACTGACCAGAAACTGAACTGGACCCAGCCAAATAAATACTGTGGCTACAAATGCAGATCAAACTCTGGGAATCCTGCAATGAGTAACTAACCTCCTGACTCCCCAGAGCCTGTCCACCAGGACAGCAAATAAACCTGTTGGACTTTAACCTGGTGCTGTGAGACTTTTTAATGTATCCACCATCGTCCAACACTGGCATCTCCACATCATGGCTACAATCTACAAGGCACAAGTCAGGAGTGTGGTGGAATACTCCTCACTGGCCTGGATGGCTGCAGCTCCAACAACACTCAAGAAGCTCGACACCATCCAGGACAAAGCAGCCCACTTGATTGGCACCACATCCAAAACCTTCAATATTCACTCCCTCCACCACCAATGCACAGTGACAGCTGTGTGCACCATCTATAAGATGGTCTATAAGTCGGCACAGGCTTGGAGGGCCGAAGGGCCTGTTTCCTGTGCTGTACTGTTCTTTGTTCTTTGATGCACTGCAGGAACTCAGTAAGGTACCGGAGGCAGCACCTTCCAAACCCACAAACTCTACCATCTGGAATGACGGGCAGATAGCTAGGAACACCAGCACCTGGAGTTCCGCTCTCAGTCACTAACCAGCCTGACTTGGAAACATAACACTGTTCCTTCACCGTTACTGGGGCAGAGGCCTGAAAGTCCCTCCCTAACAGCAATGTGGGTGTACCTACATCTCACGGACAGCAGCGATGCAAGGCAGCAGCTCACTGTCACCTTCTGAAGAGCAATTAGGGGTGGGCAATTGTTGCCAGCCAGCAGTGATGGCCACATGTTGAAAACTGAGAGAGAGATGATTTGTGAAATATCCAATAATGTTAGTGGTTGAAGATTCACCTCTGTTCCCGACTCTGGGATGAAGCTTTTGACAGAGACAGTCTTCCCGGGAGCGGGGAAGGCTGCTTCCCGCAGGCCCTGCATGAAGGGGTAAATGACAGCCAAAGAGATTTGTCTGCGTTTCTCAACTTCATCGAGGATCTAGAGAGAGAGAGAGGAAAGCAGTGAAATCATCATCAAAACACAATGACTGCTGCCCAAAAAAAAACACCGCACTGTCCAACAAATGGCACCTGTAAACACACCGCACTGCCCAGCAAACAGCATCTGTAAACACACCGCACTGCCCAGCAAACAGCATCTGTAAACACACCGCACTGCCCAGCAAACAGCGCCTGTAAACACACAGCACTGCCCAGCAAACAGCGCCTGTAAACACACCGCACTGCCCAGCAAACAGCGCCTGTAAACACACCGCACTGCCCAGCAAAGAGCGCCTGTAAACACACAGCACTGCCCCGCAAAAAACACCTGTAAACACACCGCACTGCCCAACAAACAGCGCCTGTAAACACACCGCACTGCCCAGGAAACAGTGCCCGTAAACACACCGCACTGCCCAACAAACAGCGCCTGTAAACACACAGCACTGCCCAACAAACAGCCCCTGTAAACACACCGCACTGCCCAGCAAACAGCGCCTGTAAACACACCGCACTGCCCAGCAAACAGCGCCTGTAAACACACCGCACTGCCCAGCAAACAGTGCCCGTAAACACACAGCACTGCCCAGCAAACAGTGCCTGTAAACACACTGCACTGCCCAGCAAACAGCGCCTGTAAACACACCGCACTGCCCAGCAAACAGCGCCTGTAAACACACAGCACTGCCCCGCAAACAACACCTGTAAACACACCGCACTGCCCAACAAACAGCGCCTGTAGACACCGCGCACTGCCCAGCAAACAGCGCCTGTAAACACACCGCACTGCCCCGCAAACAGCGCCTGTAAACACACCGCACTGCCCCGCAAACAGCGCCTGTAAACACACCGCACTGCCCCGCAAACAGCCCCTGTAAACACACCGCACTGCCCAGCAAACAGCGCCTGGAAACAAACCGCACTGCCCAACAAACAGCGCCTGTAGACACCGCGCACTGCCCAGCAAACAGCGCCTGTAAACACACCCCACTGACCCGCAAACAGTGCCTGTAAACACACCGCACTGTCCAGCAAACAGCGCCTGTAAACACACCGCACTGCCCCGCAAACAGCGCCTGCAAACACACCGCACTGCCCAACAAACAGCGCCTGTAGACACACCGCACTGCCCAACAAACAGCGCCTGTAAACACACCGCACTGCCCCGCAAACAGCCCCTGTAAACACACAGCACTGCCCAACAAACAGCGCCTGTAAACACACCGCACTGCCCAGCAAACAGCCCCTGTAAACACACCGCACTGCCCAGCAAACAGCCCCTGTAAACACACCGCACTGCCCCGCAAACAGCCCCTGTAAACACACAGCACTGCCCAGCAAACAGCCCCTGTAAACACACCACACTGCCCAGCAAACAGTGCCTGTAAACACACCGCACTGCCCCGCAAACAGCGCCTGTAAACACACCGCACTGCCCCGCAAACAGCCCCTGTAAACACACCGCACTGCCCAGCAAACAGCGCCTGGAAACAAACCGCACTGCCCAACAAACAGCGCCTGTAGACACCGCGCACTGCCCAGCAAACAGCGCCTGTAAACACACCCCACTGACCCGCAAACAGTGCCTGTAAACACACCGCACTGTCCAGCAAACAGCGCCTGTAAACACACCGCACTGCCCCGCAAACAGCGCCTGTAAACACACCGCACTGCCCAACAAACAGCGCCTGTAGACACACCGCACTGCCCAACAAACAGCGCCTGTAAACACACCGCACTGCCCCGCAAACAGCCCCTGTAAACACACAGCACTGCCCAACAAACAGCGCCTGTAAACACACCGCACTGCCCAGCAAACAGCCCCTGTAAACACACCGCACTGCCCAGCAAACAGCCCCTGTAAACACACCGCACTGCCCCGCAAACAGCCCCTGTAAACACACAGCACTGCCCAGCAAACAGCCCCTGTAAACACACCACACTGCCCAGCAAACAGTGCCTGTAAACACACCGCACTGCCCCGCAAACAGCGCCTGAAAACACACCGCACTGCCCCGCAAACAGCGCCTGTAAACACACCGCACTGCCCCGCAAACAGCCCCTGTAAACACACCGCACTGCCCAGCAAACAGCGCCTGGAAACAAACCGCACTGCCCAACAAACAGCGCCTGTAGACACCGCGCACTGCCCAGCAAACAGCGCCTGTAAACACACCCCACTGACCCGCAAACAGTGCCTGTAAACACACCGCACTGTCCAGCAAACAGCGCCTGTAAACACACCGCACTGCCCCGCAAACAGCGCCTGTAAACACACCGCACTGCCCAACAAACAGCGCCTGTAGACACACCGCACTGCCCAACAAACAGCGCCTGTAAACACACCGCACTGCCCCGCAAACAGCCCCTGTAAACACACAGCACTGCCCAACAAACAGCGCCTGTAAACACACCGCACTGCCCAGCAAACAGCCCCTGTAAACACACCGCACTGCCCAGCAAACAGCCCCTGTAAACACACCGCAGTGCCCCGCAAACAGCCCCTGTAAACACACAGCACTGCCCAGCAAACAGCCCCTGTAAACACACCACACTGCCCAGCAAACAGTGCCTGTAAACACACCGCACTGCCCAGCAAACAGCGCCTGTAAACACACCGTACTGCCCAGCAAACAGCGCCTGTAAACAAACCGCACTGCCCAGCAAACATTGCCTGTAAACACACCGCACTGCCCAGCAAACAGTGCCTGTAAACACACCGCACTGCCCAGCAAACAGCGCCTGTAAACACACCGTACTGCCCAGCAAACAGCGCCTGTAAACACAACGCACTGCCCAGCAAACATTGCCTGTAAACACACCGCACTGCCCAGCAAACAGTGCCTGTAAACACACCGCACTGCCCCGCAAACAACACCTGTAAACACACCGCACTGCCCAGCAAACAGCGCCTGTAAACACACCGCACTGCCCCGCAAACAGCGCCTGTAAACACACCGCACTGCCCAGCAAACTGTGCCTGTAAACACACCGCACTGTCCAGCAAACAGCGCCTGTAAACACACCGCACTGCCCAGCAAACAGTGCCTGTAAACACACCGCACTGCCCAAAAAACAGCGCCTGTAAACACACCGCACTGCCCCGCAAACAGCCCCTGTAAACACACCGCACTGCCCAGCAAACAGCCCCTGTAAACACACCGCACTGCCCCGCAAACAGCCCCTGTAAACACACAGCACTGCCCAGCAAACAGCCCCTGTAAACACACCACACTGCCCAGCAAACAGTGCCTGGAAACACACCGCACTGCCCAGCAAACAGCGCCTGTAAACACACCGTACTGCCCAGCAAACAGCGCCTGTAAACAAACCGCACTGCCCAGCAAACATTGCCTGTAAACACACCGCACTGCCCAGCAAACAGTGCCTGTAAACACACCGCACCGCCCAGCAAACAGCGCCTGTAAACACACCGTACTGCCCAGCAAACAGCGCCTGTAAACACACCGCACTGCCCAGCAAACATTGCCTGTAAACACACCGCACTGCCCAGCAAACAGTGCCTGAAAACACACCGCACTGCCCCGCAAACAACACCTGTAAACACACCGCACTGCCCAGCAAACAGCGCCTGTAAACACACCGCACTGCCCCGCAAACAGCGCCTGTAAACACACCGCACTGCCCAGCAAACTGTGCCTGTAAACACACCGCACTGCCCAGCAAACAGCGCCAGTAAACACACCGCACTGCCCAGCAAACAGCGCCTGTAAACACACCGCACTGCCCAGCAAACAGCGCCTGTAAACACACCGCACTGCCCAGCAAACAGTGCCCGTAAACACACAGCACTGCCCAGCAAACAGTGCCTGTAAACACACTGCACTGCCCAGCAAACAGCGCCTGTAAACACACCGCACTGCCCAGCAAACAGTGCCTGTAGCCACACCGCACTGCCCAGCGAACAGTGCCTGTAAACACACCGCACTGCCCAACAAACATTGCCTGTAAACACACCACACAGCCCAGCAAACAGCGCCTGTGAACACACCGCACTGCCCAGCAAACATTGCCTGTAAACACACCGCACAGCCCAGCAAACAGCGCCTGTAAACACACCGCACTGCCCAGCAAAGAGCGCCTGTAAACACACAGCACTGCCCCGCAAAAAACACCTGTAAACACACCGCACTGCCCAACAAACAGCGCCTGTAAACACACCGCACTGCCCAGGAAACAGTGCCCGTAAACACACCGCACTGCCCAACAAACAGCGCCTGTAAACACACAGCACTGCCCAACAAACAGCCCCTGTAAACACACCGCACTGCCCAGCAAACAGCGCCTGTAAACACACCGCACTGCATAGCAAACATTGCCTGTAAACACACCGCACTGCCCAGCAAACATTGCCTGTAAACACACCGCACAGCCCAGCAAACAGTGCCTGTAAACACACCGCACTGCCCAGCAAACAGCGCCTGTAAACACACAGCACTGCCCCGCAAACAACACCTGTAAACACACCGCACTGCCCAACAAACAGCACCTGTAAACACACCGCACTGCCCAGCAAACAGTGCCCGTAAACACACAGCACTGCCCAACAAACAGCGCCTGTAAACACACCGCACTGCATAGCAAACATTGCCTGTAAACACACCGCACTGCCCAGCAAACACCGTCTGTAAACACACCGCACTGCCCAGCAAACACCGTCTGTAAACACACCGCACTGCCCAGCAAACATTGCCTGTAAACACACCGCACTGCCCAGCAAACAGTGCCCGTAAACACACAGCACTGCCCAACAAACAGCCCCTGTAAACACACCGCACTGCCCAGCAAACAGCGCCTGTAAACACACCGCACTGCATAGCAAACATTGCCTGTAAACACACCGCACTGCCCAGCAAACACCGTCTGTAAACACACCGCACTGCCCAGCAAACAGCACCTGTAAACACACCGCACTGCCCAGCAAACATTGCCTGTAAACACACCGCACTGCCCAGCAAACATTGCCTGTAAACACACCGCACTGCCCAGCAAACATTGCCTGTAAAGACACCGCACTGCCCAGCAAACAGCGCCTGTAAACACACCGCACTGCCCCGCAAACAGCGCCTGTAAAGACACCGCACTGCCCCGCAAACAGCGCCTGTAAAGACACCGCACTGCCCCGCAAACAGCGCCTGTAAACACACCGCACTGCCCCGCAAACAGCGCCTGTAAAGACACCGCACTGCCCCGCAAACAGCGCCTGTAAACACACCGCACTGCCCCGCAAACAGCGCCTGTAAACACACCGCACTGCCCCGCAAACAGCGCCTGTAAAGATACCGCACTGCCTCGCAAACAGCGCCTGTAAAGACACCGCACTGCCCAGCAAACAGCACCTGTGAACACACCTCACTGCCCAGCAAACAGCGTCTGTAAACACACCGCACTGCCCAGCAAACAGCGTCTGTAAACACACCGCACTGCCCAGCAAACAGCGCCAGTAAACACACCGCACTGCACAGCAAACAGCGTCTGTAAACACACCACACTGCCCAGCAAACAGCGTCTGTAAACACACCGCACTGCCCAGCAAACAGCGCCTGTAAACACACCGCACTGCCCAGCAAACAGCGCCTGTAAACACACCGCACTGCCCAGCAAACAGCGTCTGTAAACACACCGCACTGCCCCGCAAACAGCGCCTGTAAACACACCGCACTGCGCCGCAAACAGCGCCTGTAAACACACCGCACTGCCCAGCAAACAGCGCCTGAAAAAACACCGCACTGCCCCGCAAACAGCGCCTGTAAACACACCGCACTGCCCAGCAAACAGCGCCTGTAAACACACAGCACTGCCCAACAAACAGCGCCTGTAAACACACCGCACTGCCCCGCAAACAGCGCCTGTAAACACACCGCACTGCCCAGCAAACAGCGCCTGTAAACACACTGCACTTCCCAGCAAACAGCGCCTGTAAACACACCGCACTGCCCAGCGAACAGCGCCTGTAAACACACCGCACTGCACAGCAAACAGCGCCTGTAAACACACCGCACTGCCCCGCAAACAACACCTGTAAACACACCGCACTGCCCAACAAACAGCGCCTGTAGACACCGCGCACTGCCCAGCAAACAGCGCCTGTAAACACACCGCACTGCCCCGCAAACAGCGCCTGTAAACACACCGCACTGCCCCGCAAACAGCGCCTGTAAACACACCGCACTGCCCCGCAAACAGCCCCTGTAAACACACCGCACTGCCCAGCAAACAGCGCCTGGAAACAAACCGCACTGCCCAACAAACAGCGCCTGTAGACACCGCGCACTGCCCAGCAAACAGCGCCTGTAAACACACCCCACTGACCCGCAAACAGTGCCTGTAAACACACCGCACTGTCCAGCAAACAGCGCCTGTAAACACACCGCACTGCCCCGCAAACAGCGCCTGCAAACACACCGCACTGCCCAACAAACAGCGCCTGTAGACACACCGCACTGCCCAACAAACAGCGCCTGTAAACACACCGCACTGCCCCGCAAACAGCCCCTGTAAACACACAGCACTGCCCAACAAACAGCGCCTGTAAACACACCGCACTGCCCAGCAAACAGCCCCTGTAAACACACCGCACTGCCCAGCAAACAGCCCCTGTAAACACACCGCACTGCCCCGCAAACAGCCCCTGTAAACACACAGCACTGCCCAGCAAACAGCCCCTGTAAACACACCACACTGCCCAGCAAACAGTGCCTGTAAACACACCGCACTGCCCCGCAAACAGCGCCTGTAAACACACCGCACTGCCCCGCAAACAGCCCCTGTAAACACACCGCACTGCCCAGCAAACAGCGCCTGGAAACAAACCGCACTGCCCAACAAACAGCGCCTGTAGACACCGCGCACTGCCCAGCAAACAGCGCCTGTAAACACACCCCACTGACCCGCAAACAGTGCCTGTAAACACACCGCACTGTCCAGCAAACAGCGCCTGTAAACACACCGCACTGCCCCGCAAACAGCGCCTGTAAACACACCGCACTGCCCAACAAACAGCGCCTGTAGACACACCGCACTGCCCAACAAACAGCGCCTGTAAACACACCGCACTGCCCCGCAAACAGCCCCTGTAAACACACAGCACTGCCCAACAAACAGCGCCTGTAAACACACCGCACTGCCCAGCAAACAGCCCCTGTAAACACACCGCACTGCCCAGCAAACAGCCCCTGTAAACACACCGCACTGCCCCGCAAACAGCCCCTGTAAACACACAGCACTGCCCAGCAAACAGCCCCTGTAAACACACCACACTGCCCAGCAAACAGTGCCTGTAAACACACCGCACTGCCCCGCAAACAGCGCCTGAAAACACACCGCACTGCCCCGCAAACAGCGCCTGTAAACACACCGCACTGCCCCGCAAACAGCCCCTGTAAACACACCGCACTGCCCAGCAAACAGCGCCTGGAAACAAACCGCACTGCCCAACAAACAGCGCCTGTAGACACCGCGCACTGCCCAGCAAACAGCGCCTGTAAACACACCCCACTGACCCGCAAACAGTGCCTGTAAACACACCGCACTGTCCAGCAAACAGCGCCTGTAAACACACCGCACTGCCCCGCAAACAGCGCCTGTAAACACACCGCACTGCCCAACAAACAGCGCCTGTAGACACACCGCACTGCCCAACAAACAGCGCCTGTAAACACACCGCACTGCCCCGCAAACAGCCCCTGTAAACACACAGCACTGCCCAACAAACAGCGCCTGTAAACACACCGCACTGCCCAGCAAACAGCCCCTGTAAACACACCGCACTGCCCAGCAAACAGCCCCTGTAAACACACCGCAGTGCCCCGCAAACAGCCCCTGTAAACACACAGCACTGCCCAGCAAACAGCCCCTGTAAACACACCACACTGCCCAGCAAACAGTGCCTGTAAACACACCGCACTGCCCAGCAAACAGCGCCTGTAAACACACCGTACTGCCCAGCAAACAGCGCCTGTAAACAAACCGCACTGCCCAGCAAACATTGCCTGTAAACACACCGCACTGCCCAGCAAACAGTGCCTGTAAACACACCGCACTGCCCAGCAAACAGCGCCAGTAAACACACCGTACTGCCCAGCAAACAGCGCCTGTAAACACACCGCACTGCCCAGCAAACATTGCCTGTAAACACACCGCACTGCCCAGCAAACAGTGCCTGTAAACACACCGCACTGCCCCGCAAACAACACCTGTAAACACACCGCACTGCCCAGCAAACAGCGCCTGTAAACACACCGCACTGCCCCGCAAACAGCGCCTGTAAACACACCGCACTGCCCAGCAAACTGTGCCTGTAAACACACCGCACTGTCCAGCAAACAGCGCCTGTAAACACACCGCACTGCCCAGCAAACAGTGCCTGTAAACACACCGCACTGCCCAAAAAACAGCGCCTGTAAACACACCGCACTGCCCCGCAAACAGCCCCTGTAAACACACCGCACTGCCCAGCAAACAGCCCCTGTAAACACACCGCACTGCCCCGCAAACAGCCCCTGTAAACACACAGCACTGCCCAGCAAACAGCCCCTGTAAACACACCACGCTGCCCAGCAAACAGTGCCTGGAAACACACCGCACTGCCCAGCAAACAGCGCCTGTAAACACACCGTACTGCCCAGCAAACAGCGCCTGTAAGCAAACCGCACTGCCCAGCAAACATTGCCTGTAAACACACCGCACTGCCCAGCAAACAGTGCCTGTAAACACACCGCACCGCCCAGCAAACAGCGCCTGTAAACACACCGTACTGCCCAGCAAACAGCGCCTGTAAACACACCGCACTGCCCAGCAAACATTGCCTGTAAACACACCGCACTGCCCAGCAAACAGTGCCTGAAAACACACCGCACTGCCCCGCAAACAACACCTGTAAACACACCGCACTGCCCAGCAAACAGCGCCTGTAAACACACCGCACTGCCCCGCAAACAGCGCCTGTAAACACACCGCACTGCCCAGCAAACTGTGCCTGTAAACACACCGCACTGCCCAGCAAACAGCGCCAGTAAACACACCGCACTGCCCAGCAAACAGCGCCTGTAAACACACCGCACTGCCCAGCAAACAGCGCCTGTAAACACACCGCACTGCCCAGCAAACAGTGCCCGTAAACACACAGCACTGCCCAGCAAACAGTGCCTGTAAACACACTGCACTGCCCAGCAAACAGCGCCTGTAAACACACCGCACTGCCCAGCAAACAGTGCCTGTAGCCACACCGCACTGCCCAGCGAACAGTGCCTGTAAACACACCGCACTGCCCAACAAACATTGCCTGTAAACACACCGCACAGCCCAGCAAACAGCGCCTGTGAACACACCGCACTGCCCAGCAAACATTGCCTGTAAACACACCGCACAGCCCAGCAAACAGCGCCTGTAAACACACCGCACTGCCCAGCAAAGAGCGCCTGTAAACACACAGCACTGCCCCGCAAAAAACACCCGTAAACACACCGCACTGCCCAACAAACAGCGCCTGTAAACACACCGCACTGCCCAGGAAACAGTGCCCGTAAACACACCGCACTGCCCAACAAACAGCGCCTGTAAACACACAGCACTGCCCAACAAACAGCCCCTGTAAACACACCGCACTGCCCAGCAAACAGCGCCTGTAAACACACCGCACTGCATAGCAAACATTGCCTGTAAACACACCGCACTGCCCAGCAAACATTGCCTGTAAACACACCGCACAGCCCAGCAAACAGTGCCTGTAAACACACCGCACTGCCCAGCAAACAGCGCCTGTAAACACACAGCACTGCCCCGCAAACAACACCTGTAAACACACCGCACTGCCCAACAAACAGCACCTGTAAACACACCGCACTGCCCAGCAAACAGTGCCCGTAAACACACAGCACTGCCCAACAAACAGCGCCTGTAAACACACCGCACTGCATAGCAAACATTGCCTGTAAACACACCGCACTGCCCAGCAAACACCGTCTGTAAACACACCGCACTGCCCAGCAAACACCGTCTGTAAACACACCGCACTGCCCAGCAAACATTGCCTGTAAACACACCGCACTGCCCAGCAAACAGTGCCCGTAAACACACAGCACTGCCCAACAAACAGCCCCTGTAAACACACCGCACTGCCCAGCAAACAGCGCCTGTAAACACACCGCACTGCATAGCAAACATTGCCTGTAAACACACCGCACTGCCCAGCAAACACCGTCTGTAAACACACCGCACTGCCCAGCAAACAGCACCTGTAAACACACCGCACTGCCCAGCAAACATTGCCTGTAAACACACCGCACTGCCCAGCAAACATTGCCTGTAAACACACCGCACTGCCCAGCAAACATTGCCTGTAAAGACACCGCACTGCCCAGCAAACAGCGCCTGTAAACACACCGCACTGCCCCGCAAACAGCGCCTGTAAAGACACCGCACTGCCCCGCAAACAGCGCCTGTAAAGACACCGCACTGCCCCGCAAACAGCGCCTGTAAACACACCGCACTGCCCCGCAAACAGCGCCTGTAAAGACACCGCACTGCCCCGCAAACAGCGCCTGTAAACACACCGCACTGCCCCGCAAACAGCGCCTGTAAACACACCGCACTGCCCCGCAAACAGCGCCTGTAAAGATACTGCACTGCCTCGCAAACAGCGCCTGTAAAGACACCGCACTGCCCAGCAAACAGCGCCTGTGAACACACCTCACTGCCCAGCAAACAGCGTCTGTAAACACACCGCACTGCCCAGCAAACAGCGTCTGTAAACACACCGCACTGCCCAGCAAACAGCGCCAGTAAACACACCGCACTGCACAGCAAACAGCGTCTGTAAACACACCACACTGCCCAGCAAACAGCGTCTGTAAACACACCGCACTGCCCAGCAAACAGCGCCTGTAAACACACCGCACTGCCCAGCAAACAGCGCCTGTAAACACACCGCACTGCCCAGCAAACAGCGTCTGTAAACACACCGCACTGCCCCGCAAACAGCGCCTGTAAACACACCGCACTGCGCCGCAAACAGCGCCTGTAAACACACCGCACTGCCCAGCAAACAGCGCCTGTAAAGACACCGCACTGCCCCGCAAACAGCGCCTGTAAACACACCGCACTGCCCAGCAAACAGCGCCTGTAAACACACAGCACTGCCCAACAAACAGCGCCTGTAAACACACCGCACTGCCCCGCAAACAGCGCCTGTAAACACACCGCACTGCCCAGCAAACAGCGCCTGTAAACACACTGCACTTCCCAGCAAACAGCGCCTGTAAACACACCGCACTGCCCAGCGAACAGCGCCTGTAAACACACCGCACTGCACAGCAAACAGCGCCTGTAAACACACCGCACTGCCCCGCAAACAGCGCCTGTAAAGACACCGCACTGCGCCGCAAACAGCGCCTGTAAACACACCGCACTGCCCCGCAAACAGTGCCCGTAAACACACAGCACTGCCCAACAAACAGCGCCTGTAAACACACCGCACTGCCCCGCAAACAGCGCCTGTAAACACACCGCACTGCCCAGCAAACAGCGCCTGTAAACACACCGCACTGCCCAGCAAACAGCGCCTGTAAACACACCGCACTGCCCAGCAAACAGCGCCTGTAAAGACACCGCACTGCCCCGCAAACAGTGCCCGTAAACACACAGCACTGCCCAACAAACAGCGCCTGTAAACACACCGCACTGCCCCGCAAACAGCGCCTGTAAACACACCGCACTGCCCAGCAAACAGCGCCTGTAAACACACTGCACTTCCCAGCAAACAGCGCCTGTAAACACACCGCACTGCCCAGCGAACAGCGCCTGTAAACACACCGCACTGCCCAGCAAACAGCGCCTGTAAACACACCGCACTGCCCAGCAAACAGCGCCAGTAAACACACCGCACTGCCCAGCAAACAGTGCCTGTAAACACACCGCACTGCCCAGCAAACAGCGCCTGTAAACACACCGCACTGCCCAGCAAACAGCGCCTGTAAACACACCGCACTGCCCAGCAAACAGCGCCAGTAAACACACCGCACTGCCCAGCAAACAGTGCCTGTAAACACACTGCACTTCCCAGCAAACAGCGCCTGTAAACACACCGCACTGCCCAGCGAACAGCGCCTGTAAACACACCGCACTGCACAGCAAACAGCGCCTGTAAACACACCGCACTGCCCAGCAAACAGCGCCAGTAAACACACCGCACTGCCCAGCAAACAGCGTCTGTAAACACACCGCACTGCCCAGCAAACAGCCCCTGTAAACACACCGCACTGCCCAGCAAACAGCGTCTGTAAACACACTGCACTGCCCAGCTAACAGCCCCTGTAAACACACCGCACTGCCCAGCAAACAGCCCCTGTAAACACACCGCACTGCCCCGCAAACAGCCCCGGTAAACACACAGCACTGCCCAGCAAACAGCCCCTGTAAACACACCACACTGCCCAGCAAACAGTGCCTGTAAACACACCGCACTGCCCAGCAAACAGCCCCTGTAAACACACCGCACTGCCCAGCAAACAGCGCCTGTAAACACACCGCACTGCCCAGCAAACTGTGCCTGTAAACACACCGCACTGCCCAGCAAACAGCGCCAGTAAACACACCGCACTGCCCAGCAAACAGTGCCAGTAAACAAACCGCACTGCCCAACAAACATTGCCTGTAAACACACCGCACTGCCCAGCGAACAGCGCCTGTAAACACACCGCACTGCCCAGCAAACAGTGCCTGTAAACACACCGCACTGCCCAACAAACATTGCCTGTAAACACACCGCACTGCCCAGCGAACAGCGCCTGTAAACACACCGCACTGCACAGCAAACAGCGCCTGAAAACACACCGCACTGCCCAGCAAACAGCGCCAGTAAACACACCGCACTGCCCAGCAAACAGCTCCTGTAAACACACCGCACTGCCCCGCAAACAGCCCCTGTAAACACACAGCACTGCCCAGCAAACAGCCCCTGTAAACACACCACACTGCCCAGCAAACAGTGCCTGTAAACACACCGCACTGCCCAGCAAACAGCGCCTGTAAACACACCGCACTGCCCAGCAAACAGCGCCTGTGAACACACCGCACTGCCCAGCAAACATTGCCTGTAAACACACCGCACAGCCCAGCAAACAGCGCCTGTAAACACACCGCACTGCCCAGCAAAGAGCGCCTGTAAACACACAGCACTGCCCCGCAAAAAACACCTGTAAACACACCGCACTGCCCAACAAACAGCGCCTGTAAACACACCGCACTGCCCAGGAAACAGTGCCCGTAAACACACCGCACTGCCCAACAAACAGCGCCTGTAAACACACAGCACTGCCCAACAAACAGCCCCTGTAAACACACCGCACTGCCCAACAAACAGCGCCTGCAGACACCGCGCACTGCCCAGCAAACAGCGCCTGTAAACACACCGCACTGACCCGCAAACAGTGCCTGTAAACACACCGCACTGTCCAGCAAACAGCGCCTGTAAACACACCGCACTGCTCCGCAAACAGCGCCTGTAAACACACCGCACTGCCCAACAAACAGCGCCTGTAGACACACCGCACTGCCCAACAAACAGCCCCTGTAAACACACCGCACTGCCCCGCAAACAGCCCCTGTAAACACACAGCACTGCCCAGCAAACAGCCCCTGTAAACACACCGCACTGCCCAGCAAACAGCCCCTGTAAACACACCACACTGCCCCGCAAACAGCCCCTGTAAACACACAGCACTGCCCAGCAAACAGCCCCTGTAAACACACCACACTGCCCAGCAAACAGTGCCTGTAAACACACCGCACTGCCCAGCAAACAGCGCCTGTAAACACACCGTACTGCCCAGCAAACAGCGCCTGTAAACAAACCGCACTGCCCAGCAAACATTGCCTGTAAACACACCGCACTGCCCAGCAAACAGTGCCTGTAAACACACCGCACTGCCCAGCAAACAGCGCCTGTAAACACACCGTACTGCCCAGCAAACAGCGCCTGTAAACACACCGCACTGCCCAGCAAACATTGCCTGTAAACACACCGCACTGCCCAGCAAACAGTGCCTGTAAACACACCGCACTGCCCCGCAAACAACACCTGTAAACACACCGCACTGCCCAGCAAACAGCGCCTGTAAACACACCGCACTGCCCCGCAAACAGCGCCTGTAAACACACCGCACTGCCCAGCAAACTGTGCCTGTAAACACACCGCACTGTCCAGCAAACAGCGCCTGTAAACACACCGCACTGCCCAGCAAACAGTGCCTGTAAACACACCGCACTGCCCAAAAAACAGCGCCTGTAAACACACCGCACTGCCCCGCAAACAGCCCCTGTAAACACACCGCACTGCCCAGCAAACAGCCCCTGTAAACACACCGCACTGCCCCGCAAACAGCCCCTGTAAACACACAGCACTGCCCAGCAAACAGCCCCTGTAAACACACCACGCTGCCCAGCAAACAGTGCCTGGAAACACACCGCACTGCCCAGCAAACAGCGCCTGTAAACACACCGTACTGCCCAGCAAACAGCGCCTGTAAGCAAACCGCACTGCCCAGCAAACATCGCCTGTAAAGACACCGCACTGCCCCGCAAACAGTGCCCGTAAACACACCGCACTGCCCAGCAAACAGCGCCTGTAAACACACTGCACTTCCCAGCAAACAGCGCCTGTAAACACACCGCACTGCCCAGCGAACAGCGCCTGTAAACACACCGCACTGCACAGCAAACAGCGCCTGTAAACACACCGCACTGCCCAGCAAACAGCGTCGGTAAACACACCACACTGCCCCGCAAACAGCGCCTGTAAAGACACCGCACTGCGCCGCAAACAGCGCCTGTAAACACACCGCACTGCCCAGCAAACAGCGCCTGTAAACACACCGCACTGCCCAGCAAACAGTGCCTGTAAACACACCGCACTGCCCAGCAAACAGCGCCTGTAAAGACACCGCACTGCCCCGCAAACAGTGCCCGTAAACACACAGCACTGCCCAACAAACAGCGCCTGTAAACACACCGCACTGCCCCGCAAACAGCGCCTGTAAACACACCGCACTGCCCAGCAAACAGCGCCTGTAAACACACTGCACTTCCCAGCAAACAGCGCCTGTAAACACACCGCACTGCCCAGCGAACAGCGCCTGTAAACACACCGCACTGCCCAGCAAACAGCGCGTGTAAACACACTGCACTTCCCAGCAAACAGCGCCTGTAAACACACCGCACTGCCCAGCGAACAGCGCCTGTAAACACACCGCACTGCCCAGCAAACAGCGCGTGTAAACACACTGCACTTCCCAGCAAACAGCGCCTGTAAACACACCGCACTGCACAGCAAACAGCGCCTGTAAACACACCGCACTGCCCCGCAAACAGCGCCAGTAAACACACCGCACTGCCCAGCAAACAGGGTCTGTAAACACACCGCACTGCCCAGCAAACAGCCCCTGTAAACACACCGCACTGCCCAGCAAACAGCCCCTGTAAACACACTGCACTGCCCAGCTAACAGCCCCTGTAAACACACCGCACTGCCCAGCAAACAGCCCCTGTAAACACACCGCACTGCCCCGCAAACAGCCCTGTAAACACACAGCACTGCCCAGCAAACAGCCCCTGTAAACACACCACACTGCCCAGCAAACAGTGCCTGTAAACACACCGCACTGCCCAGCAAACAGCCCCTGTAAACACACCGCACTGCCCAGCAAACAGCGCCTGTAAACACACCGCACTGCCCAGCAAACTGTGCCTGTAAACACACCGCACTGCCCAGTAAACAGCGCCAGTAAACACACCGCACTGCCCAGCAAACAGTGCCAGTAAACACACCGCACTGCCCAACAAACATTGCCTGTAAACACACCGCACTGCCCAGCGAACAGCGCCTGTAAACACACCGCACTGCCCAGCAAACAGTGCCTGTAAACACACCGCACTGCCCAACAAACATTGCCTGTAAACACACCGCACTGCCCAGCGAACAGCGCCTGTAAACACACCGCACTGCACAGCAAACAGCGCCTGAAAACACACCGCACTGCCCAGCAAACAGCGCCAGTAAACACACCGCACTGCCCAGCAAACAGTGTCTGTAAACACACCGCACTGCCCAGCAAACAGCCCCTGTAAACACACCGCACTGCCCAGCAAACAGCCCCTGTAAACACACTGCACTGCCCAGCTAACAGCCCCTGTAAACACACCGCACTGCCCAGCAAACAGCCCCTGTAAACACACCACACTGCCCAACAAACAGCGCCTGTAAACACACCGCACTGCCCCGCAAACAGCCCCTGTAAACACACAGCACTGCCCAACAAACAGCGCCTGTAAACACACCGCACTGCCCAGCAAACAGCCCCTGTAAACACACCGCACTGCCCAGCAAACAGCCCCTGTAAACACACCGCACTGCCCCGCAAACAGCCCCTGTAAACACACAGCACTGCCCAGCAAACAGCCCCTGTAAACACACCACACTGCCCAGCAAACAGTGCCTGTAAACACACCGCACTGCGCAGCAAACAGCGCCTGTAAACACACCGTACTGCCCAGCAAACAGCGCCTGTAAACAAACCGCACTGCCCAGCAAACATTGCCTGTAAACACACCGCACTGCCCAGCAAACAGTGCCTGTAAACACACCGCACTGCCCAGCAAACAGCGCCTGTAAACACACCGTACTGCCCAGCAAACAGCGCCTGTAAACACACCGCACTGCCCAGCAAACATTGCCTGTAAACACACCGCACTGCCCAGCAAACAGTGCCTGTAAACACACCGCACTGCCCCGCAATCAACACCTGTAAACACACCGCACTGCCCAGCAAACAGCGCCTGTAAACACACCGCACTGCCCCGCAAACAGCGCCTGTAAACACACCGCACTGCCCAGCAAACAGCGCCTGTAAACACACCACACTGCCCCGCAAACAGCCCCTGTAAACACACCGCACTGCCCAGCAAACAGCGCCTGTAAACACACCGCACTGCACAGCAAACAGCGCCTGTAAACACACCGCACTGCCCAGCAAACAGCGCCAGTAAACACACCGCACTGCCCAGCAAACAGCGTCTGTAAACACACCGCACTGCCCAGCAAACAGCCCCTGTAAACACACCGCACTGCCCAGCAAACAGCCCCTGTAAACACACTGCACTGCCCAGCTAACAGCCCCTGTAAACACACCGCACTGCCCAGCAAACAGCGCCTGTAAACACACCGCACTGCCCAGCAAACATTGCCTGTAAACACACAGCACTACCCAGCAAACAACACCTGTAAACACACCGCACTGCCCAGCAAACAACACCTGTAAACACACCGCACTGCCCAGCAAACAGCTCCTGTAAACACACAGCACTGCCCAACAAACAGCGCCTGTAAACACACCGCACTGCCCAGCAAACAGCCCCTGTAAACACACTGCACTGCCCAGCTAACAGCCCCTGTAAACACACCGCACTGCCCAGCAAACAGCGCCTGTAAACACACCGCACTGCCCAGCAAACATTGCCTGTAAACACACAGCACTGCCCAGCAAACAACACCTGTAAACACACCGCACTGCCCCGCAAACAACACCTGTAAACACACCGCACTGCCCAACAAACAGCGCCTGTAAACACACAGCACTGCCCAGCAAACAACACCTGTAAACACACCGCACTGCCCAGCAAACAACACCTGTAAACACACCGCACTGCCCCGCAAACAACACCTGTAAACACACCGCACTGCCCAACAAACAGCCCCTGTAAACACACCGCATTGCCCAGCAAACAGCGCCTGTAAACACACCGCACTGCCCAGCAAACATTGCCTGTAAACACACAGCACTGCCCAACAAACAGCCCCTGTAAACACACCGCACTGCCCAGCAAACAGCATCTGTAAACACACCGCACTGCCCAGGAAACAGCGCCTGGAAACAAACCGCACTGCCCCGGAAACAGCGCCTGTAAACACACTGCACTGTCCAGCAAACAGCGCCTGTAAACACACAGCACTGCCCCGCAAACAGCGTCTGTAAACACACCGCACTGCCCAGCAAACAGCCCCTGTAAACACACCGCACTGCCCAGCAAACAGCCCCTGTAAACACACAGCACTGCCCAGCAAACAGCCCCTGTAAACACACCGCACTGCCCAACAAACAGCTCCTGTAAACACACAGCACTGCCCAGCAAACAGCGCCTGTAAACACACCGCACTGCCCAACAAACAGCTCCTGTAAACACACAGCACTGCCCCGCAAACAGCGCCTGTAAAGACACCGCACTGCCCAGCAAACAGCGCCTGTGAACACACCTCACTGCCCAGCAAACAGCGTCTGTAAACACACCGCACTGCCCAGCAAACAGCGTCTGTAAACACACCGCACTGCCCAGCAAACAGCGCCAGTAAACACACCGCACTGCACAGCAAACAGCGTCTGTAAACACACCACACTGCCCAGCAAACAGCGCCTGTAAACACACCGCACTGCCCAGCAAACAGCGCCTGTAAACACACCGCACTGCCCAGCAAACAGAGTCTGTAAACACACCGCACTGCCCCGCAAACAGCGCCAGTAAACACACCGCACTGCCCCGCAAACAGCGCCTGTAAACACACCGCACTGCCCCGCAAACAGCGCCTGTAAACACACCGCACTGCCCCGCAAAGAGCGCCTGTAAAGACACCGCACTGCCCAGCAAACAGCGCCTGTGAACACACCTCACTGCCCAGCAAACAGCGTCTGTAAACACACCGCACTGCCCAGCAAACAGCGTCTGTAAACACACCGCACTGCCCAGCAAACAGCGCCAGTAAACACACCGCACTGCCCCGCAAACAGCGCCTGTAAAGACACCGCACTGCCCAGCAAACAGCGCCTGTGAACACACCTCACTGCCCAGCAAACAGCGTCTGTAAACACACCGCACTGCCCAGCAAACAGCGTCTGTAAACACACCGCACTGCCCAGCAAACAGCGCCAGTAAACACACCGCACTGCACAGCAAACAGCGTCTGTAAACACACCACACTGCCCAGCAAACAGCGTCTGTAAACACACCGCACTGCCCAGCAAACAGCGCCTGTAAACACACCGCACTGCCCAGCAAACAGCGCCTGTAAACACACCGCACTGCCCAGCAAACAGCGCCTGTAAACACACCGCACTGCCCAACAAACAGCGTCTGTAAACACACCGCACTGCCCAGCAAACAGCGTCTGTAAACACACCGCACTGCCCAGCAAACAGCGCCTGTAAACACACCGCACTGCCCAGCAAACAGCGCCTGTAAACACACCGCACTGCCCCGCAAACAGCGCCTGTAAAGACACCGCACTGCCCCGCAAACAGTGCCTGTAAACACACCGCACTGCCCCGCAAACAGCGCCTGTAAACACACCGCACTGCCCCGCAAACAGTGCCTGTAAACACACCGCACTGCGCCGCAAACAGCGCCTGTAAACACACCGCACTGCCCCGCAAACAGTGCCTGTAAACACACAGCACTGCACAGCAAACAGCGCCTGTAAAGACACCGCACTGCCCCGCAAACAGCGCCTGTAAAGACACCGCACTGCGCCGCAAACAGCGCCTGTAAACACACTGCACTGCCCAGCAAACAGCGCCTGTAAACACACCGCACTGCCCAGCGAACAGCGCCTGTAAACACACCGCACTGCACAGCAAACAGCGCCTGTAAACACACCGCACTGCCCAGCAAACAGCGCCAGTAAACACACCGCACTGCCCAGCAAACAGCGTCTGTAAACACACCGCACTGCCCAGCAAACAGCCCCTGTAAACACACCGCACTGCCCAGCAAACAGCCCCTGTAAACACACTGCACTGCCCAGCTAACAGCCCCTGTAAACACACCGCACTGCCCAGCAAACAGCGCCTGTAAACACACCGCACTGCCCAGCAAACATTGCCTGTAAACACACAGCACTGCCCAGCAAACAACACCTGTAAACACACCGCACTGCCCAGCAAACAACACCTGTAAACACACCGCACTGCCCAGCAAACAGCTCCTGTAAACACACAGCACTGCCCAACAAACAGCGCCTGTAAACACACCGCACTGCCCAGCAAACAGCCCCTGTAAACACACTGCACTGCCCAGCTAACAGCCCCTGTAAACACACCGCACTGCCCAGCAAACAGCGCCTGTAAACACACCGCACTGCCCAGCAAACATTGCCTGTAAACACACAGCACTGCGCAGCAAACAACACCTGTAAACACACCGCACTGCCCCGCAAACAACACCTGTAAACACACCGCACTGCCCAACAAACAGCGCCTGTAAACACACAGCACTGCCCAGCAAACAACACCTGTAAACACACCGCACTGCCCAGCAAACAACACCTGTAAACACACCGCACTGCCCCGCAAACAACACCTGTAAACACACCGCACTGCCCAACAAACAGCCCCTGTAAACACACCGCATTGCCCAGCAAACAGCGCCTGTAAACACACCGCACTGCCCAGCAAACATTGCCTGTAAACACACAGCACTGCCCAACAAACAGCCCCTGTAAACACACCGCACTGCCCAGCAAACAGCATCTGTAAACACACCGCACTGCCCAGGAAACAGCGCCTGGAAACAAACCGCACTGCCCCGGAAACAGCGCCTGTAAACACACTGCACTGTCCAGCAAACAGCGCCTGTAAACACACCGCACTGCCCAGCAAACAGCCCCTGTAAACACACCGCACTGCCCCGCAAACAGCGTCTGTAAACACACCGCACTGCCCAGCAAACAGCCCCTGTAAACACACAGCACTGCCCAGCAAACAGCCCCTGTAAACACACCGCACTGCCCAACAAACAGCTCCTGTAAACACACCGCACTGCCCAGCAAACAGCCCCTGTAAACACACCGCACTGCCCAGCAAACAGCCCCTGTAAACACACAGCACTGCCCAGCAAACAGCCCCTGTAAACACACCGCACTGCCCAGCAAACAGCGCCTGTAAACACACCGCACTGCCCAACAAACAGCGCCTGTAAACACACCGCACTGCCCAACAAACAGCGCCTGTAAACACACCGCACTGCCCAACAAACAGCTCCTGTAAACACACCGCACTGCCCAGCAAACAGCGCCTGTAAAGACACCGCACTGCCCAGCAAACAGCGCCTGTAAAGACACCGCACTGCCCAGCAAACAGCGCCTGTAAACACACAGCACTGCCCCGCAAACAGCGCCTGTAAAGACACCGCACTGCCCAGCAAACAGCGCCAGTAAACACACCGCACTGCCCAGCAAACAGCGTCTGTAAACACACCGCACTGCCCAGCAAACAGCGTCTGTAAACACACCGCACTGCCCAGCAAACAGCGCCAGTAAACACACCGCACTGCCCAGCAAACAGCGCCTGTAAACACACCGCACTGCCCAGCAAACAGCGCCTGTAAACACACCGCACTGCCCAACAAACAGCGCCTGTAAACACACCGCACTGCCCAGCAAACAGCGCCTGTAAACACACCGCACTGCCCAGCAAACAGCGCCTGTAAACACACCGCACTGCCCAGCAAACAGCGTCTGTAAAGACACCGCACTGCCCAGCAAACAGTGCCTGTAAAGACACCGCACTGCACCGCAAACAGCGCCTGTAAAGACACCGCACTGCCCAGCAAACAGCGCCTGTAAACACACCGCACTGCACCGCAAACAGCGCCTGTAAAGACACCGCACTGCCCAGCAAACAGTGCCTGTAAAGACACCGCACTGCACCGCAAACAGCGTCTGTAAAGACACCGCACTGCACCGCAAACAGCGCCTGTAAAGACACCGCACTGCCCAGCAAACAGTGCCTGTAAAGACACCGCACTGCACCGCAAACAGCGTCTGTAAAGACACCGCACTGCCCCGCAAACAGCGTCTGTAAACACACCGCACTGCCCAGCAAACAGCGCCTGTAAACACACCGCACTGCCCAGCAAACAGCGTCTGTAAACACACAGCACTGCCCAGCAAACAGCGCCTGTAAACACACCGCACTGCCCCGCAAACAACACCTGTAAACACACCGCACTGCCCAGCAAACAGCGCCTGTAAAGACACCGCACTGCACCGCAAACAGCGCCTGTAAAGACACCGCACTGCCCAGCAAACAGCGTCTGTAAACACACCGCACTGCCCAGCAAACAGCGCCTGTAAACACACAGCACTGCCCAGCAAACAGCGTCTGTAAACACACAGCACTGCCCAGCAAACAGCGCCTGTAAACACACCGCACTGCCCAGCAAACAGCGCCTGTAAACACACAGCACTGCCCAGCAAACAGCGCCTGTAAACACACCGCACTGCCCAGCAAACAGCGCCTGTAAAGACACCGCACTGCCCAGCAAACAGCCCCTGTAAACACACCGCACTGCACCGCAAACAGCCCCTGTAAACACACCGCACTGCCCAGCAAACAGCGCCTGTAAACACACCGCACTGCCCAGCAAACAGCGCCTGTAAAGACACCGCACTGCCCAGCAAACAGCGCCTGTAAACACACCGCACTGCCCAGCAAACAGCCCCTGTAAACACACCGCACTGCACCGCAAACAGCCCCTGTAAACACACCGCACTGCCCAGCAAACAGCGCCTGTAAAGACACCGCACTGCACCGCAAACAGCGCCTGTAAAGACACCGCACTGCACCGCAAACAGCGCCTGTAAAGACACCGCACTGCCCAGCAAACAGCGCCTGTAAACACACCGCACTGCCCCGCAAACAGCGCCTGTAAAGACACCGCACTGCACCGCAAACAGCGCCTGTAAAGACACCGCACTGCACCGCAAACAGCGCCTGTAAAGACACCGCACTGCACCGCCAACAGCGCCTGTAAAGACACCGCACTGCCCAGCAAACAGCGCCTGTAAAGACACCGCACTGCCCAGCAAACAGCGCCTGTAAACACACCGCACTGCCCCGCAAACAGCGCCTGTAAAGACACCGCACTGCCCAGCAAACAGCGCCTGTAAACACACCGCACTGCACCGCAAACAGCCCCTGTAAACACACCGCACTGCACCGCAAACAGCGCCTGTAAAGACACCGCACTGCACCGCAAACAGCCCCTGTAAACACACCGCACTGCCCCGCAAACAGCGCCTGTAAAGACACCGCACTGCCCAGCAAACAGCGCCTGTAAACACACCGCACTGCCCAGCAAACAGCCCCTGTAAACACACCGCACTGCCCAGCAAACAGCCCCTGTAAACACACCGCACTGCACCGCAAACAGCCCCTGTAAACACACCGCACTGCACCGCAAACAGCGCCTGTAAAGACACCGCACTGCACCGCAAACAGCCCCTGTAAACACACCGCACTGCCCCGCAAACAGCGCCTGTAAAGACACCGCACTGCCCAGCAAACAGCGCCTGTAAACACACCGCACTGCCCCGCAAACAGCGCCTGTAAAGACACCGCACTGCACCGCAAACAGCGCCTGTAAAGACACCGCACTGCACCGCAAACAGCGCCTGTAAAGACACCGCACTGCACCGCAAACAGCGCCTGTAAAGACACCGCACTGCACCGCCAACAGCGCCTGTAAAGACACCGCACTGCCCAGCAAACAGCGCCTGTAAAGACACCGCACTTCACCGCAAACAGCGCCTGTAAACACACCGCACTGCCCAGCAAACAGCGCCTGTAAAGACACCGCACTGCCCAGCAAACAGCGCCTGTAAAGACACCGCACTGCCCAGCAAACAGCGTCTGTAAACACACCGCACTGCCCAGCAAACAGCGCCTGTAAAGACACCGCACTGCCCAGCAAACAGCGCCTGTAAACACACCGCACTGCCCAGCAAACAGCGCCTGTAAAGACACCGCACTGCACCGCAAACAGCGCCTGTAAAGACACCGCACTGCCCAGCAAACAGCGTCTGTAAACACACCGCACTGCCCAGCAAACAGCGCCTGTAAAGACACCGCACTGCCCAGCAAACAGCGCCTGTAAACACACCGCACTGCCCAGCAAACAGCGCCTGTAAACACACCGCACTGCCCAGCAAACAGCGTCTGTAAACACACCGCACTGCCCAGCAAACAGCGCCTGTAAAGACACCGCACTGCCCAGCAAACAGCGCCTGTGAACACACCTCACTGCCCAGCAAACAGCGTCTGTAAACACACCGCACTGCCCCGCAAACAGCGCCTGTAAACACACCGCACTGCCCCGCAAACAGCGCCTGTAAACACACCGCACTGCCCCGCAAACAGCGCCTGTAAAGACACCGCACTGCCCAGCAAACAGCGCCTGTGAACACACCTCACTGCCCAGCAAACAGCGTCTGTAAACACACCGCACTGCCCAGCAAACAGCGTCTGTAAACACACCGCACTGCCCAGCAAACAGCGCCAGTAAACACACCGCACTGCACAGCAAACAGCGTCTGTAAACACACCGCACTGCCCAGCAAACAGCGTCTGTAAACACACCGCACTGCCCAGCAAACAGTGCCTGTAAACACACCGCACTGCACAGCAAACAGTGCCTGTAAACACACCGCACTGCACAGCAAACAGCGTCTGTAAACACACCACACTGCCCAGCAAACAGCGCCTGTAAACACACCGCACTGCCCAGCAAACAGCGTCTGTAAACACACCGCACTGCCCAGCAAACAGCGCCTGTAAACACACCGCACTGCCCAGCAAACAGCGCCTGTAAACACACAGCACTGCCCAGCAAAAAGCGTCTGTAAACACACCGCACTGCCCCGCAAACAGCGCCTGTAAAGACACCGCACTGCCCAGCAAACAGCGCCTGTAAACACACCGCACTGCCACGCAAACAGTGCCCGTAAACAGACAGCACTGCCCAACAAACAGCGCCTGTAAACACACCGCACTGCCCCGCAAACAGTGCCCGTAAACAGACAGCACTGCCCAGCAAACAGCGTCTGTAAACACACCGCACTGCCCAACAAACAGCGTCTGTAAACACACCGCACTGCCCAACAAACAGCGCCTGTAAACACACCGCACTGCCCCGCAAACAGCGCCTGTAAACACACCGCACTGCCCAGCAAACAGCGCCTGTAAACACACTGCACTTCCCAGCAAACAGCGCCTGTAAACACACCGCACTGCCCAGCGAACAGCGCCTGTAAACACACCGCACTGCACAGCAAACAGCGCCTGTAAACACACCGCACTGCCCAGCAAACAGCGCCAGTAAACACACCGCACTGCCCAGCAAACAGCGTCTGTAAACACACCGCACTGCCCAGCAAACAGCTCCTGTAAACACACAGCACTGCCCAACAAACAGCGCCTGTAAACACACCGCACTGCCCAGCAAACAGCGCCTGTAAACACACTGCACTTCCCAGCAAACAGCGCCTGTAAACACACCGCACTGCCCAGCGAACAGCGCCTGTAAACACACCGCACTGCCCAGCAAACAGCGCCTGTAAACACACCGCACTGCCCAGCAAACATTGCCTGTAAACACACAGCACTGCCCAGCAAACAACACCTGTAAACACACCGCACTGCCCCGCAAACAACACCTGTAAACACACCGCACTGCCCAACAAACAGCGCCTGTAAACACACAGCACTGCCCAGCAAACAACACCTGTAAACACACCGCACTGCCCAGCAAACAACAGCTGTAAACACACCGCACTGCCCCGCAAACAACACCTGTAAACACACCGCACTGCCCAACAAACAGCCCCTGTAAACACACCGCATTGCCCAGCAAACAGCGCCTGTAAACACACCGCACTGCCCAGCAAACATTGCCTGTAAACACACAGCACTGCCCAACAAACAGCCCCTGTAAACACACCGCACTGCCCAGCAAACAGCGCCTGTAAACACACCGCACTGCCCAGCAAACATTGCCTGTAAACACACAGCACTGCCCAACAAACAGCGCCTGGAAACAAACCGCACTGCCCCGGAAACAGCGCCTGTAAACACACTGCACTGTCCAGCAAACAGCGCCTGTAAACACACCGCACTGCCCAGCAAGCAGCCCCTGTAAACACACCGCACTGCCCCGCAAACAGCGTCTGTAAACACACCGCACTGCCCAGCAAACAGCCCCTGTAAACACACCGCACTGCCCAGCAAACAGCCCCTGTAAACACACAGCACTGCCCAGCAAACAGCCCCTGTAAACACACCGCACTGCCCAACAAACAGCTCCTGTAAACACACAGCACTGCCCAGCAAACAGCGCCTGTAAACACACCGCACTGCCCAACAAACAGCTCCTGTAAACACACAGCACTGCCCCGCAAACAGCGCCTGTAAAGACACCGCACTGCCCAGCAAACAGCGCCTGTGAACACACCTCACTGCCCAGCAAACAGCGTCTGTAAACACACCGCACTGCCCAGCAAACAGCGTCTGTAAACACACCGCACTGCCCAGCAAACAGCGCCAGTAAACACACCGCACTGCACAGCAAACAGCGTCTGTAAACACACCACACTGCCCAGCAAACAGCGCCTGTAAACACACCGCACTGCCCAGCAAACAGCGCCTGTAAACACACCGCACTGCCCAGCAAACAGCGTCTGTAAACACACCGCACTGCCCCGCAAACAGCGCCTGTAAAGACACCGCACTGCCCAGCAAACAGCGTCTGTAAACACACCGCACTGCCCCGCAAACAGCGCCTGTAAACACACCGCACTGCCCAGCAAACAGCGCCTGTAAACACACCGCACTGCCCCGCAAACAGCGCCTGTAAACACACCGCACTGCCCCGCAAACAGCGCCTGTAAACACACCGCACTGCCCCGCAAACAGCGCCTGTAAACACACCGCACTGCCCAGCAAACAGCGTCTGTAAACACACCGCACTGCCCAACAAACAGCGCCTGTAAACACACAGCACTGCCCCGCAAACAGCGTCTGTAAACACACCGCACTGCCCAACAAACAGCGCCTGTAAACACACAGCACTGCCCAGCAAACAACACCTGTAAACACACCGCACTGCCCAGCAAACAACACCTGTAAACACACCGCACTGCCCCGCAAACAACACCTGTAAACACACCGCACTGCCCAACAAACAGCCCCTGTAAACACACCGCATTGCCCAGCAAACAGCGCCTGTAAACACACCGCACTGCCCAGCAAACATTGCCTGTAAACACACAGCACTGCCCAACAAACAGCCCCTGTAAACACACCGCACTGCCCAGCAAACAGCATCTGTAAACACACCGCACTGCCCAGGAAACAGCGCCTGGAAACAAACCGCACTGCCCCGGAAACAGCGCCTGTAAACACACTGCACTGTCCAGCAAACAGCGCCTGTAAACACACCGCACTGCCCCGCAAACAGCGTCTGTAAACACACCGCACTGCCCAGCAAACAGCCCCTGTAAACACACCGCACTGCCCAGCAAACAGCCCCTGTAAACACACCGCACGGCCCAACAAACAGCTCCTGTAAACACACAGCACTGCCCAGCAAACAGCGCCTGTAAAGACACCGCACTGCCCCGCAAACAGCGCCTGTGAACACACCGCACTGCCCAGCAAACAGCGCCTGTGAACACACCTCACTGCCCAGCAAACAGCGTCTGTAAACACACCGCACTGCCCAGCAAACAGCGCCAGTAAACACACCGCACTGCACAGCAAACAGCGTCTGTAAACACACCACACTGCCCAGCAAACAGCGCCTGTAAACACACCGCACTGCCCAGCAAACAGCGCCTGTAAACACACCGCACTGCCCAGCAAACAGCGCCTGTAAACACACCGCAATGCCCCGCAAACAGCGCCTGTAAAGACACCGCACTGCCCAGCAAACATTGCCTGTAAACACACCTCACTGCCCAGCAAACAGCGCCTGTAAACACACCGCACTGCCCCGCAAACAGCGCCTGTAAAGACACCGCACTGCCCCGCAAACAGCGCCTGTAAAGACACCGCACTGCCCAGCAAACAGCGCCTGTAAACACACCGCACTGCCCCGCAAACAGCGCCTGTAAACACACCGCACTGCTCAGCAAACAGTGCCTGTAAAGACACCGCACTGCCCCGCAAACAGCGCCTGTAAAGACACCGCACTGCCCCGCAAACAGCGCCTGTAAACACACCGCACTGCCCAGCAAACAGCGCCTGTAAACACACCGCACTGCGCCGCAAGCAGCCCCTGTAAACACACCGCACTGCCCAGCGAACAGCGCCTGTAAACACACCGCACTGCCCAGCAAACAGCGCCTGTAAACACACCGCACTGCCCAGCGAACAGCGCCTGTAAACACACCGCACTGCCCAGCAAACAGCGCCTGTAAAGACACCGCACTGCGCCGCAAACAGCCCCTGTAAACACACCGCACTGCCCAGCAAACAGCGCCTGTAAAGACACCGCACTGCGCCGCAAACAGCCCCTGTAAACACACCGCACTGCCCCGCAAACAGCGCCTGTAAACACACCGCACTGCCCCGCAAACAGCGCCTGTAAAGACACCGCACTGCCCAGCAAACAGCGCCTGTAAACACACCGCACTGCCCCGCAAACAGCGCCTGTAAAGACACCGCACTGCGCCGCAAACAGCCCCTGTAAACACACCGCACTGCCCCGCAAACAGCGCCTGTAAAGACACCGCACTGCCCAGCAAACAGCGCCTGTGAACACACCTCACTGCCCAGCAAACAGCGCCTGTAAAGACACCGCACTGCCCCGCAAACAGCGCCTGTGAACACACCGCACTGCCCAGCAAACAGCGCCTGTAAAGACACCGCACTGCCCAGCAAACAGCGCCTGTGAACACACCGCACTGCCCAGCAAACAGCGCCTGTAAAGACACCGCACTGCGCCGCAAACAGCCCCTGTAAACACACCGCACTGCCCCGCAAACAGCGCCTGTAAACACACCGCACTGCCCCGCAAACAGCGCCTGTAAAGACACCGCACTGCCCAGCAAACAGCGCCTGTGAACACACCGCACTGCCCAGCAAACAGCCCCTGTAAACACACCGCACTGCCCAGCAAACAGCGCCTGTGAACACACCTCACTGCCCAGCAAACAGCCCCTGTAAACACACCGCACTGCCCAGCAAACAGCGTCTGTAAACACACCGCACTGCCCAGCAAACAGCCCCTGTAAACACACCGCACTGCCCAGCAAACAGCGTCTGTAAACACACCGCACTGCACAGCAAACAGCGTCTGTAAACACACCACACTGCCCAGCAAACAGCGCCTGTAAACACACAGCACTGCCCAGCAAACAGCGTCTGTAAACACACCGCACTGCCCAGCAAACAGCGCCTGTAAACACACCGCACTGCCCAGCAAACAGCGCCTGTAAACACACAGCACTGCCCAGCAAACAGCGTCTGTAAACACACCGCACTGCCCCGCAAACAGCGCCTGTAAAGACACCGCACTGCCCCGCAAACAGCGCCTGTAAACACACCGCACTGCCCAGCAAACAGCGTCTGTAAACACACCGCACTGCCCAGCAAACAGCGCCTGTAAACACACCGCACTGCCCAGCAAACAGCGTCTGTAAACACACCGCACTGCCCAGCAAACAGCGCCTGTAAACACACCGCACTGCCCAGCAAACAGCGCCTGTAAACAAACCGCACTGCCCAGCAAACAGCGCCTGTAAACACACTGCACTGCCCCGCAAACAGCACCTGTAAAGACACCGCACTGCCCAGCAAACAGCGCCTGTAAACACACCGCACTGCCCAACAAACAGCGCCTGTAAACACACCGCACTGCCCAGCAAACAGCGCCTGTAAACACACCGCACTGCCCAGCAAACAGTGCCTGTAAACACACCGCACTGCCCAGCAAACAGCGCCTGTAAACACACCGCACTGCCCAGCAAACAGCGCCTGTAAACACACCGCACTGCCCAGCAAACAGCGCCTGTAAACACACCGCACTGCCCAGCAAACAGCGCCTGTAAACACACCGCACTGCCCAGCAAACAGCGCCTGTAAACAAACCGTACTGCCCAGCAAACAGCGCCTGTAAACAAACCGCACTGCCCAGCAAACATTGCCTGTAAACACACCGCACTGCCCAGCAAACAGTGCCCGTAAACAGACAGCACTGCCCAACAAACAGCGCCTGTAAACACACCGCACTGCCACGCAAACAGTGCCCGTAAACAGACAGCACTGCCCAGCAAACAGCGCCTGTAAACACACAGCACTGCCCAGCAAACAGCGTCTGTAAACACACCGCACTGCCCCGCAAACAGCGCCTGTAAACACACCGCACTGCGCCGCAAACAGCGCCTGTAAACACACCGCACTGCCCAGCAAACAGCGCCTGTAAACAAACCGCACTGCCCAGCAAACATTGCCTGTAAACACACCGCACTGCCACGCAAACAGTGCCCGTAAACAGACAGCACTGCTCAACAAACAGCGCCTGTAAACACACCGCACTGCCACGCAAACAGTGCCCGTAAACAGACAGCACTGCCCAGCAAACAGCGCCTGTAAAGACACCGCACTGACCCGCAAACAGTGCCCGTAAACAGACAGCACTGCCCAGCAAACACCGTCTGTAAACACACCGCACTGCCCAACAAACAGCGCCTGTAAACACACCGCACTGCCCAGCAAACAGCGCCTGTAAACACACCGCACTGCCCAGCAAACAGCGCCTGTAAACACACCGCACTGCCCAGCAAACAGTCCCTGTAAACACACCGCACTGCCCCGCAAACAGCGCCTGTAAACACACCGCACTGCCCAGCAAACAGCGCCTGTAAACACACTGCACTTCCCAGCAAACAGCGCCTGTAAACACACCGCACTGCCCAGCGAACAGCGCCTGTAAACACACCGCACTGCACAGCAAACAGCGCCTGTAAACACACCGCACTGCCCAGCAAACAGCGCCAGTAAACACACCGCACTGCCCAGCAAACAGCGTCTGTAAACACACCGCACTGCCCAGCAAACAGCCCCTGTAAACACACCGCACTGCCCAGCAAACAGCCCCTGTAAACACACTGCACTGCCCAGCTAACAGCCCCTGTAAACACACCGCACTGCCCAGCAAACAGCGCCTGTAAACACACCGCACTGCCCAGCAAACATTGCCTGTAAACACACAGCACTGCCCAGCAAACAACACCTGTAAACACACCGCACTGCCCAGCAAACAACACCTGTAAACACACCGCACTGCCCAGCAAACAGCTCCTGTAAACACACAGCACTGCCCAACAAACAGCGCCTGTAAACACACCGCACTGCCCAGCAAACAGCCCCTGTAAACACACTGCACTGCCCAGCTAACAGCCCCTGTAAACACACCGCACTGCCCAGCAAACAGCGCCTGTAAACACACCGCACTGCCCAGCAAACATTGCCTGTAAACACACAGCACTGCCCAGCAAACAACACCTGTAAACACACCGCACTGCCCCGCAAACAACACCTGTAAACACACCGCACTGCCCAACAAACAGCGCCTGTAAACACACAGCACTGCCCAGCAAACAACACCTGTAAACACACCGCACTGCCCAGCAAACAACACCTGTAAACACACCGCACTGCCCCGCAAACAACACCTGTAAACACACCGCACTGCCCAACAAACAGCCCCTGTAAACACACCGCATTGCCCAGCAAACAGCGCCTGTAAACACACCGCACTGCCCAGCAAACATTGCCTGTAAACACACAGCACTGCCCAACAAACAGCCCCTGTAAACACACCGCACTGCCCAGCAAACAGCATCTGTAAACACACCGCACTGCCCAGGAAACAGCGCCTGGAAACAGACCGCACTGCCCCGGAAACAGCGCCTGTAAACACACTGCACTGTCCAGCAAACAGCGCCTGTAAACACACAGCACTGCCCCGCAAACAGCGTCTGTAAACACACCGCACTGCCCAGCAAACAGCCCCTGTAAACACACCGCACTGCCCAGCAAACAGCCCCTGTAAACACACAGCACTGCCCAGCAAACAGCCCCTGTAAACACACCGCACTGCCCAACAAACAGCTCCTGTAAACACACAGCACTGCCCAGCAAACAGCTCCTGTAAACACACCGCACTGCCCAGCAAACAGCTCCTGTAAACACACAGCACTGCCCAGCAAACAGCTCCTGTAAACACACAGCACTGCCCCGCAAAAAACACCTGTAAACACACCGCACTGCCCCGCAAACAGTCCCTGTAAACACACCGCACTGCTCAGCAAACAGTCCCTGTAAACACACCGCACTGCCCAGCAAACAGTCCCTGTAAACACACCGCACTGCCCAGCAAACAGCCCCTGTAAACACACCGCACTGCCCAGCAAACAGCCCCTGTAAACACACCGCACTGCCCCGCAAACAACACCTGTAAACACACCGCACTTCCCAGGAAACAGTGCCCGTAAACACACAGCACTGCCCAGGAAACAGTGCCTGTAAACACACCGGACTGCCCAGCAAACAGCGCCTGTAAACACACAGCACTGCCCAGCAAACAGTGCCTGAAAACACACCGCACTGCCCCGCAAACAACACCTGTAAACACACCGCACTGCCCAGCAAACAGCGCCTGTAAACACACCGCACTGCCCCGCAAACAGCGCCTGTAAACACACCGCACTGCCCAGCAAACTGTGCCTGTAAACACACCGCACTGCCCAGCAAACAGCGCCAGTAAACACACCGCACTGCCCTGCAAACAGCGCCTGTAAACACACCGCACTGCCCAGCAAACAGCGCCTGTAAACACACCGCACTGCCCAGCAAACAGTGCCCGTAAACACACAGCACTGCCCAGCAAACAGTGCCTGTAAACACACTGCACTGCCCAGCAAACAGTGCCTGTAAACACACTGCACTGCCCAGCAAACAGCGCCTGTAAACACACCGCACTGCCCAGCAAACAGTGCCTGTAGCCACACCGCACTGCCCAGCAAACAGTGCCTGTAAACACACCGCACTGCCCAACAAACATTGCCTGTAAACACACCGCACAGCCCAGCAAACAGCGCCTGTGAACACACCGCACTGCCCAGCAAACATTGCCTGTAAACACACCGCACAGCCCAGCAAACAGCGCCTGTAAACACACCGCACTGCCCAGCAAAGAGCGCCTGTAAACACACAGCACTGCCCCGCAAAAAACACCTGTAAACACACCGCACTGCCCAACAAACAGCGCCTGTAAACACACCGCACTGCCCAGGAAACAGTGCCCGTAAACACACCGCACTGCCCAACAAACAGCGCCTGTAAACACACTGCACTGCCCAGCAAACAGCGCCTGTAAACACACCGCACTGCCCAGCAAACAGCGCCTGTAAACACACCGCACTGCCCAGCAAACAGCGCCTGTAAACACACCGCACTGCATAGCAAACATTGCCTGTAAACACACCGCACTGCCCAGCAAACATTGCCTGTAAACACACCGCACAGCCCAGCAAACAGTGCCTGTAAACACGCCGCACTGCCCAGCAAACAACGCCTGTAAACACACAGCACTGCCCCGCAAACAACACCTGTAAACACACCGCACTGCCCAACAAACAGCGCCTGTAAACACACCGCACTGCCCAGCAAACAGTGCCCGTAAACACACAGCACTGCCCAACAAACAGCGCCTGTAAACACACCGCACTGCATAGCAAACATTGCCTGTAAACACACCGCACTGCCCAGCAAACACCGTCTGTAAACACACCGCACTGCCCAGCAAACACCGTCTGTAAACACACCGCACTGCCCAGCAAACATTGCCTGTAAACACACCGCACTGCCCAGCAAACAGTGCCCGTAAACACACAGCACTGCCCAACAAACAGCCCCTGTAAACACACCGCACTGCCCAGCAAACAGCGCCTGTAAACACACCGCACTGCCCCGCAAACAGCGCCTGTAAAGACACCGCACTGCCCCGCAAACAGCGCCTGTAAACACACCGCACTGCCCCGCAAACAGCGCCTGTAAAGATACCGCACTGCCCCGCAAACAGCGCCAGTAAACACACCGCACTGCCCTGCAAACAGCGCCTGTAAACACACCGCACTGCCCAGCAAACAGCGCCTGTAAACACACCGCACTGCCCAGCAAACAGTGCCCGTAAACACACAGCACTGCCCAGCAAACAGTGCCTGTAAACACACTGCACTGCCCAGCAAACAGTGCCTGTAAACACACTGCACTGCCCAGCAAACAGCGCCTGTAAACACACCGCACTGCCCAGCAAACAGTGCCTGTAGCCACACCGCACTGCCCAGCAAACAGTGCCTGTAAACACACCGCACTGCCCAACAAACATTGCCTGTAAACACACCGCACAGCCCAGCAAACAGCGCCTGTGAACACACCGCACTGCCCAGCAAACATTGCCTGTAAACACACCGCACAGCCCAGCAAACAGCGCCTGTAAACACACCGCACTGCCCAGCAAAGAGCGCCTGTAAACACACAGCACTGCCCCGCAAAAAACACCTGTAAACACACCGCACTGCCCAACAAACAGCGCCTGTAAACACACCGCACTGCCCAGGAAACAGTGCCCGTAAACACACCGCACTGCCCAACAAACAGCGCCTGTAAACACACTGCACTGCCCAGCAAACAGCGCCTGTAAACACACCGCACTGCCCAGCAAACAGCGCCTGTAAACACACCGCACTGCCCAGCAAACAGCGCCTGTAAACACACCGCACTGCATAGCAAACATTGCCTGTAAACACACCGCACTGCCCAGCAAACATTGCCTGTAAACACACCGCACAGCCCAGCAAACAGTGCCTGTAAACACGCCGCACTGCCCAGCAAACAACGCCTGTAAACACACAGCACTGCCCCGCAAACAACACCTGTAAACACACCGCACTGCCCAACAAACAGCGCCTGTAAACACACCGCACTGCCCAGCAAACAGTGCCCGTAAACACACAGCACTGCCCAACAAACAGCGCCTGTAAACACACCGCACTGCATAGCAAACATTGCCTGTAAACACACCGCACTGCCCAGCAAACACCGTCTGTAAACACACCGCACTGCCCAGCAAACACCGTCTGTAAACACACCGCACTGCCCAGCAAACATTGCCTGTAAACACACCGCACTGCCCAGCAAACAGTGCCCGTAAACACACAGCACTGCCCAACAAACAGCCCCTGTAAACACACCGCACTGCCCAGCAAACAGCGCCTGTAAACACACCGCACTGCCCCGCAAACAGCGCCTGTAAAGACACCGCACTGCCCCGCAAACAGCGCCTGTAAACACACCGCACTGCCCCGCAAACAGCGCCTGTAAAGATACCGCACTGCCCCGCAAACACCGCCTGTAAAGACACCGCACTGCCCAGCAAACAGCGCCTGTGAACACACCTCACTGCCCAGCAAACAGCGTCTGTAAACACACCGCACTGCCCAGCAAACTGCGTCTGTAAACACACCGCACTGCCCAGCAAACAGCGCCAGTAAACACACCGCACTGCACAGCAAACAGCGTCTGTAAACACACCACACTGCCCAGCAAACAGCGTCTGTAAACACACCGCACTGCCCAGCAAACAGCGCCTGTAAACACACCGCACTGCCCAGCAAACAGCGCCTGTAAACACACCGCACTGCCCAGCAAACAGCGTCTGTAAACACACCGCACGGCCCCGCAAACAGCGCCTGTAAACACACCGCACTGCGCCGCAAACAGCGCCTGTAAACACACCGCACTGCCCAGCAAACAGCGCCTGTAAACACACCGCACTGCCCAGCAAACAGCGTCTGTAAACACACCGCACTGCCCAGCAAACAGCGCCTGTAAACACACCGCACTGCCCAGCAAACAGCGCCTGTAAACACACCGCACTGCCCAGCAAACAGCGCCTGTAAACACACCGCACTGCCCAGCAAACAGCGTCTGTAAACACACCGCACTGCCCAGCAAACAGCGCCTGTAAACACACCGCACTGCCCAGCAAACAGCGCCTGTAAACACACCGCACTGCCCAGCAAACATTGCCTGTAAACACACCGCACTGCCCAGCAAACAGCGCCAGTAAACACACCGCACTGCACAGCAAACAGCGTCTGTAAACACACCACACTGCCCAGCAAACAGCGTCTGTAAACACACCGCACTGCCCAGCAAACAGCGCCTGTAAACACACCGCACTGCCCAGCAAACAGCGCCTGTAAACACACCGCACTGCCCAGCAAACAGCGTCTGTAAACACACCGCACGGCCCCGCAAACAGCGCCTGTAAACACACCGCACTGCCCAGCAAACAGCGTCTGTAAACACACCGCACTGCGCCGCAAACAGCGCCTGTAAACACACCGCACTGCCCAGCAAACAGCGCCTGTAAACACACCGCACTGCCCAGCAAACAGCGCCTGTAAACACACCGCACTGCCCAGCAAACAGCGCCTGTAAAGACACCGCACTGCGCCGCAAACAGCGCCTGTAAACACACCGCACTGCGCCGCAAACAGCGCCTGTAAACACACCGCACTGCCCCGCAAACAGTGCCCGTAAACACACAGCACTGCCCAACAAACAGCGCCTGTAAACACACCGCACTGCCCAACAAACAGCGCCTGTAAACACACCGCACTGCCCAACAAACAGCGCCTGTAAACACACCGCACTGCCCAACAAACAGCGCCTGTAAACACACCGCACTGCCCCGCAAACAGCGCCTGTAAACACACCGCACTGCCCAGCAAACAGCGCCTGTAAACACACTGCACTTCCCAGCAAACAGCGCCTGTAAACACACCGCACTGCCCAGCGAACAGCGCCTGTAAACACACCGCACTGCACAGCAAACAGCGCCTGTAAACACACCGCACTGCCCAGCAAACAGCGCCAGTAAACACACCGCACTGCACAGCAAACAGCGCCTGTAAACACACCGCACTGCCCAGCAAACAGCCCCTGTAAACACACCGCACTGCCCAGCAAACAGCCCCTGTAAACACACTGCACTGCCCAGCTAACAGCCCCTGTAAACACACCGCACTGCCCAGCAAACAGCGCCTGTAAACACACCGCACTGCCCAGCAAACATTGCCTGTAAACACACAGCACTGCCCAGCAAACAACACCTGTAAACACACCGCACTGCCCAGCAAACAACACCTGTAAACACACCGCACTGCCCAGCAAACAGCTCCTGTAAACACACAGCAATGCCCAACAAACAGCGCCTGTAAACACACCGCACTGCCCAGCAAACAGCCCCTGTAAACACACTGCACTGCCCAGCTAACAGCCCCTGTAAACACACCGCACTGCCCAGCAAACAGCGCCTGTAAACACACCGCACTGCCCAGCAAACATTGCCTGTAAACACACAGCACTGCCCAGCAAACAACACCTGTAAACACACCGCACTGCCCCGCAAACAACACCTGTAAACACACCGCACTGCCCAACAAACAGCGTCTGTAAACACACAGCACTGCCCAGCAAACAACACCTGTAAACACACCGCACTGCCCAGCAAACAACACCTGTAAACACACCGCACTGCCCCGCAAACAACACCTGTAAACACACCGCACTGCCCAACAAACAGCCCCTGTAAACACACCGCATTGCCCAGCAAACAGCGCCTGTAAACACACCGCACTGCCCAGCAAACATTGCCTGTAAACACACAGCACTGCCCAACAAACAGCCCCTGTAAACACACCGCATTGCCCAGCAAACAGCATCTGTAAACACACCGCACTGCCCAGCAAACATTGCCTGTAAACACACAGCACTGCCCAACAAACAGCCCCTGTAAACACACCGCACTGCCCAGCAAACAGCATCTGTAAACACACCGCACTGCCCAGGAAACAGCGCCTGGAAACAAACCGCACTGCCCCGGAAACAGTGCCTGTAAACACACTGCACTGTCCAGCAAACAGCGCCTGTAAACACACAGCACTGCCCCGCAAACAGCGTCTGTAAACACACCGCACTGCCCAGCAAACAGCCCCTGTAAACACACCGTACTGCCCAGCAAACAGCCCCTGTAAACACACAGCACTGCCCAGCAAACAGCCCCTGTAAACACACCGCACTGCCCAGCAAACAGCTCCTGTAAACACACAGCACTGCCCAGCAAACAGCTCCTGTAAACACACCGCACTGCCCAGCAAACAGCTCCTGTAAACACACAGCACTGCCCAGCAAACAGCTCCTGTAAACACACAGCACTGCCCCGCAAAAAACACCTGTAAACACACCGCACTGCCCCGCAAACAGTCCCTGTAAACACACCGCACTGCTCAGCAAACAGTCCCTGTAAACACACCGCACTGCCCAGCAAACAGTCCCTGTATACACACCGCACTGCCCAGCAAACAGCCCCTGTAAACACACCGCACTGCCCAGCAAACAGCCCCTGTAAACACACCGCACTGCCCCGCAAACAGCGCCTGTAAACACACCGCACTGCATAGCAAACATTGCCTGTAAACACACCGCACTGCCCAGCAAACATTGCCTGTAAACACACCGCACAGCCCAGCAAACAGTGCCTGTAAACACACCGCACTGCCCAGCAAACAGCGCCTGTAAACACACAGCACTGCCCCGCAAACAACACCTGTAAACACACCGCACTGCCCAACAAACAGCGCCTGTAAACACACCGCACTGCCCAGCAAACAGTGCCCGTAAACACACAGCACTGCCCAACAAACAGCGCCTGTAAACACACCGCACTGCATAGCAAACATTGCCTGTAAACACACCGCACTGCCCAGCAAACACCGTCTGTAAACACACCGCACTGCCCAGCAAACACCGTCTGTAAACACACCGCACTGCCCAGCAAACATTGCCTGTAAACACACCGCACTGCCCAGCAAACAGCGCCTGTAAACACACCGCACTGCATAGCAAACATTGCCTGTAAACACACCGCACTGCCCAGCAAACACCGTCTGTAAACACACCGCACTGCCCAGCAAACAGCGCCTGTAAACACACCGCACTGCCCAGCAAACATTGCCTGTAAACACACCGCACTGCCCAGCAAACATTGCCTGTAAACACACCGCACTGCCCAGCAAACATTGCCTGTAAACACACCGCACTGCCCAGCAAACATTGCCTGTAAACACACCGCACTGCCCAGCAAACAGCGCCTGTAAACACACCGCACTGCCCCGCAAACAGCGCCTGTAAAGACACCGCACTGCCCCGCAAACAGCGCCTGTAAAGACACCGCACTGCCCCGCAAACAGCGCCTGTAAACACACCGCACTGCCCCGCAAACAGCGCCTGTAAACACACCGCACTGCCCCGCAAACAGCCCCTGTAAACACACCGCACTGCCCAGCAAACAGCGCCTGTAAACACACCGCACTGCCCAGCAAACAGCGCCTGTAAACACACCGCACTGCCCAGCAAACAGCCACTGTAAACACACCGCACTGCCCAGCAAACAGCGCCTGTAAACACACCGCACTGCCCAGCAAACATTGCCTGTAAACACACCGCACAGCCCAGCAAACAGCGCCTGTAAACACACCGCACTGCCCAACAAACATTGCCTGTAAACACACCGCACAGCCCAGCAAACAGCGCCTGTAAACACACCGCACTGCCCAGCAAACATTGCCTGTAAACACACCGCACAGCCCAGCAAACAGCGCCTGTAAACACACCGCACTGCCCAGCAAACAGCGCCTGTAAACACACCGCACTGCCCAGCAAACAGCGCCTGTAAACACACAGCACTGCCCCGCAAACAGCCCCTGTAAACACACCGCACTGCCCAGCAAACAGCGCCTGTAAACACACCGCAGTGCATAGCAAACATTGCCTGTAAACACACCGCACTGCCCAGCAAACAGCGCCTGTAAACACACCGCACTGCCCAGCAAACAGTGCCTGTAGATAAGGGTGAAACTTCTCACGTTGCCTCACACAGACTGTCTGCACCCACAGACTTGTCAGCAGAGTCCCCTCACCTCCACCCCACATGGTCGTGTTGCAGCATCCCCCATTGATTGCTCTGTGTTGAATAGCCAGTGTTGGAGTGCTCCTTCCCAGCTGTCTCGGCACCTGACCTGTATCTTCAGCAGGCCAATAACCAGCTCGCTGGTCTGATCTGCCAGTGACTGCTGTCGTCTTGACGATGGGGCCCTGTCTCTGGCTGCCTCGAGTGAGTGTGCAGTCACTTGCCTCATGACTGACTGAGCTTAAACCATGGACTGGTGTCCGGGTTGAAAAACGTGTGACAGTGAGATTCTCTCCAAATGAATGAGCCACGGCAGTTTCCAGGGAAATTTGCAAGTCCGTGCAGGCTGGTATTATTGTGATTGCATGCTGAGGGAATGGAAGGATTTTGCGTATTGCTGCCCTCCCCCTGACCAGCAGAGAGTCTATCACAGCAGGGTGGTTGCTCCAAATTGAAGTGTCTTGCCCACTGAATCTGCAATGTCACACCTCTGGGTGTGTGCTTGCTGGATGGGTGTTGCTGCCGAGCTTACGGAAAAGCTGCAGGGGTTGGGGGCAGAGTTCTAGGTGCTGCCACTGCAGAGAAATTCAGGGCTTTCAGTACAGGCAGGCCGTGGATTGGGATCATTATAGTATGAGATTCTTCTCCACCAATGGCACCCACGTGTCAGAGGTTTGGCCCGCACTGCCTCTCACTCATGCTGTGAAATCGCCCCAGGAGATGGCACAACCTGGTCTCAGGGTAAGATCCCCTCCTCCCTCCTGCTTCCGTCTGGCTCCACCTTGCCAGCTCCTGGCTGAGTGTTTACTGGGCAGTGCGGTGTGTTTACGGGCACTGTTTGCTGGGCAGTGCAGTGTCTTTACAGGCGCTGTTTGCTGGGCAGTGCGGTGTGTTTACAGGCGCTGTTTGCTGGGCAGTGCGGTGTGTTTACAGGCGCTGTTTGCTGGGCAATACGGTGTGTTTACAGGGGCTGTTTGCTGGGCAGTGCGGTGTGTTTACAGGCGCTGTTTGCTGGGCAGTGCGGTGTGTTTACAGGGGCTGTTTGCTGGGCAGTGCGGTGTGTTTACAGGCGCTGTTTGCTGGGCAGTGCGGTGTGTTTACAGGGGCTGTTTGCTGGGCAGTGCGGTGTGTTTACAGACGCTGTTTGCTGGGCAATACGGTGTGTTTACAGGCACTGTTTGCTGGGCAATACGGTGTGTTTACAGGCGCTGTTTGCTGGGCAGTGCGGTGTGTTTACAGGCGCTGTTTGCTGGGCAGTGCGGTGTGTTTACAGGCGCTGTTTGCTGGGCAGTGCGGTGTGTTTACAGGCACTGTTTGCTGGGCAGTGCGGTGTGTTTACAGGCACTGTTTGCTGGGCAGTGCGGTGTGTTTACAGGCACTGTTTGCTGGGCAGTGCAGTGTGTTTACAGGCAATGTTTGCTGGGCAGTGTGTTGTGGTTCTCACGATGTGGAGATGCCGGCGTTGGACTGGGATAAACACAGTAAGGAGTCGAACAACACCAGGTTAAAGTCCAACAGGTTCTGGCCACACCTTGCAGCCACTGCCTTCCTCTGTTGCCCGGAAGTGCAGTGCTGTGTTCCTCCCCCTGGGAGCCTGGCAGTCTGCCCATCCACCCACTGAACTGCTCCGAGTTTGGAAAAATCCTGAGGGAGGGGAAGTGGGGGATCACACAGATCTTCCTTCCTCTTTCACATCTCCCCTGCCACTCCCTCAGCCAGTCTCTAAAGCAGGATTTCAGTGTTTAAGATATAACTTTGCAGAGCTCTGTACAGGGGACAGACGTCTTGTCCGAGAGCTTCACAAGTGTTTATGTCCCCACCAGAAGCGAATGGATGCCCACACTGGGAGTAAAGCTCCGTCAAACAGTGCAAATGGGATCTGTTTGAACTCAGTGCTGATATCCATAAGCCCAGCAGATTCCTGATGTGCTGCTGCTCTGCACACCCTGCCTGTTTCCCACACCCACCTGCCATCTAGAAAGACCTCAGCAGTCAGAGAGTTTCTGCCGAGAGTGAAATAGTAGTGGGCAGAATGGAGGGAGCATTACCTTGGAGAAGAGACCAAAACAGCCCAGGCAGCTGATGATGCAAAAAACCTCCGGCAGTCGCGCTCCTCCCCCGCGTGGCTGTGAGAAAGAAGAGGTACACATTAATCCAGGGAAACACAACACACCCATAACCATCGCCCTTGCCTCGATGTTTCACTTCCCCTCAGCATGCACTGTCACAGGCTGGGAAGAGTAGCACAGAGCATTAACTCAAACAGCCTGTTTCTGACCGCAATATTCCATTCAATGTCCTTCCCACACCACAGTTCACTCTGTCATCATTCCCCGAGCACACTGTCAGAGCTTGACTGATATTCCTCCCCCTAGTCATTCTGAGAGAGTGCCAGAGGGTCAGTGCCGAGGGGGCGCCGAACTGTCAGAGGGTCAGTGCTGAGGGAGTGCTGCACTGTCAGAGGGTTAGTGCTGAGGGAGTGCCGCACTGTCAGAGGGTTAGTGCTGAGGGAGTGCCGCACTGTCAGAGGGTCAGTGCCGAGGGGGCGCCGAACTGTCAGAGGGTCAGTGCTGAGGGAGTGCTGCACTGTCAGAGGGTCAGTACTGAGGGAGTGCCGCACTGTCAGAGGGTCAGTGCTGAGGGGGCGCCGCACTGTCAGAGGGTCAGTACTGAGGGAGTGCCGCACTGTCAGAGGGTCAGTGCTGAGGGGGCGCCGAACTGTCAGAGGGTCAGTGCTGAGGGGGCGCCGAACTGTCAGAGGGTCAGTGCTGAGGGGGCGCCGAACTGTCAGAGGGTCAGTGCTGAGGGGGCGCCGCACTGTCAGAGGGTCAGTGCTGAGGGAGTGTTGCACTGTCAGAGGGTCAGTGCCGAGGGGGCGCCGAACTGTCAGAGGGTCAGTACTGAGAGAGTGCCACACTGTCAGAGGGTCAGTGCTGAGGGGGCGCCGAACTGTCAGAGGGTCAGTGCTGAGGGGGCGCCGCACTGTCAGAGGGTCAGTACTGCGGGAGTGCCGCACTGTCAGAGGGTCAGTGCTGAGGGAGTGTTGCACTGTCAGAGGGTCAGTGCTGAGGGAGTGCCGCACTGTCAGAGGGTCAGTGCCGAGGGAGTGTTGCACAGTCAGAAGGTCAGTACTGAGGGAGTGCTGCACTGTCAGAGGGTCAGTGCTGAGGGAGTGTTGCACTGTCAGAGGGTCAGTGCTGAGGGAGTGCCGCACTGTCAGAGGGTCAGTGCCGAGGGAGTGTTGCACAGTCAGAGGGTCAGTGCTGAGGGAGTGCCGCACTGTCAGAGGGTCAGTGCTGAGGGAGTGCCGCACTGTCAGAGGGTCAGTGCTGAGGGAGTGTTGCACAGTCAGAGGGTCAGTGCTGAGGGAGTGCCGCACTGTCAGAGGGTCAGTGCTGAGGGAGTGCCGCACTGTCAGAGGGTCAGTGCTGAGGGAGTGCCGCACTGTCAGAGGGTCAGTGCTGAGGGAGTGCCGCACTGTCAGAGGGTCAGTGCTGAGGGAGTGCCGCACTGTCAGAGGGTCAGTACTGAGGGAGTGCCGCACTGTCAGAGGGTCAGTACTGAGGGAGTGCCGCACTGTCAGAGGGTCAGTGCTGAGGGAGTGTTGCACTGTCAGAGGGTCAGTGCCGAGGGAGTGTTGCACAGTCAGAGGGTCAGTGCTGAGGGAGTGCCGCACTGTCAGAGGGTCAGTGCTGAGGGAGTGCCGCACTGTCAGAGGGTCAGTGCTGAGGGAGTGTTGCACTGTCAGAGGGTCAGTGCTGAGGGAGTGCCGCACTGTCAGAGGGTCAGTACTGAGGGAGTGCCGCACTGTCAGAGGGTCAGTGCTGAGGGAGTGCCGCACTGTCAGAGGGTCAGTGCCGAGGGAGTGTTGCACAGTCAGAGGGTCAGTGCTGAGGGGGCGCCGCACTGTCAGAGGGTCAGTGCCGAGGGAGTGTTGCACAGTCAGAGGGTCAGTACTGAGGGAGTGCCGCACTGTCAGAGGGTCAGTGCTGAGGGGGCGCCGCACTGTCAGAGGGTCAGTGCTGAGGGAGTGCCGCACTGTCAGAGGGTCAGTGCTGAGGGAGTGCCGCACTGTCAGAGGGTCAGTGCTGAGGGAGTGCCGCACTGTCAGAGGGTCAGTGCTGAGGGAGTGCCGCACTGTCAGAGGGTCAGTACTGAGGGAGTGCTGCACTGTCAGAGGGTCAGTGCCGAGGGGGCGCCGCACTGTCAGAGGGTCAGTGCTGAGGGGGCGCCGCACTGTCAGAGGGTCAGTGCTGAGGGGGCGCCGCACTGTCAGAGGGTCAGTGCTGAGGGAGTGTTGCACTGTCAGAGGGTCAGTGCTGAGGGGGCGCTGCACTGTCAGAGGGTCAGTGCTGAGGGGGCGCCGCACTGTCAGAGGGTCAGTGCTGAGGGAGTGTTGCACTGTCAGAGGGTCAGTGCTGAGGGGGCACCGCACTGTCAGAGGGTCAGTGCTGAGGGAGTGTTGCACTGTCAGAGGGTCAGTGCTGAGGGGGCACCGCACTGTCAGAGGGTCAGTGCTGAGGGAGTGTTGCACTGTCAGAGGGTCAGTGCTGAGGGGGCACCGCACTGTCAGAGGGTCAGTGCTGAGGGGGCACCGCACTGTCAGAGGGTCAGTGCTGAGGGAGTGCCGCACTGTCAGAGGGTCAGTGCTGAGGGAGTGTTGCACTGTCAGAGGGTCAGTACTGAGGGAGTGCCGCACTGTCAGAGGGTCAGTACTGAGGGAGTGCTGCACTGTCAGAGGGTCAGTACTGAGGGAGTGCCGCACTGTCAGAGGGTCAGTGCTGAGGGGGCGCCGAACTGTCAGAGGGTCAGTGCCGAGGGAGTGTTGCACTGTCAGAGGGTCAGTGCTGAGGGAGTGCTGCACTGTCAGAGGGTCAGTGCTGAGGGAGTGCCGAACTGTCAGAGGGTCAGTGCCGAGGGAGTGTTGCACAGTCAGAGGGTCAGTGCTGAGGGAGTGCTGCACTGTCAGAGGGTCAGTGCTGAGGGGGCGCCGCACAGTCAGAGGGTCAGTGCTGAGGGAGTGCTGCACTGTCAGAGGGTCAGTGCTGAGGGGGCACCGCACTGTCAGAGGGTCAGTACTGAGGGGGCACCGCACTGTCAGAGGGTCAGTACTGAGGGGGCACCGCACTGTCAGAGGGTCAGTACTGAGGGGGCACCGCACTGTCAGAGGGTCAGTACTGAGGGGGCACCGCACTGTCAGAGGGTCAGTGCTGAGGGAGTGCCGCACTGTCAGAGGGTCAGTGCTGAGGGAGTGCTGCACTGTCAGAGGGTCAGTACGGAGGGAGTGTTGCACTGTCAGAGGGTCAGTGCTGCGGGAGTACCGCACTGTCAGAGGGTCAGTGCTGAGGGAGTGCCGCACTGTCAGAGGGTCAGTGCTGAGGGAGTGCTGCACTGTCAGAGGGTCAGTACGGAGGGAGTGTTGCACTGTCAGAGGGTCAGTACTGAGGGGGTGTTGCACTGTCAGAGGGTCAGTACTGAGGGGGTGCCGCACTGTCAGAGGGTCAGTACTGAGGGGGCACCGCACTGTCAGAGGGTCAGTACTGAGGGAGTGCTGCACTGTCAGAGGGTCAGTACTGAGGGAGTGCCGCACTGTCAGAGGGTCAGTACTGAGGGAGTGCTGCACTGTCAGAGGGTCAGTACTGAGGGGGCACCGCACTGTCAGAGGGTCAGTGCCGAGGGGGCGCCGCACTGTCAGAGGGTCAGTACTGAGGGAGTGTTGCACAGTCAGAGGGTCAGTGCTGAGGGAGTGCTGCACTGTCAGAGGGTCAGTGCTGAGGGGGCACCGCACTGTCAGAGGGTCAGTACTGAGGGAGTGTTGCACTGTCAGAGGGTCAGTACTGAGGGGGCACCGCACTGTCAGAGGGTCAGTACTGAGGGAGTGCTGCACTGTCAGAGGGTCAGTACTGAGGGAGTGCCGCACTGTCAGAGGGTCAGTACTGAGGGAGTGCTGCACTGTCAGAGGGTCAGTGCTGAGGGGGCGCCGCACTGTCAGAGGGTCAGTGCTGAGGGGGCGCCGCACTGTCAGAGGGTCAGTGCTGAGGGGGCGCCGCACTGTCAGAGGGTCAGTGCCGAGGGGGTGCCGCACTGTCAGAGGGTCAGTGCTGAGGGGGCACCGCACTGTCAGAGGGTCAGTGCTGAGGGAGTGCCGCACTGTCAGAGGGTCAGTGCTGAGGGGGCGCCGCACTGTCAGAGGGTCAGTGCTGAGGGGGCACCGCACTGTCAGAGGGTCAGTACAGAGGGGGCATCGCACTGTCAGAGGGTCAGTGCTGAGGGAGTGCCGCACTGTCAGAGGGTCAGTGCTGAGGGGGCGCCGCACTGTCAGAGGGTCAGTGCCGAGGGGGCGCCGCACTGTCAGAGGGTCAGTGCCGAGGGAGTGCTGCACTGTCAGAGGGTCATTCCTGAGCGAGCACCGCACTGTCCGTGGGAGTATACTGAGGGAGTGCTGCACTGTCAGAGGGTCAGTGCTGAGCGAGCACCGCACTGTCCGTGGGAGTATACTGAGGGAGTGCCGCACTGTCCGTGGGAGTATACTGAGGGAGTGCTGCACTGTCAGAGGGTCAGTGCTGAGGGAGTGCCGCACTGTCCGTGGGAGTATACTGAGGGAGTGCCGCACTGTCCGTGGGAGTATACTGAGGGAGTGCTGCACTGTCAGTAAGGCAGAAATTACTGCCTCCTCTGAATAGCAGTGAGGTTCTGCACAGATCAGGCAGCTACTGACACAACGTGCAAAGCTGAACTCTGGCCAACAAATATGGGCACTTGTTTCAAAATTTGTTTTCATTTCTTTAAGTGTTGCTGGTGTGGGAATCATCACAAATGGCTTTTGGGAAGGTGTTGGTGAGCTGTCTTCTTGAACCACTACCATCCATGTGGTGTAGGTACACTACAATGCTGTTAGGGAGTAAGTTCCAGGATTTTGACCCAGCGACTGCAAAGGAACGGTAATATATTTCCAAATCAGCACGGTGCGTGGCTTGGAGGGAAACCTGCAGGTGGTGGTGTTCCCATTTATCTGCTGCCCTTGTTCTCCTAGATGGAAGTGGTTGCTGTTTTGGAAGGTGCTGCCTAAGGAGTCTTGGTGAATTGCTGCAGTGCATCTTTTAGATACTGCACACTGCTGTTAGTAAGCGTCGGCGATGGAGGATGGGAATATTTAAGGTGGCTGATGGGGAGTTGATCAAGCTGGCTGCTTTGTCCTGGATGGTGTTGAGTGTTGTTAGAGCTGCGCCCATCCAGGCAAGTAAAAAGAATTTCATTAAATTCCTTTGGGAAGTCAACCGAGTTATTCATTTGTCAATCATTTTTATCATCCTGGGGATCATTAACATAACAGGGGTGAGGTCGTGAAGTGTGAATATAGAGAGTTAGGCACCAGGCTGAAGTGTAGGACCTCGAAGGTAGTAACTTCTGGACTATTACTGGTGCCACGTGAGAGGAACAGGAAGATTAGGCAGATGAATGCGTGGCTTGAGAGCTGGTGCAGGGGGCAGGGATTTAGATTTTTGGATCATTGGGATCTCTTCTGGGGAAGGGGTGACCTGTTCAAGAGGGACAGGTTACATCTGAACTGGAGGGGGACTAATATCCTGGCGGGGAGATTTGCGAGAGCCACTCGGGAGGGTTTAAACTAGTTTGGCAGGGGGGTGGGGCCCAAAGTAGTAGGGAGACAGAAGAGAAGGTCGAGGACAGCACAGAAGTTAAAGAGAGCACATTAAGTAGTAAAGACAGTGTCAGTATTCCGAGTACCAGACAGATCAGGCAAAGCAGGACAGAGAGCAAGGGAAGTCCAGATTAAACTACATATATTTCAATGTAAGAGGCCTGACAGGCAAGGCAGATGGGCTCAGGGCATGGATGGGTACATGGGACTGGGAGATGATAGCAATTACTGAAACATGGCTAAGGGAGAAACATAGAAACATAGAAAACTACAGCACAAAACAGGCCCTTCGGCCCCACAAGTGGTGCCGAACATATCCCTACCTTTTAGGCCTACCTATAACCCTCCATCCCATTAAGTCCCATGTACTCATCCAGGAGTCTCTTCAAAGACCCTATTGAGTTTGCCTCCACCACCACTGATGGCTGCCGATTCCACTCGCCCACCACCCTCTGTGTGAAAAACTTACCCCTAACATTTCCCCTGTACCTACCCCCCAGCACCTTAAACCTGTGTCCTCTCGTAGCAGCCGTTTCCACCCTGGGAAAAAGCCTCTGAGAGTCCACCCGATCTATGCCTCTCAGCATCTTATACACCTCTATTAGGTCTCCTCTCATCCTACGTCTCTCCAAGGAGAAAAGACCGAGCTCCCTCAGCCTATCCTCATAAGGCATGCCAACCAATCCAGGCAATATCCTTGTAAATCTCCTCTGCACCCTTTCAATCTTTTCCACATCCTTCCTGTAATGAGGCGACCAGAACTGAGCACAGTACTCCAAGTGGGGTCTGACGAGGGTCTTATATAGCTGCATCATTATCCCCGGACTCCTAAACTCAATCCCTCGATTGATAAAGGCCAGCACACCATATGCCTTCTTAACCACCTCCTCCACCTGCAGGGCCCCAAGGTCCTTCTGATCCTCTACAGTACTAAGAGTCTTTCCCTTTATATTGTACTCCTTCATCCCATTTGACCTACCAAAATGGACCACGACGCATTTATCTGGGTTGAAGTCCATCTGCCACTTCTCCGCCCAGTCTTGCATCCTATCTATGTCCCTCTGTAACTTCTGACATCCCTCCAGACTATCCACAAACCCACCAACCTTCGTGTCGTCGGCAAACTTACCAACCCATCCCTCCACTTCCTCATCCAGGTCATTTATGAAAATGACAAACAGCAAGGGTCCCAGAACAGATCCCTGGGGCACACCACTGGTGACCGACCTCCATTTAGAAGAAGACCCATCTATACCCACTCTCTGCCTCCTTTGGGCAAGCCAGTTCTGGATCCACAGGGTAGCAGCCCCTTGGATCCCATGCCCTCTCACTTTTTCGAGAAGCCTTGCATGGGGGACCTTATCGAACACCTTGCTAAAATCCATATAAACCACATCTACCGCTTTCCCTTCGTCAATGTGTTTAGTCACATTTTCGAAGAACTCCACCAGGCTCGTAAGGCACGATCTGCCTTTGACAAAGCCATGCTGAGTATTATTGAGCATACTAAACCTCTTAAATGCTCATAAATCTCGTCCCTCAGGATCTTCTCCATCAGCTTACCAACCACTGAGGTTAGACTCACCGGTCGGTAATTTCCTGGGCTATCCCTATTCCCCTTCGTGAAAATAGGAACCACATCCGCAATCCTCTGGCACCTCTCCCGTCTCCATCGACGATGCAAAGATCATCGCTAGAGGCTCTGCAATCTCTTCCCTCGCCTCCCACAGTAACCTGGGGTACATCCCATCCGGACCCGGCGACTTATCTATCTTGTTGCCATTCAAAGATTCCAGCACAACCTCTTTGTTAAAGTCCACATACTCAATCTTTTCAGTCCACCGCAAGCCCACAGTACATCCACCCATATCCTTCTCCTCTGTGAAAACCGAGGCAAAATACTCATTAAGCACCTCTGCCATTTCTACTGGTTCCATCCAGAATTTCCCGCCTTCACCATTTATAGGCCCTATTCCTTCACGTCTCATCCTTTTACTCTTCACATATTTATAGAACACCTTAGGGTTTTCCTTAATCCTACCTATATATATGGATTTTAGTAAGGCGTTTGATAAGGTTCACCATGGTAGGCTTCTGCAGAAAATGCAGATGTATGGGATTGGGGGTGATCTAGGAAATTGGATCAGGAATTGGCTAGCGGATAGGAAACAGAGGGTGGTGGTTGATAGTAAATATTCATCATGGAGTGCGGTTACAAGTGGTGTACCTCAGGGATCTGTTTTGGGGCCACTGCTGTTTGTAATATTTATTAATGATCTGGATGAGGGTATAGTTGGGTGGATTAGCAAATTTGCTGATGACACCAAAGTCGGTGGTGTGGTAGACAGTGAGGAAGGGTGTCGTAGTCTGCAGGAAGACTTAGACAGGTTGCAAAGTTGGGCCGAGAGGTGGCGGATGGAGTTTAATGCGGAGAAGTGTGAGGTAATTCACTTTGGTAGGAATAACAGATGTGTTGAGTATAGGGCTAACGGGAGGACTTTGAATAGTGTGGAGGAGCAGAGGGATCTAGGTGTATGTGTGCATAGATCCCTGAAAGTTGGGAATCAAGTAGATAAGGTTGTTAAGAAGGCATATGGTGTCTTGGCGTTTATTGGTAGGGGGATTGAATTTAGGAGTCGTAGCGTTATGTTGCAACTGTACACAACTCTGGTGCGGCCGCACTTGGAGTACTGTGTGCAGTTCTGGTCCCCACATTACAGGAAGGATGTGGAGGCTTTGGAGAGGGTGCAGAGGAGGTTTACCAGGATGTTGCCTGGTATGGAGGGGAGATCCTATGAGGAGAGGCTGAGGGATTTGGGATTGTTTTCGCTGGAAAGGCGGCGGCTAAGAGGGGATCTTATTGAAACATATAAGATGATTAGAGGTTTAGATAGGGTGGATAGTGATAGCCTTTTTCCTCTGATGGAGAAATCCAGCACGAGGGGGCATGGCTTTAAATTGAGGGGGGGTAGTTATAGAACCGATGTCAGGGGTAGGTTCTTTACCCAGAGGGTGGTGAGGGATTGGAATGCCCTGCCAGCATCAGTAGTAAATGCGCCTAGTTTGGGGGCGTTTAAGAGATCCGTAGATAGGTTCATGGACGAAAAGAAATTGGTTTAGGTTGGAGGGTCACAGTTTTTTTTTTTAACTGGTCGGTGCAACATCGTGGGCCGAAGGGCCTGTTCTGCGCTGTAATGTTCTATGTTCTATGTTCTATGTTCTACCTGCCAAGGCCTTCTCGTGACCCCTTCTGGCTCTCCTAATTTCCTTCTTTAGTCCCTTCCTACAAGCCATATACTCATCTAGATCCCTATCTTCGCCAAGCTCTCTGAACCTTTTGTATGCTTTCCTTTTCTTCTCGACTAGGTCCCGCACAGCTTTCGTGCACCACGGTTCCTTTAACCTACCAACACCTCCCTGTCTGCTCGGAATGTTGTCCTGTAGAACTCTAGACAGACATTCCTTGAAAAACTGCCACCTCTCTTCAGTACATTTCCCCGAGAATACCTCCTTCCAATTTACTCCTCTAATTTGCTGCCTTATGTCTTCATATTTCCCCTTACTCCATGTAAACGCTTTCCGAGCTTTCCTGATCCTCTCTTTTTCCAAAGCAAGCATAAAGGAGATAGAATTATGATCGCTATCCCCAAGATGCTCTCCCACTGAGAGATCTGACACCTGTCCAGGTTCATTGGTCAGTATCAGATCAAGTACAGCCTCTCCTCTTGTAGGCTTGTCCACATGCTGTGTCAGGAAACCCTCCTGAACACACCTAACGAACTCCTCCCCATCCAATCCCCTTACCCGAGGGATATTCCAATCTATGTTTGGGAAATTAAAGTCTCCCATAACAACAACTCTGCTATTATTGCAACTCTCCAGGATCTGTTTTCCTATCTGCTCCTCCACCTCCCTGTTACTAGGGACAGGACTGGCAGCTCAATGTTCCAGGGTACAGATGCGATAGGAAAGATAGAACAGGAGGTAAGAGAGAAGGGGGAGTTGCACTTTTGATTAGGGAAAATATCACTGCAGCACTGAGAGGGGATATATCCGAGGTATTCGGCTACTATGGGTAGAACTGAGAAATAAGAAGGGGGCAATCACTTTGATAGGGTTGTACTATAGGCCCCCAAATAGTCGGCGGGAAATTGAGGAGCAAATATGTAAGGAGATTATAGATAGCCCCTAGAAAAATAGGGTGGTAATAGTAGGGGATTTTAACTTTCCCAACATTGACTGGGACTGCCATTGTATTCGAGGGTTGGATGGAGAGAAATTTGTTGAGTGTATTCAGGAGGAATTTCTCAATCAGTATGTGGATGGCCCGACTAAAGAGGGGCAAAACTTGACCTCCTCTTGGGAAATAAGGAAGGGCAGGTGACAGAAGTGTTAGTGAGGGATCACTTTAGGACCAGTGATCATAATTCCATTAGTTTTAAGATAGCTATGGAGAATGATAGGTCTGGCCCAAAAGTTAAAATTCTAAATTGGGACAAGGCCAATTTTGATGGTATCAGGCAGGAACTTTCAAAAGTTAATTGGGGGAGTCTGTGGGAAGGCAAAGGGACATCTGGTAAGTGGGAGGCTTTCAAAAGTGTGTTCACCAGGGTTCAGGATAAGCACATTCCTCTCAGAGTGAAGGGCAAGGCTGGCAGAAGTCGGGAACCCTGGATGACTCGGGATATTAAGGCCCTGGTCAAGAAGAAGAAGGAGGCACATGACATGCATAGGCGGCTGGGATCAAGTGAATCCCTTGAAGAGTATAGGGGGTGTCGGAGTAGTGTTAAGAGAGAAAGCAAGAGGGCAAAAAGGGGACACGAGATTGTTTTGGCAGATAAGGCAAAGGAGAATCCAAAGAGCTTCTTCAAATACATAAAGGCCAAAAGAGTAACGAGGGAGAGATTAGGGCGTCTTAAGGATCAACAAGGTCATCTATGTGTGGATCCACAAGAGATGAGTGAGATACTAAATGAATATTTCTCATCAGTATTCACTGTTGAGAAAAGCATGGATGTTAGGGAACTTGGGGAAATAAATAGCGATGTCTTGAGGAGTGTACATATTACAGAGGTGGTGGTGCTGGAAGTCTTAAAGCGCATCAAGGTAGATAAATCCCCGGGACCTGATGAAGTGTATCCCAGGACATTGTGGGAGGCTAGGGAGGAAATTGCAGGTCCCCTCACAGAGATATTTGAATCATCGATCGTCACAGGTGAGGTGCCTGAAGATTGGAGGGTGGCAAATGTTGTGCCTTTGTTTAAAAAAGGCTGCCGGGGAAAGCCTGGGAACTGCAGGCCGGTGAGCCTCACATCTGTGGTGGGTAAGTTGTTGGAAGGTATTTTGAGAGACAGGATCTACAGGCATTTAGAGATGCAAGGACTGATTAGGGACAGTCAGCATGGCTTTGTGAGTGGAAAATCATGTCTCACAAATTTGATTGAGTTTTTTGAAGGGGTAACCAAGAAAGTAGAGGAGGGCAGTGCAGTTGATGTTGTCTACATGGACTTTAGCAAGGCCTTTGACAAGGTACCGCATGGTAGGTTGTTGCACAAGGTTAAACCTCATGGGATCCAGGGTGAAGTAGTTAAGTGGATACAAAATTGGCATCTTGACAGAAGCCAGAGGGTGGTTGCAGAGGGTTGTTTTTCAAACTAGAGGCCTGTGACCAGCGGTGTTCCTCAGGGATCGGTGCTGGGTCCACTGTTATTTGTCATTTATCTTAATGATTTGGATGAGAATATAGGAGGCATGGTTAGTAAGTTTGCATATGACACGAAGATTGGTGGCATAGTGGACAGTGAAGGTGATCTCGGATTGCAACGGGATCTTGATCAATTGGGCCAGTGGGCTGACGAATGGCAGATGGAGTTTAACTTAGGTAAGTACAAGGTGATGCATTTTGGTAGATTGAACCAGGGCAGGACTTACTCAGTTAATCGTAGGGCGTTGGGGAGAGTTACAGAACAAAAAGATCTCGGGGGACAGGTTCATAGCTCCTTGAAAGTGGAGTCACAGGTGGACAGAGTGGTGAAGAAGGCATTCAGCATGCTTGGTTTTATCGGTCAGAACATTGAATACAGGAGTTGGGACGTCTTGTTGAAGTTGTACAAGACATTGGTAAGGCCACACTTGGAAAACTGTGTATAGTTCTGGTCACCCTATTATAGAAAGGATATTATTAAACTAGAAAGAGTCCAGAAGAGATTTACTCGGATGCTACCGGGACTTGATGGTTTGAGTTATAAAGAGAGGCTGGATAGACTGGGACTGTTTTCCCTAGAACGTAGATGGCTGAGGGGTGATCTTATAGAGGTCTACAAAATAATGAGGGGCATAGATCAGCTAGATAGTCAATATCTTTTCCCAAAGGTAGGGGAGCCTAAAACTAGAGGGCATAGGTTTAAGGTGAGAGAGGAGAGATACAAAAGGGTCCAGAGGGGCAATATTTTCACACAGCTGGGTGGTGAGTGTCTGGAACAAGCTGCCAGAGGTAGTAGTAGGGGCGGGTACAATTTTGTCTGTTAGAAAGTGTTTAGTTACATGGGTATAGAGGGATATGGGCCAAATACGGGCAATTGGGATTAGCTTAGGGGTTTTTAAAAAAGGGTGACATGGACAAGTTGGGCCGAAGGGCCTGTTTCCCTGCTGAAAACCTCTATGATTCTATGACGAACAGAAAAACCCCTACACTGGGGGAGAAATGTGTTGTGGAATGATTATTGCTGCACTCCCACCCTCTCAGTCACTTTCCTCGCCTGTCTGTTCACAGACTGAAGCCCACATCCCAACACTGGATTGGAATTGGATGTAGTCTGGATAAATCTGGACTGGATCCAGGAACACTAACTGTAGCAGCATTGATTATGAGTGCTTTGGCTTGATGTTCCTGAGCTGATGAAGATGGCCAATCCCTCCCCTTTCACCACACTGATCCAATACACGCAGCTGTGGAGACCCAATGAGAAACATTGGAAAGACCTTCAACCTTTGGAGAGGGAACTGGCAGGAGGAAAAATAAAGTCGCAAACCAGAGAACAAAACTGGGCCTCACTGTAGGACAGAGTTTAGAATAATTTGGAACTAAAAAAGACTAACAATCAGAGTGAATATAGTATAGAGAAATCATTAAGTGCGTGGAGTATATTTTACAAAGGTACTGTTTGCATAGTGACACATATAATCACTGTTAGAGAATTCAAACATGTTTTTTTGAAGATATATTATATTATGCATTATAAGCACATACCTTGGCTAAACACACTTTGCTTTAAGGCATGATGATAGGCAAGTGAATAGAACCACATTCTTTGGAACAATGTAGCTACTGAGCAAAGGAAGAAAGCAACTCTTATCAGTGTGGACTTCAGACACTTCTGGAGATCGCAGACAGGTGAATGAATGGGCCTTACATTATAGAAAATAAAAATTGTTTAGCACACACCATAAGACTGAGAAAGACTCTTAAAGTCCACGAAATCCTGTATTCCCATGCTGCCAGAGGATAAATGTTATTGGCCAAGGTAAATAATCGAGACTAATAATGATTGGCTCATACCTAGCTGGGGTGAGCCAAGGGGTGGGCAAATGGCTTTTGAAAATTGAATAATTGTAATACTGAGAGAAGTGTAATTTCAAAGTGATTTGGAACTGCCCCAAATCATCCTCCAGCGTTCGCGGACCAGGCCTGAATAATAAAGAAAGGCCTTCACTAGAATACTGTCTCCATGAGTCTGTGTGCTGGCTGAGCCATAAATTAAGTTGAAGCCAGCTTAATACTTAACCCTTTTTTAAAAAAAACTCCTACACTCACCAAGAGGCGTCTGCAGTAGCCAAACTTCCTGCTGCCATCCATGTTGGTCAGGACAAAGGAGAAGGTTTCACTGAAAGAAACAAAACACATTTCCTGTGTGAGAAAACCCAGACACTGAGAACTGCTTGCATTTATGGAGCACCTTTAATGCATAATAACCTGGCAAGGATGTCAAGGATCATTACTAACCCTTGGATCATTGGCGGAGTGATTAGAACAAGGGCACTCAGAGGCCAGAATTACATGAGCTTGACTATCTTGGGAGGATTGTGGGGCTGTAGGAGAGTAGAGATAGCGAGGGAGGAGATCACAGCGAGATTCGAAATCAAGGATGAGAATTTTAGTCCTTGCTGAGCTGGGAGCCAGTGACAGCCACTGAGTACAGGGGGTGACATGTGGAGGAATGTGGGCTGTGAGCAACTAAACAGATGTGAAGCTTAATAAACAGTTGAAGCTGGTCAGGAGTAGGCAAAAATAGCACGGTTATGGCCGAGGCACGCGGGGGGGGGGCGGCGGGCCAGGGAAGGGGGGGGGCGGGGACGGCCGGGGAGGGGGGGGCGGGGACGGCCGGGGAGGGGGGGGGCGGGGACGGCCGGGGAGGGGTGGGCGGGGACGGCCGGGGAGGGGGGGGCGGGGACGGCCGGGGAGGGGGGGCGGGGACGGCCGGGGAGGGGGGGGCGGGGACGGCCGGGGAGGGGGGGGCGGGGACGGCCGGGGAGGGGGGGGCGGGGACGGCCGGGGAGGGGGGGGCGGGGACGGCCGGGGAGGGGGGGCGGGGACGGCCGGGGAGGGGGGGGCGGGGACGGCCGGGGAGGGTGAGGCGGGGACGGCCGGGGAGGGGGGGGCGGGGACGGCCGGGGAGGGGGGGGCGGGGACGGCCGGGGAGGGGGGGGCGGGGACGGCCGCGGAGGGGGGGGCGGGGACGGCCGGGGGAGGGGCGGGGACGGCCGGGGGGAGGGGCGGGGACGGCCGGGGGGAGGGGCGGGGAGAGGGGCGGGGAGAGGGGCGGGGAGAGGGGCGGGGAGAGGGGCGGGAGAGGGGCGGGGAGAGGGGCGGGGAGAGGGGCGGGGAGAGGGGCGGGGAGAGGGGCGGGGAGAGGGGCGGGGAGAGGGGCGGGGAGAGGGGCGGGAGAGGGGCGGGGAGAGGGGCGGGGAGAGGGGCGGGGAGAGGGGCGGGGAGAGGGGCGGGGAGAGGGGCGGGGAGAGGGGCGGGGAGAGGGGCGGGGAGAGGGGCGGGGAGAGGGGCGGGGAGAGGGGCGGGGAGAGGGGCGGGGAGAGGGGCGGGGAGAGGGGCGGGGAGAGGGGCGGGGAGAGGGGCGGGGAGAGGGGCGGGGAGAGGGGCGGGGAGAGGGGCGGGGAGAGGGGCGGGGAGAGGGGCGGGGAGAGGGGCGGGGAGAGGGGCGGGGAGAGGGGCGGGGAGAGGGGCGGGGAGAGGGGCGGGGAGAGGGGCGGGGAGAGGGGCGGGGGAGGGGCGGGGAGAGGGGCGGGGGGAGGGGCGGGGGGAGGGGCGGGGGGAGGGGCGGGGGGAGGGGCGGGGGGAGGGGCGGGGGAGGGGCGGGGGGAGGGGCGGGGGGAGGGGCGGGGGGAGGGGCGGGGGGAGGGGCGGGGGGAGGGGCGGGGAGAGGGGCGGGGGAGGGGCGGGGAGAGGGGCGGGGAGAGGGGCGGGGGAGGGGCGGGGAGAGGGGCGGGGGGAGGGGCGGGGGGGAGGGGCGGGGGGAGGGGCGGGGGGAGGGGCGGGGGGAGGGGCGGGGGGAGGGGCGGGGGGAGGGGCGGGGAGAGGGGCGGGGAGAGGGGCGGGGGAGGGGCGGGGAGAGGGGCGGGGGGAGGGGCGGGGAGAGGGGCGGGGGGAGGGGCGGGGAGAGGGGCGGGGGGAGGGGCGGGGGGAGGGGCGGGGAGAGGGGCGGGGGGAGGGGCGGGGAGAGGGGCGGGGGGAGGGGCGGGGACAGCGGGGGGAGGGGCGGGGACAGCCGGGGGAGGGGCGGGGACAGCCGGGGGGAGGGGCGGGGACAGCCGGGGGGAGGGGCGGGGACAGCCGGGGGGAGGGGCGGGGACAGCCGGGGGGAGGGGCGGGGACAGCCGGGGGAGGGGCGGGGACAGCCGGGGGAGGGGCGGGGACAGCCGGGGGGAGGGGCGGGGACAGCCGGGGGGAGGGGCGGGGACAGCCGGGGGGAGGGGCGGGGACAGCCGGGGGAGGGGCGGGGACAGCCGGGGGAGGGGCGGGGACAGCCGGGGGGAGGGGCGGGGACAGCCGGGGGGAGGGGCGGGGACAGCCGGGGGGAGGGGCGGGGACAGCCGGGGGGAGGGGCGGGGACAGCCGGGGGGAGGGGCGGGGACAGCCGGGGGGAGGGGCGGGGACAGCCGGGGGGAGGGGCGGGGACAGCCGGGGGAGGGGCGGGGACAGCCGGGGGGAGGGGCGGGGACAGCCGGGGGAGGGGCGGGGACAGCCGGGGGAGGGGCGGGGACAGCCGGGGGGAGGGGCGGGGACAGCCGGGGGGAGGGGCGGGGACAGCCGGGGGAGGGGCGGGGACAGCCGGGGGGAGGGGCGGGGACAGCCGGGGGGAGGGGCGGGGACAGCCGGGGGAGGGGCGGGGACAGCCGGGGGGAGGGGCGGGGACAGCCGGGGGGAGGGGCGGGGACAGCCGGGGGGAGGGGCGGGGACAGCCGGGGGGAGGGGCGGGGACAGCCGGGGGGAGGGGCGGGGACAGCCGGGGGAGGGGCGGGGACAGCCGGGGGGAGGGGCGGGGACAGCCGGGGGGAGGGGCGGGGACAGCCGGGGGGAGGGGCGGGGACAGCCGGGGGGAGGGGCGGGGACAGCCGGGGGGAGGGGCGGGGACAGCCGGGGGGAGGGGCGGGGACAGCCGGGGGGAGGGGCGGGGACAGCCGGGGGGAGGGGCGGGGACAGCCGGGGGGAGGGGCGGGGACAGCCGGGGGGAGGGGCGGGGACAGCCGGGGGAGGGGCGGGGACAGCCGGGGGGAGGGGCGGGGACAGCCGGGGGGAGGGGCGGGGACAGCCGGGGGGAGGGGCGGGGACAGCCGGGGGGAGGGGCGGGGACAGCCGGGGGGAGGGGCGGGGACAGCCGGGGGGAGGGGCGGGGACAGCCGGGGGGAGGGGCGGGGACAGCCGGGGAGCGAGGGGCGGGGACAGCCGGGGAGAGGGGCGGGGACAGCCGGGGAGAGGGGCGGGGACAGCCGGGGAGAGGGGCGGGGACAGCCGGGGAGAGGGGCGGGGACAGCCGGGGAGAGGGGCGGGGACAGCCGGGGAGAGGGGCGGGGACAGCCGGGGAGAGGGGCGGGGACAGCCGGGGAGAGGGGCGGGGACAGCCGGGGAGAGGGGCGGGGACAGCCGGGGAGAGGGGCGGGGACAGCCGGGGAGAGGGGCGGGGACAGCCGGGGAGAGGGGCGGGGACAGCCGGGGAGAGGGGCGGGGACAGCCGGGGAGAGGGGCGGGGACAGCCGGGGAGAGGGGCGGGGACAGCCGGGGAGAGGGGCGGGGACAGCCGGGAGAGGGGCGGGGACAGCCGGGGAGAGGGCGGGGACAGCCGGGGAGAGGGGCGGGGACAGCCGGGGAGAGGGGCGGGGACAGCCGGGGAGAGGGGCGGGGACAGCCGGGGAGAGGGGCGGGGACAGCCGGGGAGAGGGGCGGGGACAGCCGGGGAGAGGGGCGGGGACAGCCGGGGAGAGGGGCGGGGACAGCCGGGGAGAGGGGCGGGGACAGCCGGGGAGAGGGGCGGGGACAGCCGGGAGAGGGGCGGGGACAGCCGGGGAGAGGGGCGGGGACAGCCGGGGAGAGGGGCGGGGACAGCCGGGGAGAGGGGCGGGGACAGCCGGGGAGAGGGGCGGGGACAGCCGGGGAGAGGGGCGGGGACAGCCGGGGAGAGGGGCGGGGACAGCCGGGAGAGGGGCGGGGACAGCCGGGGAGAGGGGCGGAGACAGCCGGGGAGAGGGGCGGGGACAGCCGGGGAGAGGGGCGGGGACAGCCGGGGAGAGGGGCGGGGACAGCCGGGGAGAGGGGCGGGGACAGCCGGGGAGAGGGGCGGGGACAGCCGGGGAGAGGGGCGGGGACAGCCGGGGAGAGGGGCGGGGACAGCCGGGGAGAGGGGCGGGGACAGCCGGGGAGAGGGGCGGGGACAGCCGGGGAGAGGGGCGGGGACAGCCGGGGAGAGGGGCGGGGACAGCCGGGGAGAGGGGCGGGGACAGCCGGGGAGAGGGGCGGGGACAGCCGGGGAGAGAGGCGGGGACAGCCGGGGCGAGGGGCGGGGACAGCCGGGCGAGGGGCGGGGACAGCCGGGGAGAGGGGCGGGGACAGCCGGGGAGAGGGGCGGGGACAGCCGGGGAGAGGGGCGGGGACAGCCGGGGAGAGGGGCGGGGACAGCCGGGAGAGGGGCGGGGACAGCCGGGAGAGGGGCGGGGACAGCCGGGGAGAGGGGCGGGGACAGCCGGGGAGAGGGGCGGGGACAGCCGGGGAGAGGGGCGGGGACAGCCGGGGAGAGGGGCGGGGACAGCCGGGGAGAGGGGCGGGGACAGCCGGGGAGAGGGGCGGGGACAGCCGGGGAGAGGGGCGGGGACAGCCGGGGAGAGGGGCGGGGACAGCCAGGGAGAGGGGCGGGGACAGCCAGGGAGAGGGGCGGGGACAGCCGGGGGGAGGGGCGGGGACAGCCGGGGGGAGGGGCGGGGACAGCCGGGGAGAGGGGCGGGGACAGCCGGGGAGAGGGGCGGGGACAGCCGGGGAGAGGGGCGGGGACAGCCGGGGAGAGGGGCGGGGACAGCCGGGGAGAGGGGATTTGAAGGGGACAGTAGTTGAAGAAAGAGGGTGATAAACAGCGAACAGCTGTCTGACTCAGGGCTGGGTTGCTGACCTGTGCCAGAGTCTGAGAGCTCTGGACAGAGGCCTTGGATGTCCTAACACAGGCCAGAGAGTCTGTGCTCGAGAGCTTCACTCTGTCTCGAATGCGTGCTTCACTTGTCCTGGGTGTGCTTGTTGGAACAATCGAGGTGAAGGTTCAGCGTGGTGCTGTAGGGGTGCGGCACAGTGCAAAGGGCTTTCTTTGTGGATGAGAGGTTAGGCCGAGACCTTGTTTACACTCTCAGCCAGTTGCAAGTGATCCCATGGTTTTACAGGATGAAAGAAAGGGAATTCTCCCTGCTGCCTTTGATCAACTCTATCATTCAGTCAAGATCATCTTCTGATCATCACACTGCTGTTTGTGGGATCTTGCTGTGCACAAACTGGCTGCTGCTTTTTTTTACATTCCAGCAGTGACCACACTTCCAAAATAATCAATTAGCCATGCATCATCCTGGCAAACTCTGAGCCCACAAAGTTCTTTCTTTCAGATGTGCGCTTGCAAACTCCAACAGAGAGTGAATCAGACAGACACAAACCTCTCGTATTCAGTGAGGGGAGCCCAGGTGTTGCCATCTGGAAAACAAAACAATGGAATGGCCCTGAGTAAACTTTCCTCTTCCTCCTTCTGGATTCGCATCAGGTTCTCCCTCTGAAACAAACACAAAGCCTCAGAGATCAGACCCAGGACAACACAGCTCCTCCCCGACAAACCCCTCCCCCAAAAAACAGTCACCACCCCCCCCCCACCAAACCACAAACACATTTCCAATGGACACCCCTCTCCCCCTCCTGCACTTGCTCGCCCCCCCACTCCCCGCAGACACTCGGGGGGTGGGGGGGCTCCACTCCCCGCAGACACGCGGGGCCCCCTCCCCGCAGACACTCGGGGGGCCCCCCCTCCCGGCAGACACTCGGGGGCCCCCCCCTCCCCGCAGACACTCGCGGGGCCCCTCCCCTCCCCGCAGACACTCGGGGGGCCCCTCCCCTCCCCGCAGACATTCGGGGGGCCCCTCCCCTCCCCGCAGACATTCGGGGGGCCCCTCCCCTCCCCGCAGACACTCGGGGGGGCCCCTCCCCTCCCCGCAGACACTCGGGGGGGCCCCTCCCTCCCCGCAGACACTCGGGGGGCCCTCCCCCTCCCCCTCCCCTCCCCGCAGACACTCGGGGGGGCCCTCCCCCTCCCCTCCCCGCAGACACTCGGGGGGGCCCTCCCCTCCCCCTCCCCTCCCCGCAGACACTCGGGGGGGCCCTCCCCCTCCCCTCCGACACTCGGGGGGGCCCTCGCCCTCCCCTCCCCGCAGACACTCGGGGGGGCCCTCCCCCTCCCCTCCCCGCAGACACTCGGGGGGCCCTCCCCCTCCCCTCCGACACTCGGGGGGGCCCTCCCCCTCCCCTCCCCGCAGACACTCGGGGGGCCCTCCCCCTCCCCTCCCCGCAGACACTCGGGGGGGCCCTCCCCCTCCCCTCCCCGCAGACACTCGGGGGGGCCCTCCCCCCCCCTCCCCGCAGACACTCGGGGGGCCCTCCCCCTCCCCTCCCCGCAGACACTCGGGGGGGCCCTCCCCCTCCCCTCCCCGCAGACACTCGGGGGGCCCTCCCCCTCCCCTCCCCGCAGACACTCGGGGGGCCCCTCCCCTCCCCGCAGACACTCGGGGGGGCCCTCCCCCTCCCCTCCCCGCAGACACTCGGGGGGCCCCTCCCCTCCCCGCAGACACTCGGGGGGCCCCTCCCCTCCCCGCAGGCACTCGGGGGGCCCCTCCCCTCCCCGCAGGCACTCGGGGGGGCCCCTCCCCTCCCCGCAGGCACTCGGGGGGCCCCTCCCCTCCCCGCAGGCACTCGGGGGGCCCCTCCCCTCCCCGCAGACACTCGGGGGGCCCCTCCCCTCCCCGCAGACACTCGGGGGGCCCTCCCCTCCCCGCAGGCACTCGGGGGGCCCCTCCCCTCCCCGCAGGCACTCGGGGGGCCCCTCCCCTCCCCGCAGGCACTCGGGGGGGCCCCTCCCCTCCCCGCAGACACTCGGGGGGGCCCCTCCCCTCCCCGCAGACACTCGGGGGGGCCCCTCCCCTCCCCGCAGACACTCGGGGGGGCCCCTCCCCTCCCCGCAGACACTCGGGGGGGCCCTCCCCCTCCCCTCCCCGCAGACACTCGGGGGGGCCCTCCCCCTCCCCTCCCCGCAGACACTCGGGGGGCCCTCCCCCTCCCCTCCCCGCAGACACTCGGGGGGCCCTCCCCCTCCCCTCCCCGCAGACACTCGGGGGGGCCCTCGCCCTCCCCTCCCCGCAGACACTCGGGGGGGCCCTCCCCCTCCCCTCCCCGCAGACACTCGGGGGGCCCTCCCCCTCCCCTCCCCGCAGACACTCGGGGACTCGGGGGGGCCCTCCCCCTCCCCTCCCCGCAGACACTCGGGGGGGCCCTCCCCCTCCCCTCCCCGCAGACACTCGGGGGGCCCTCCCCCCCCCTCCCCGCAGACACTCGGGGGGGCCCTCCCCCCCCCTCCCCGCAGACACTCGGGGGGGCCCTCCCCCTCCCCTCCCCGCAGACACTCGGGGGGGCCCTCCCCTCCCCTCCCCGCAGACACTCGGGGGGGCCCTCCCCTCCCCTCCCCGCAGACACTCGGGGGGCCCCTCCCCTCCCCGCAGACACTCGGGGGGCCCCTCCCCTCCCCGCAGACACTCGGGGGGGCCCCTCCCCTCCCCGCAGGCACTCGGGGGGCCCCTCCCCTCCCCGCAGGCACTCGGGGGGCCCCTCCCCTCCCCGCAGACACTCGGGGGGCCCCTCCCCTCCCCGCAGACACTCGGGGGGCCCTCCCCTCCCCGCAGGCACTCGGGGGGCCCCTCCCCTCCCCGCAGGCACTCGGGGGGCCCCTCCCCTCCCCGCAGGCACTCGGGGGGCCCCTCCCCTCCCCGCAGGCACTCGGGGGGCCCCTCCCCTCCCCGCAGGCACTCGGGGGGCCCCTCCCCGCAGACACTCGGGGGGCCCCTCCCCTCCCCGCAGACACTCGGGGGGCCCCTCCCCTCCCCGCAGACACTCGGGGGGCCCCTCCCCTCCCCGCAGACACTCGGGGGGCCCCCCCCTCCCCGCAGACACTCGGGGGGCCCCTCCCCTCCCCGCAGACACTCGGGGGGCCCCTCCCCTCCCCGCAGACACTTGGGGACCCCCCTCCCCGCAGACACTCGGGGGGCCCCTCCCCTCCCCGCAGACACTCGGGCCCCCCCCCCCTCCCCGCAGACACTCGGGGGCCCCCCCCCTCCCCGCTGACACTCGGGGCCCCCTCCCCTCCCCAGACACTCGGGGGCCTCCCCCTCCCCTCCCGCAGACACTCGGGGCCTCCCCCTCTCCTCCCCGCAGACACTCGGGGGCCCCCCCTCCCCTCCCCGCAGACACTCGGGGGCCCCCCTCCCCTCCCCGCAGACACTCGGGGCCCCCTCCCCTCCCCGCAGACACTCGGGACCCCCCTCCTCCCCGCTGACACTCGGGGCCCACCCTCCTCCCCGCTGACACTCGGGGCCCACCCTCCTCCCCGCTGACACTCGGGGGCCTCCCCTCCCCTCCCGCAGACACTCGGGGCCTCCCCCTCCCCTCCCCGCAGATACTCGGGGGCCCACCCCTCCCCTCCCCGCAGACACTCGGGGGCCCCCCTCCCCTCCCCGCAGACACTCCGGGACCCCCCCCTCCCCGCAGACATTCGGACCCCCCCCTCCCCGCAGACACTCGGACCCCCTCCACCCTCCCCGCAGACACTCGGAGCCCCCTCCACCCTCCCCGCAGACACTCGGACCCCCCTCCCCCTCCCCGCAGACACTCGGACCCCCCTCCCCCTCCCCGCAGACACTCGGACCCCCCTCCACCCTCCCCGCAGACACTCGGACCCCCCCCCCCTCCGCAGACACTCGGACCCCCCCCCTCCCCGCAGACACTCGGACCCCCCTCCCCGCAGACACTCGGCCCCCCCTCCCCGCAGACACTCGGACCCCCCTCCCCGCAGACACTCGGACCCCCCTCCCCGCAGACACTCGGACCCCCCTCCCCGCAGACACTCGGACCCCCCTCCCCGCAGACACTCGGACCCCCCTCCCCGCAGACACTCGGACCCCCTCCCCGCAGAAACTCGGACCCCCCTCCCCGCAGACACTCGGACCCCCCTCCCCGCAGACACTCGGACCCCCCTCCCCGCAGACACTCGGACCCCCCTCCCCGCAGACACTCGGAACCCCCTCCCCGCAGACACTCGGACCCCCCTCCCCGCAGACACTCGGACCCCCCTCCCCGCAGACACTCGGACCCCCCTCCCCGCAGACACTCGGACCCCCCTCCCCGCAGACACTCGGACCCCCCTCCCCGCAGACACTCGGACCCCCCTCCCCGCAGACACTCGGACCCCCCTCCCCGCAGACACTCGGACCCCCCTCCCCGCAGACACTCGGACCCCCCTCCCCGCAGACACTCGGACCCCCCTCCCCGCAGACACTCGGACCCCCCTCCTCGCAGACACTCGGACCCCCCTCCCCCTCCCCGCAGACACTCGGACCCCCCTCCACCCTCCCCGCAGACACTTGGACCCCCCCCTCCCCGCAGACACTCGGACCCCCCTCCCCGCAGACACTCGGACCCCCCTCCCCGCAGACACTCGGACCCCCCTCCCCGCAGACACTCGGACCCCCCTCCCCCTCCCCGCGGACACTCGGACCCCCCTCCCCGCAGACACTCGGACCCCCCTCCCCGCAGACACTCGGACCCCCCTCCCCGCAGACACTCGGACCCCCCTCCCCGCAGACACTCGGACCCCCCTCCCCGCAGACACTCGGACCCCCCTCCCCGCAGACACTCGGACCCCCCTCCCCGCAGACACTCGGACCCCCCTCCCCGCAGACACTCGGACCCCCCTCCCCGCAGACACTCGGACCCCCCTCCTCGCAGACACTCGGACCCCCCTCCCCCTCCCCGCAGACACTCGGACCCCCCTCCACCCTCCCCGCAGACACTTGGACCCCCCCCTCCCCGCAGACACTCGGACCCCCCTCCCCGCAGACACTCGGACCCCCCTCCCCGCAGACACTCGGACCCCCCTCCCCGCAGACACTCGGACCCCCCTCCCCGCAGACACTCGGACCCCCCTCCCCCTCCCCGCGGACACTCGGACCCCCCTCCCCGCAGACACTCGGACCCCCCTCCCCGCAGACACTCGGACCCCCCTCCCCGCAGACACTCGGACCCCCCTCCCCGCAGACACTCGGACCCCCCTCCCCGCAGACACTCGGACCCCCCTCCCCGCAGACACTCGGACCCCCCTCCCCGCAGACACTCGGACCCCCCTCCCCGCAGACACTCGGACCCCCCTCCCCGCAGACACTCGGACCCCCCTCCCCGCAGACACTCGGACCCCCCTCCCCGCAGACACTCGGACCCCCCTCCCCGCAGACACTCGGACCCCCCTCCCCGCAGACACTCGGACCCCCCTCCCCGCAGACACTCGGACCCCCCTCCCCGCAGACACTCGGACCCCCCTCCCCGCAGACACTCGGACCCCCCTCCTCGCAGACACTCGGACCCCCCTCCCCCTCCCCGCAGACACTCGGACCCCCCTCCACCCTCCCCGCAGACACTTGGACCCCCCCCTCCCCGCAGACACTCGGACCCCCCTCCCCGCAGACACTCGGACCCCCCTCCCCGCAGACACTCGGACCCCCCTCCCCGCAGACACTCGGACCCCCCTCCCCCTCCCCGCGGACACTCGGACCCCCCTCCCCGCAGACACTCGGACCCCCCCCCTCCCCCACCAGCCCCTTATTCTTGGATACGTGGCTCTAACCATTTATATTTCGCCCATTACGCATTGTCCCCCCCAGACTCAACACCCAGCCCCTTGGACTGGAACTCAGTGCATTGTCTTGGACACATAGCAGCACATCCCGGGAGGGACTGCCTGGATTACAGCAAAACAGAGCGAGGGACTGGCTGCCCACAGTAAAACTGGCACCCTGTGAAACGGTGAGTAATCCACTTCTTGTGGAACAAAAATGATAACTGAAGAAAAAAAACTCATAACTGAAGACTCTAACCATGAGGAAGTTCTCTGGTAGTCTTCCCTCAGTGGATTACATAGAAACATAGAAAAACTACAGCACAAAAACAGGCCCTTCAGCCCCACAAGTTGTGCCGAACATATCCCTACCTTCTAGGCCTACCTATAACCCTCCATCCTATTAAGTCCCATGTACTCATCCAGGAGTCTCTTAAAAGTCCCTATTGAGTTTGCCTCCACCACCACCGACGGCAGCCGATTCCACTTGCCCACCACCCTCTGTGTGAAAAACTTCCCCCTAACATTTCCCCTGTACCTACACCCCAGCACCTTAAACCTGTGTCCTCTCGTAGCAGCCATTTCAACCCTGGGAAAAAGCCTCTGAGAGTCCACCCGATCTATGCCTCTCAACATCTTATATACCTCTATTAGGTCTCCTCTCGTCCTACGTCTCTCCAAGGAGAAAAGACCGAGCTCCCTCAGCCTAACCTCATAAGGCATGCCACTCAATCCAGGCAACATCCTTGTAAATCTCCTCTGCACCCTTTCAATCTTTTCCACATCCTTCCTGTAATGAGGCGACCAGAACTGAGCACAGTACTCCAAGTGGGGTCTGACGAGGGTCTTATATAGCTGCATCATTATCCCCAGACTCCTAAACTCAATCCCTCGATTGATAAAGGCCAGCACACCATACGCCTTCTTAACCACCTCATCCACCTGAAGGGCCGCTTTTAGAGTCCTATGGACCCGGACCCCAAGGTCCTTCTGATCCTTTACAGTACTAAGAGTCTTTCCCTTTATATTGTACTCCTTCATCCCATTTGACCTGCCAAAATGGACCACGACGCATTTATCTGGGTTGAAGTCCATCTGCCACTTCTCCGCCCAGTCTTGCATCCTATCTATGTCCCTCTGTAACTTCTGACATCCCTCCAGACTATCCACAAACCCACCAACCTTCGTGTCGTCGGCAAACTTACCAACCCATCCCTCCACTTCCGCATCCAGGTCATTTATGAAAATGACAAACAGCAAGGGTCCCAGAACAGATCCCTGGGGCACACCACTGGTGACCGACATCCAATTAGAAAAAGACCCATCTATACCCACTCTCCACCTCCTTTGGGCAACCAGTTCTGGATCCACAGGGCAGCAGCCCCTTGGATCCCATGCCCTCTCACTTTTTCTAGAAGCCTTGCATGGGGGACCTTATCGAACGCCTTGCTAAAATCCATATAAACCACATCTACCACTTTCCCTTCGTCAATGTGTTTAGTCACATTTTCGAAGAACTCCACCAGGCTCGTAAGGCACGATCTGCCCTTGACAAAGCCATGCTGAGTATTCTTAAGCATACTAAACCTCTCTAAATGCTCATAAATCTTATCCCTCAGGATCTTCTCCATCAGCTTACCAACCACTGAGGTTAGACTCACCGGTCGGTAATTTCCTGGGCTATCCCTATTCCCCTTCTTGAAAATAGGAACCACATCCACAATCCTCCAATCCTCTGGCACCTCTCCCGTCTCCATCGATGACGCAAAGATCATCGCCAGAGGCTCTGCAATTTCTTCCCTCGCCTCCCACAGTAACCTGGGGTACATCCCATCCGGACCCGGTGACTTATCTATCTTGATGCCATTCAAAGATTCCAGCACAACCTCTTTCTTAAAGTCCACATACTCAATATTTTCAGTCCACCGCAAGCCCACAGTACATCCACCCATATCCTTCTCCTCTCTGAAAACTGAGGCAAAATACTCATTAAGCACCTCTGCCATTTCTACTGGTTCTGTACTGATATTCCCGCCTTCTCCTTTTATCGGCCCTATTCCTTCACGTCTCATCCTTTTACTTTTCACATATTTATAGAACGCCTTAGGGTTTTCCTTAATTCTACTTGCCAAGGCCTTCTTGTGACCCATTCTGGCTCTCCTAATTTCCTTCTTTAGTCCCTTCCTACAAGCCGTATACTCATCTCGATCCCTAGCTTTGCCAAGCTCTCTGAACCTTTTATACGCTTTCCTTTTCTTCTCGACTCGGTCCTGCACAGCTTTCGTACACCACGGTTCCTTTAACCTACCAACTCCTCCCTGTCTGCTCGGAACATTGTCCTGTAGAACCCTAGAAAGACATTCCTTGAAAAACTGCCACCTCTCTTCAGTACATTTCCCCGAGAATACCTCCTTCCAATTTACTCCTCTAATTTGCTGCCTTATGTCTTCATATTTCCCCTTACTCCATATAAACGCTTTCCTAGCTTGCCTGATCCTCTCTTTTTCCAATGCAAGCCTAAAGGAGATAGAGTTATGATCGCTATCCCCAAGATGCTCTCCCACTGAGAGATCTGACACCTGTCCAGGCTCATTGGTCAGTATCAGATCAAGTACAGCCTCTCCTCTTGTAGGCTTGTCCACATGCTGTGTCAGGAAACCCTCCTGAACACACCTAACGAACTCCTCCCCATCCAATCTCCTTACCCTAGGGATATTCCAATCTATGTTTGGGAAATTAAAGTCTCCCATAACAACAACTCTGCTATTATTGCAACTCTCCAGGATCTGTTTCCCTATCTGCTCCTCCACCTCTCTGTCACTATTGGGTGGCCTATAGAAAACTCCCAGCAAAGTGATCGACCCCTTCCCACTCCGAACTTCCACCCACAGAGACTCTGTAGACAATCCCTCCACAGCATACACCTTCTCTACAACTGTGACACTATCCCTGATCAGCAGTGCCATTCCACCCCCTCTCTTGCCTCCCTCCCTGTCCTTCCTGAAACATCTGAATCCCGGCACCTGGAGTATCCAGTCCTATCCCTGAGACATCCAAGTCTCCGTAATGGCCACCACATCACACTTCCAGGCATCGATCCACGCTCTGAGCTCATCCCCTTTATTCACTATACTCCTGGCATTAAAGTAAACACATCTCAATCCTTTGGTCTGAGCTCTCCCCTTCTCTATCCCCCGTCCATCTTCCCTCTTGCACTGTCTGTAACCCTTCTCTGTTTGCGAGCTAACTTCCTCGCTCCCAGTCACCTCGTCTCGATCCCCTCCCCCCAACCTATCTAGTTTAAACTCTCCCCAGTAGCCTTAGCCAACGTTCCCGATTATCGAAGAGGATTACTCAATGATATATGTTACTTCCTCACACACATGAGATGCGCACATACTGACAGCTTCTTGCACAATGAAGCACTAAAACAAAGTATTCACTCACCTTCGGAAATTGGTAGGTTATCTGAGGCTCGTAAGCTGCACCAGACTTCTTCAGAGAAACAACCACTAGATATTCAAAGAAGAACTGTGCGGAATATCGGCATACATCTTGTTCTGGCTTCTTTTCTTCAACTGAAGTGCTTCTCTCAACACCTGCTTTTGAAATACAGAATACACAGCTTCTGACTTGCAGTCTCAAACTCCTCCGGGTTGACCTCAGCATCCTGGTTACATTGTCAGTAATCAGCTGTCCTGCTCCATGTCTGAGGCTGAGTGAGTGCCTCTCCTGCCCTCTCTCAAAGTCAGTAATCCCTAACCCCACTCCATCTCCAACACTCTGTGACCTCCTGTCCTGCTCCATCGCTGAGGGTCAGTAATCCTGTCCCCTCCCCGTCTCCGGGTCACTGCTCGCTAACCCTGCTCGGTCCCCGACAGCTACTTGCTCAGGTTGTGTGCTGCCTCTTGCAGTCAATGATTGTTTGTTGTACCAGTTCCTCTGCTTTCAAAGGGAGCTGTGGGGTTTTCCCACTGACGAGGAAGCGCAGCTCCTCCCTGATTTGTTTAACGCTGTGATTAAGAGGCTATTGGGAAACTGGGATACACAAATTGAGAGGAGGAGTAAACAAGCTCTGTGAGTTGATGTTAGCAGCTCAGTTCAAAGGCAGAAATGAGCAGCTACAGTCTGTCACACTCTGGCTGCCTTTCAATGGCTTTGATCAGATTAAGATTCCACGATGCAAGTCTCAATATTCAAATACAACTGCAGCAGATAGTGAACTGTTAAACACAGTTCAAAGCCAGCCCACCTGGAACAGAGGAATCTCTCTCTCTCCCCAGCCGTATTGGAATTGATGGAATTAGGTCAGTTGCAGCAAGTATCCACAATGAAAACAGGGTGAGAGAGCAAGAGGATGCAGAGTTTGGTGTTAAATGGACAATCTCAAACATAGACAAGCTGCTTTGGTTGGTGAAAATATGGACGAGTATTGCTGAGGTTGAGCAGACCTTGTGACTTAACTCGGGAAAGCAAGCATGAATTTGTTTTAAATTTAAAGTTTATTTACTGTCACAAGTATGCTTACATTAACACCGTAATGAAGTTACTGTGAAAATCACCCGGTTGCCACACTTTGGCACTTGTTCGGGGTACACTCAGGGAGAATGTAACACGGCCAATGCATCTAACCAGCACGTCTTTCGGACTGAGGAAGGGAACTAGAGCACCTGGAGGAAACCCACACAGACACGGGGAGAACGTGCAAACTCCGCACAGACAGTGACCCAGGCCAGGAATCGAACCCGGGTCCCTGGCGCTGCGAGGCAGCAGTGCTAACCACTGTGCCACCACGCTGCCGCCCCACAAACTGAATTCTTTGATAGAATAAAAGGAAAGGTTGGTGAGGAGTGTAGTGGATGTTATTGAGATGGATTTCAGGTTTTGGCCAAAATACCATGAAAAAGGCTGGTTAAAAAAATTGCTGTCCATGGAGGAGGGCTCATGTCAGCTTGGATAGGAAGGACACTAAACAGTAGGTCTTGCTCAGACAGGGGGAGGGTCGGAAGTTGTGTTCCCCAAGAGTCAGTCCCAGAATCACTGCTACTTCAATATATATAACTGACTGGGTTACTGTAATACTCAATAACATTACAAAATTTGTCAATCGTAGCTAATTTGGGGGTGTAGCCGACAGTGGTGAGTAGAATGGGAAAACAAGTGACAGATGACATTCAATACAGAAATGTGTGAACTGATGAGTTTTGGGGAAGGGATAGGGAGAGGTTATATAGACGTAATGAGCGTGTATGGACAGAGATCACGTGCATCGATGTTGGAAGGTTCAGGACATACTGGGATGTAGCTACCAAATAATGACCGGAATTCTCTGGCCGTTGGATTCTCTGGTCCCATTGGCAGCGCACCCATTGCCACGGGATTCCCAGCAGAGAGGGGTGGTTTCCATGGGAATTCCCATTGACAGCGGCGGGACCAGAGGATCCCACTGCCACAGACAGCACACCACCTCCCGCACAGGCTAACAAGCTGAGGGGAGGCAAGAGAATCTCACAAAATATCGGATTTGGGTTCATATATAGTTCATAATTGAGTACAAAAGCAAAGAAATTATCCTGAAACTTCATAAAACGCAGGTTAAGCCACAATTAGATATTGCATTCAGCTCTGATCACCACACTTCAGGAAGGAACGAGGGTCCTTGTGAGGCTGCAGAGGGAGATTTACCGGAATGGTGCTCGGGATGAGGGATTTTAATTACAAGGTGAGGTCGGAGAAGCTGGGGTTGTTCCTCTTGGAGCAACAGAGATTGAGGGAGATTTGATCGAGGTGAGCAAGATTACACACACCTGTAGATAAGGTGACAAAGGAAAGCTTTCCCATTGGCTGATGGTGTAGGGATTAGGGAACACAGATTTAAGGTTTTGGATACGAGATACAGAGGGATATGAGGAAGAGTTTTTACACAGAGAGTGGTAATGAGCTGGAACTCACCATGATGAGGGAAGCAGAGCGGATCAATGTTTTGGAAAGGAAATTTCCAGCACACTTGAGGGAAATAAATCTGCAGGGTTACGAGGCCAGAGTGGGTGAATAGAACTGACAGGATTGCACTAAAGAGAGTTGTCACAGACTTGACAGGCTGGATGGCCTCTTTCTAAGCTGCTTCACCTCCCTCTCTTGTTCGAAGGTGTCCCTTATCTCTTTGACAAAGTATTCCGTCACCTTTCAAAGAACAAGAACAAAGAAAATTACAGCACAGGAAGAGGCCCTTCGGCCCTCCAAGCCTGCACCAACCACGCTGCCCGACCGAACTAAAACCCCCTACCCTTCCGGGGACCATATCCCTCTATTCCCATCCTATTCATGTATTTGTCAAGATGACCCTTAAAAGTCACTACTGTATCCGCTTCCACTACCTCCCCCGGCAGCGAGTTCCAGGCACCCACCACCCTCTGTATAAAAAAATCTGCCTCATACATCTCCTTTAAACCTTGCCCCTCGCACCTTAAACCTATGCTCCCTAGTAATTGACTCTTCCACCCTGGGAAAAAGCTTCTGACTGTCCACTCTGTCCATGCCCCTCAATCTTGTAGACTTCTATCAGGTCGCCCCTCAACCTCCGTCGTTCCAGTGAGAACAAACCACGTTTCTCCAACCTCTCCTCATAATTAATGCCCTCCATATTAGGCAATATCCTGGTAAATCTTTTCTGTACCCTCTCCAAAGCCTTCACATCCTTCTGGTAGTGTGGCGACCAGAATTGAACACTATATTCCAAGTGCGGCCTAACTAAGGTTCTATAAAGCTGCAACATGACTTTCCAATTTTTAAACTCAATGCCCCGGCCGATGAAGGCAAGCATATCGTATGCCTTCTTGACTACCTTCTCCACCTGCATTGCCACTTTCAGTGACCTGTGTACCTGTACACCCAGATCCCTTTGCCTATCAATACTCTTAAGAATTCTGCCATTTACTGTATATTTCCTATCAGTATTAGACCTTCCAAAATGCATTACTATCTTTCCTACTATCTTATTTTGTTTCTTGGTGTCAAAATGTGTTTAAATATCTTTCTTTGGGCACTTGGGGAAGTTTACTGTGTTAAAGTGCAAGTTATTGCTTGAATCAAAGGAAAGAATGCTGCAAGCTGGTGGAACTTTCCTTTCTGCTTTGCCAGTTCCCTGGCAGTGTTGAGATTATTCGGGGAAGTATTGTTGAGGTGGAGTTTTTTATCTCCATTTCACAAACAGTTTTGGGAGTTCCGCAAATATCTCTTTCATCAATGATCACACCTTATGCGAGTCTCACAGATCAAGAACAGAAAGCAAAATATTTGTATTGCTACATTAGAACACCTTTCACAACCATAGGACTTTCCAAAGTGCTTTACAACCAATGACATCCTTACAATGCATGGGCGATGTTTATATACATAGAACATAGAACATAGAACATTACAGCGCAGAACAGGCCCTTCGGCCCACGATGTTGCACCGACCAGTTAAAAAAAAAAACTGTGACCCTCCAACCTAAACCAATTTCTTTTCGTCCATGAACCTATCTACGGATCTCTTAAACGCCCCCAAACTAGGCGCATTTACTACTGATGCTGGCAGGGCATTCCAATCCCTCACCACCCTCTGGGTAAAGAACCTACCCCTGACATCGGTTCTATAACTACCCCCCCTCAATTTAAAGCCATGCCCCCTCGTGCTGGATTTCTCCATCAGAGGAAAAAGGCTATCACTATCCACCCTATCTAAACCTCTAATCATCTTATATGTTTCAATAAGATCCCCTCTTAGCCGCCGCCTTTCCAGCGAAAACAATCCCAAATCCCTCAGCCTCTCCTCATAGGATCTCCCCTCCATACCAGGCAACATCCTGGTAAACCTCCTCTGCACCCTCTCCAAAGCCTCCACATCCTTCCTGTAATGTGGGGACCAGAACTGCACACAGTACTCCAAGTGCGGCCGCACCAGAGTTGTGTACAGTTGCAACATAACGCTACGACTCCTAAATTCAATCCCCCTACCAATAAACGCCAAGACACCATATGCCTTCTTAACAACCTTATCTACTTGATTCCCAACTTTCAGGGATCTATGCACACATACACCTAGATCCCTCTGCTCCTCCACACTATTCAAAGTCCTCCCGTTAGCCCTATACTCAACACATCTGTTATTCCTACCAAAGTGAATTACCTCACACTTCTCCGCATTAAACTCCATCCGCCACCTCTCGGCCCAACTTTGCAACCTGTCTAAGTCTTCCTGCAGACTACGACACCCTTCCTCACTGTCTACCACACCACCGACTTTGGTGTCATCAGCAAATTTGCTAATCCACCCAACTATACCCTCATCCAGATCATTAATAAATATTACAAACAGCAGTGGCCCCAAAACAGATCCCTGAGGTACACCACTTGTAACCGCACTCCATGATGAATATTTACTATCAACCACCACCCTCTGTTTCCTATCCGCTAGCCAATTCCTGATCCAATTTCCTAGATCACCCCCAATCCCATACATCTGCATTTTCTGCAGAAGCCTACCATGGTGAACCTTATCAAACGCCTTACTAAAATCCATATATACCATGTCCACTGCCTTGCCCCCATCCACCTCCTTGGTCACTTTCTCAAAAAACTCAATAAGGTTAGTAAGGCACGACCTACCTGCCACAAAACCATGCTGACTATCACCTATCAATTCATTACTCTCCAAATAACTATAAATCCTATCCCTTATAATTTTTTCCAACATCTTGCCGACAACAGAAGTGAGACTCACCGGTCTATAATTCCCGGGGAAGTCTCTGTTCCCCTTCTTAAACAATGGGACAACATTCGCTAACCTCCAATCTTCTGGTACTATACCAGAGGCCAACGACGACCTGAAGATCAGAGCCAGAGGCTCTGCAATCACTTCTCTTGCCTCCCAGAGAATCCTTGGATAAATCCCATCCGGACCAGGGGATTTATCTATTTTCAGACCCTCCAGAATATCCTGCACATCCTCCTTATCAACTGTAATACTGTCTATTCTACTCCCTTGCAACCCAGTGTCCTCCTCAGCTATATTCATGTCCCCTTGCGTGAACACCGAAGAGAAATATTGGTTCAATGCTTCACCAATCTCCTCCGGTTCCACACATAACTTCCCTCTGCCATCTATAACTGGCCCTAAACTTGCCCTAACCAACCTTCTGTTCTTGACATACCTATAGAACGCCTTAGGATTCTCTTTAACCCTATCCGCCAAAGTCTTCTCATGTCCCCTTTTAGCCCTTCTAAGCTCGCTCTTCAACTCCCTCTTAGCCAATCTAAAGCTTTCTAGTGCACTACCCGAGTGCTCACGTCTCATCCGAACATAAGCCTCCTTTTTCTTTTTAACCAACAAAGAAACTTTTTTGGTGCACCACGGTTCCCTAGCCCTACCAATTCCTCCTTGCCTGACAGGGACATACCTATCACAGACTCGCAGTAGCTGCTCCTTGAAAAAACTCCACATGTCGGACGTTCCCAGTCCCTGTAATCTCCTAGTCCAACCTATGTTTCCTAATTCTCTCCTAATAGCCTCATAATTACCCTTCCCCCAGCTAAAACCACTGGCCCGAGGTTCATGCCTATCCCTTTCCATCACTAAGGTGAACGTAACCGAATTGTGGTCACTATCACCAAAATGCACACCAACTTCCAAGTCTAGCACCTGGTCTGGCTCATTTCCCAGCACCAGATCCAATATAGCCTCACCTCTAGTTGGCCTGTCTACATACTGAGTCAAAAAACCTTCCTGCACGCTTTGAACAAAAACTGACCCCTCTAACGAGCTAGAGCTATAACAATTCCAGTCAATATTAGTCAAGTTAAAATCCCCCATAACAATTGCCCTATTACTTTCACTCCTAAGCAGGATTGACTCCGCAATCCTTTCCTCAACCTCTCTAGAACTTTTAGGAGGTCTATAAAAGACTCCCAACAGGGTGACCTCTCCTCTCCTATTTCTAATCTCCGCCCATACTACCTCAACAGATAAGTCCTCATCAAACCTCCTCTCTGACACTGTGATACAATCTCTGACCAATAATGCTACCCCTCCCCCTCTTCTACCTCCTTCCCTACTTCGACTAAAACATTTGAACCCCGGGACCTGCAGCATCCATTCCTGCCCCTGCTCTATCCATGTCTCTGAAATAGCCACAACATCGAAGTCCCAGGTACTGATCCACGCTGCAAGTTCACCCACTTTATTGCGAATACTCCTGGCATTGAAGTATACACATTTCAAACCCTGCTCCACCCCACCTCTGCAATGCCGTGCATTGCAGTCCCCATCCATGCATCCCTCACTTTCAGCCCCACTACTCAGGATCCCTCCCCCCCCCCGAATCAGTTTAAACCTCCCTGCATGGCCTTAGCAAATTTACCCCCCAGGATATTGGTCCCCTTCTGATTAAGGTGTAGACCATCCTTCTCATAGAGGTCACACCTTCCCCAGTACGAGCCCCAATTGCTTAAGTACCTGAACCCCTCCCTCCTGCACCATCCCCTCAGCCATGAATTCAAACCTTCCCTCTCCCTATTCCTCTCTAAACTATCCCGTGGTACAGGCAAGAGTCCAGAGATAACCACTCTGTCAGTCTTGGCCTTTAGTTTCCACCCCAACTCCATAAATCCCTGCCTAATATCCCCTTCCCCTATCCTCCCTATGTCGTGTGTCCCCACATGTACAATAACTTGTGGTTTATCTCCCTCCCCCCTAAGAGTCCTGAATACCCTGTCAGACACATCCCGGACCCCAGCCCCTGGTAGGCAACACACCAACCCTGAGTCCCTACCTTTAGTTCCGACCCTCCTATCTGTCCCCTTAATTGTGGAGTCCCCAATCACAAGGCCCAGTCTTTTACAGCCCCTAACCACCTGAGCTTTCTCACTCGGCTCACCCCCAGAGATCTGCTCTCTATGCTCAGTTGATTCCTCCTCAACTGTAGCCTCCAGCACCGAAAACCTATTATGGAGGGGAACCGCCCCAGGGGATTGTCTTCCCGATTGCTTCTTACCCCTCCTCCTGGCATTGACCCAAGCCTCATTTCTAGGAGTTACTATTTCTCTATAACTCCTATCAACTTCCACCTCCGCCTCCCGAATTATGCGGAGTTCCTCTACCTCCCCCTCCAGCTCCTTTACACGCTCCTCCAGAAGCTGCAATCTAATGCACTTCTTACAACTAAAATCTCCTGAAACACTACTGGATTTCCTCACCACATACATCCCACAGGAGATGCAGCATACTGCCTGAACTGCCATCCCTGAAGCCATTACCAGCAAGAAAAAAAGAAAACAAAAAAAAAACAAAAAACTTCCCCACACTTCCCCAACTGTCACTCTCCACTGCAGCCCGAGCAACACTCCCTCACTGAGACACCAACTGTCACTCTCTACTGCAGCCCGAGCAGCACTCCCACACTGAGACACCAACTGTCACTCTCCACAGGAAATATAGCTGCAAATCTGTTCACAGGAAGAACAAACAGCATAGAATCCCTCGAGTGCAAAAGGAGACCATTCAGCCCATCGAGTCTGCACTGACTCTCTGACAGAGCACCTTACACAGGTCCAGCCCCCATCCTGTCCTTATAGCCCCACTCATTTACTCTGGCTAATCCCCCTAACCTACACATCTTTGGACACTAAGGGACAATCTGGCATGGCCAATGCACCTAACCCACACATCTTTAGACTGTGGGAGGAAACCAGAGCACCCAGAGGAAATCTATGCAGACACGGGGAGAATGTGCAAACTCCGCACACACAGTGACCCAAGGCAGGAATCGAACCCAGGTCCCTGGCGCTGTGAGGTAGCAGTGATAACCACTATGTTAACCAGGACAGTGGGGAGAACTCCCTGCTCGTCTTCAACATCTACCTGGAAAACGATCTTCAGTTTAATGGTTTATCTGCAGCACGCCCTCAGTACAGGATCATGCATTCATTTCTGGAGTAAGACTTAAAGTCACAGTTTCTGACCTCGGGATAAAATGTGAGCTCTAAGCGAAGAGAGAGACTGTGGAAGGTTCTGGACTAACTCTTGGTCAGTGGTTTCAGCTGCAGCGGCTGTACGATTATTGGCCTCAAAGCTGTTGCTGGGTAAAAGGGAGCCTGGTTGCTACCCACTATTGGCTCTCCAATGATACCAGCTGAGGGGTGGATTTCAGGTGAGGGTGGCATTGAACCTGGTCACCTCCCCCGATGTGAAGAATGGCCATTTGGCTGTGGCACTGCAAGATAGTTGGCACCTGGCAGACTCAATGCTGCGAGTCCCAGCCTCAAGCAGAGAGGAGGAGGAAACATTGAGATGTTCAGAGAGCGTCCAGTCCAGATAAGGAAGCTGTATTTGATATAACCAACACAAGCAGCACCTCTTCTGCATGGACCTCCAGACTCACTCAAGCTACATTTCTATAGCACCCTTCTCACAACCTGACAATGAGCAAGTGCATTGCAGCCAACGAGGAAGATCTGAAGGACACTGAAGGAAATGTTTGTGCACAGGTAGATCCCACACAAAGCAACATGGCAATGAGCAGCTAATCCAATGCAGCTGGAGGCGAGGACAGTAGAGAGAGCTTGCATATTCATCTTTCAATCATGCTGCAAGATCTTTCACATCAGCACAAGTAGCCAGACAGGGGCTCAGTCTGTAGGATTGCACCTACCCAGAGAACCTCGATAGATGTTTCAGTACCAACCCAGGATGCCACCCAGCCCTTACACTGCATTCTCACCCTCTCTCCTGCCGCGAGAAGATAATCTCCCGAGAACACTGTTCCCTTTATTCAGGAGTTTTGTGTGAGAATTTAAATTCATCGGCTCAATGCCAAAATCCCATCTGACACATTGAACAAGCTATTCTCCTCTGGACTCATCAGTTAAAAAGAACAGTTTGAGTAAAAAGCTTGACATATAGAATGACAGGACAGTATAGCTACAGAGTTTGCACATTCTCCTCGTGTCTGCGTGGGTTTCCTCTGGGTGCTCCGGTTTCCTCCCACAGTCCAAAGATGTGCGGGTTAGGTTGATTGGCCATGCTAAAATTGCCCTTAGTGTCCTGAGATGTGTAGGTTAGAGGGATTAGTGGGTAAATATGTAGGGATATTGGGGTAGGGCCTGGGTGGGATTGTGGTCAGTGCAGACTCAATGGGCCGAATGGCCTCTTTCTGTGCTGTAGGGTTTCTATGATTCTATGAGAAGGAGGCCATTCAGCCCATTATGCCTGTGCTGGTTCACTGAAAGCTTCCACCAGTCACACTCCCCTGACCTTTCACATGACCCTGTCACTTTCTCCTTGTCAAGCACACATCCAATTTCATTTCAATTTTATCTGTTTATGGGACATGGACGTCGCTGGCTAGGCCAGCATTTATTGCCCATCCCTTGTTGCCCTTCAGAAGGTGGTGGTGAACTTGCTGTCTTGAACCACTGCAGTCCCTAAGGTGTAGGTACACCCACAGTGCTGTTAGAGTGGGAGTTCCAGGACTTTGACCCAGCGACAGTGAAGGAACGGTGTAATATTTCCAAATCAGAATAGTGAGTGGCTTGGAGGGGAACCTCGAGGTGGTGTGTTTTTACGAAAGATTATCACAGAAGCAGGCCATTCGAGCTGACCAGCCCAGGTTGGTTTTCAATGCTCCATTTGAGCTTCCCCCCACCTTTTCTCATCTGAATCTATCATTGTCAGCCTCTGTTCCCTTTGCCATCACATGCTTGTCTAGTTCTCCCTTAATGTATCTATGCTATTCACCTCAACCAGTCTCTATAATAGCAGGTTCCACATTCTCTGGCTAAAGCACCCAGCCTGTCAATTCTTTCCTGATATATACAGTTCTGATATCATCCTTGTAAATCTCTGCACCCTTTCCAGTGTCTACTCTCGGTCTGGTCTAACCATAGTTCACTACAGGTTTAAATCACTTCCCAAATTTTCAGTTCTATCCCACTAGGAGTAAAATCTCGTGCATGTGCTTTTTTGATTGATCTTGCTAACCCATGGGTTTAACTTTTAGTGATTGATGCATTTGTACAGAGCATTCCTCGTTCCTCTAACCCCACCTAGACTCGCTCCTTCCAACTCATGTGACCTCTCTGTTCTTCCTCTCACACTCCAAAGATGTAAGGTTAGGTGGATTAGCCATGGGAAATGCGCAGAGTGACAGGGATAGGGTGAGGGAATAGGCCTGAGTAAAATACTCCTTTGGAGAGTCAGTGCAGACTCGATGGGCCAAAGGCCTCCTTCCGTACTGTAGGAGTCCACTTTATCCCCTCTTTCCTTACCTTCCCTAAATTTTAATTCTCTCCCATCCATTCCCCCTCCCCCCAATATCTTTATCTGTCACAGTTTACCCTCTGATTTCAGCTTCTCTGCCGTTGGCCATTCACACCCTTTATTCTCTCTATGAATTGCCATTAATAGTCTCTTCCCCTGATTTCTGTGGCTATGACTCATCTTGCATTCCCTCACCCTGCAGTATAAATATCTCCCACTCTCTATGCCTTTTAGCTTTGACAAAGGGTTATCTGGACTCGAAACATCAGCTCTTTTCTCTCCTCACAGATGCTGCCAGAGCTGCTGAGATTTTCCAGCATTTTCTCTTTAGGTAAGGATTCTATGTACCAGCTCACAGTTATCTGTGTTGAACTTTATTGATAATATAGAACGGGCAAATAATTGGCAATCTCTTCTTGTAATTTATTGCAATTTCATCCACAAATTTACAAATTGAGTTTTTGTTTCAAAGTCCAAATGGTTATTGTAAATTGTGACCAGCAGCGATCCCACCATTTATCTCATTCCCCACTTTCTGCTACACTGAACAACGACCCGTTGTGGTAGCATGGTCCCTTTAATGGTGAACAAAAGTGTGAAATAGGGCCAACCGGGAGTGCGAGCGTGCATTCCCAGGGTTGGAAGTCTGCTGTAGGAATCACGGTGTTGTTAGGAGTAGACCTGCATTTGTTGTGTTGTTAAACCTTTTGCTGTATATTCTCCTCAATCAGTAAATTCTTCAGTTTATTACTTGCCACATCGAGTCATCTTGAGTTATTACACTGGCGATGAGGACAAACTGGCTCAGTCATTGAAAACCCACAGTGTAGAGTTATAGGTGGAGGAGAGTGATCCCTTGGAATTAAAGGAGAAAAGGTAAAGTCTCTGTCTTAAAATGCTGTTATTCAGGAGATAGAGTCACCCGACTCTGCAACGGAGAGTTGGGGCAGTACATCGAGAGACTGTGTTATTAAGCTGAGAAGAGGCAGATGGTGACACTGCTCACAGTATGCGGTCCTCACTTACAATCTGTGAGGAGTCTGACATCGCCCTGAGCTCCAGACACAAAAACCTTCGACCAGCTAGTCAATTTAGTTAAAGATCACTGTAACCCCTGACCTTCCATTACCATGATGTGGAGATGCCGGCATTGGACTGGGGTAAACACAGTAAGAAGTTTAACAACACCAGATTAAAGTCCAACAGGTTTATTTGGTAGCAAAAGCCACACAAGCTTTCGGAGCTGCAAGCCCCTTCTTCAGGTGAGTGGGAATTCTGTTCACAAACAGAGCATATAAAGACACAAACTCAATTTACATGAATAATGGTTGGAATGCGAATACTTACAACTAATCAAGTCTTTAAGAAACAAAACAACATGAGTGGAGAGAGCATCAAGACAGGCTAAAAAGATGTGTATTGTCTCCAGACAAGACAGCCAGTGAAACTCTGTGGGGGTTACAAATAGTGGGACATGAACCCAATATCCCGGTTGAGGCCGTCCTCGTGTGTGCGGAACTTGGCTATCAGTTTCGGCTCAGCGACTCTGCGCCGTCGTGTGTCGCGAAGGCCGCCCTTGGAGAACGCTTACCCTTGAGGCATACAAGACGATCAGAGGATTAGATAGGGTGGATAGTGAGAGCCTTCTTCCTCGGATGGTGATAGCTAGCACGAGGGGACATAGCTTTAAATTGAGGGGTGAGAGATATAGGACAGATGTTAGAGGTAGGTTCTTTACTCAGAGAGTAGTAAGGGCGTGGAATGCCCTGCCTGCAACAGTAGTGGACTCGCCAACATTAAGAGCATTTAAATGGTCATCGGATAAACACATGGATGATATTGGAATAGTGCAGGTTAAATGGGCTTTAGATTGGTTTCACTGGTCGGCGTAACATTGAGGGCCGAAGGGCCTGTACTGCGCTGTAATGTTCTATGTTCTATGAGCGATTGTTGGGGCTTTTCTGTGAGGATAAGTCAATGCCGCCTATTGTCTCAACCAGGGTGCAGAGATGGACCTTGCTGCTGGCAGCAAACAGTTACACATTCCAGTACAGGCCAGGAACACAGATCTCAAATGTAGGTGCACTTGGTCACCTCCCACTGCCATAGACCATAGAGTCACCGGCTGTTCCACAGGAGATAGTACTGGTTCTGCATCTCTTGGACACCCTGCCTGTCTCAGCAGCCCACATTAAATAGTGGACAGTTACGGACCCATTGCTGTCAAAGGTCAAGAAAATGGCACTGACAGGGTGGCACTTAGACAAGGCAGAGCAAATGAAGTCGTATTTGTAATGCAGGGATGAGATAAGATGGGAGACTATGGTGGGAGGTCCATGTCGTGGTTCCACTCCCAGGCTCCTACTCCAAGTGTTACACAATGCCCATCCTGGCCAGAGCAGAATGAAAGTGTTGGCTAGAAGCTGTGTCGGGTGGCTTGGCGTTGACAGAGACATTGAACAAATGGTTGGGCAGTGTGAAAGCTGTCAGACTCTGCAAATGTTACCACCACCAGTGAACCTGGGCGTGTCCGGGCCATCCGTGCTCATGGATTCATGTAGATTTTGCTGGGCCTTTTCTGGAGCACATGTTCCCAATCCGAGTCGATGCCCATTCCAAGTGGCTGGACATTCAGCTCATGAGATCCATCACAGCGACATGAACAATTGAGAAACTGAGGCAGATCTTCATGATCCACGGTTTTTCCAAAAAGTGTTAGTATCAGACAACGGAACGGTATTCACGGTAAACTAATTTCAGACTTTTGTCAAGTCTAACGGCATTCGTCACATCAGGCCAGCTCCCGACCATCCTGCCTCAAATAGGTTGGCAGAATGAGCCGTGCAAACGTTCAAGGTTTCCATGAAGAAGCAGACTCATAGCCCATTGTGATTGATGTCCCACATCACTACGTCTCACGCCACCGCTGGGGTCACGTCTGCAGAGTTGCCGACTGGTCAGTACCTGCATCCCTGTTGAGTGTTCCCAAATTTGTCGGGGAGTTTGGAGACCAGGCAAGCCTCTCAAAGAACACCATGACTCTCAGAAAGAGGATAGATTGTTTCATGTGGACGACCTGGTGTCGGCACAGACCTTTGGCAGCAGAGCTGCCTGGGTGCTGGGGAGAATTGTGGAGAGGACAGGCTCAGTCTTATTCATGGTGGAGGCACAGGGACGTCGAGTAAAGAACCACACCGACCACTTACGCAGGTGAGTACAGCCAGTTCCAGAAGTTGGCCCCGCATCCAGTACGGATGGAGCAGCCTCTGAACGAGAGATTCCGATGCTCGCGGTGGAGAAAAGGCTGCCTCTGTCTTCGGTATCTGAGGCAGCGGAAGGGGGCGGCCAGGGCCTCGCGCCAGAGGTGGTTAGCACGCTCACTCTGTCAGTGTATCCTGTGTCGTCAGCTGCTGAGGAACACCTGACAGAGTTGCGGCATTCCGCAAGGGTCCAGAAGTTTCCAGACCAGCTGACATTATCAACTGTCTTTCCCTTCTGTAATATTTGTTGTTTCTCTGCCGATGTGTTACCTGTTTTACTTTTTGTTTCATCACAGGTAGTCCAAGAAGTTTGAGGGGGGATGGAGTGTGGTAGCGTGGCCCCTTTAATGGGCGATCCTTCACAGCCACATGACCGGACTGGAGCCAATGGAGCACAAGCGCATGAACCTGGGCCAATCGGGAGATAGGGCGAGCATTCCAGGGATTGGAAGGTTTCAGTTGGAGTCAGGGAGTTGTTAGGAGTTAACCTGTACAGATTTGCTGTTAAACCCTTCATTGTATATAGTCCTTCTCATCAGTAAATCCTTTTGTTTGTTACTAGCCACATCACCTTGAGTTATTACATAAATGATCAGTCATTATTTATGTGTGGGATCTCACTGTACACTAACTGGTTCTTGTGTTTCCTAAATTATAACAGTGGCTTCAACATTTCAAATCTACTGTGGAGCATTCTGGAACATCAGGAAGTCATGAAAGGCTGTATAAATCAAATTTCTGTCTTGTCTTTTTTTTAAAAATCTGCTTCATCACCCTCAGGGCTGTGTACTCAGATCAGAACAACCTGGCACGTGAACGGAAATTCTCCCTCAGCCCCTCAGGATCTTTATCCCTCGGGTTACCCCTCCTGCAATGTAAACTGTTTCTCTTTATTGAGTCTATCCAAACTCTATTGGCCAGGAGTGGCTGAGAGTTGTTACTGGGCTATATATAGATATCTGCACTCTGCACTGAGTCACAGCCAAGAAAAGGTCAAGAAAACTCATGTTGGAATAGTGACGTCACATTCCTGGAAAATATCAGGTTGCTATAGCAACTTCTATATTCTGGCATCTTCCATTCCACAGCCATAAATAAGGATGTTCCCAGCAATGCCATTCCTAGTTACAGAATCTCTGGGACTTTCCACTCTCACAGCTGCATAGCAACATGTGCACTTTGGACACAGGCCAGTATATGGTGTGGGGGTGAGGCTCCCTGAGCTCCAGCTCAGTGCAGGAGCCCTGAATATCTTACACAGCCACACCAGTATGACCGGGGTAAGGGTCTTCGCTTCTCATTGGCTCCTGGGTCTCACTCTCGGTCACTGGTTAGCATACCCGCCTCAGTCAAAAGGTCATGGGTTCATGGCATGCTTCAAAGAAACTTGGCATTGTAGTGCAGTACTGAGGGTCAGCTGCACTGCCAGGGGTGCTGTCTTTCAGCTGAGACATTGAACCAAAGCCACAGTCGTTAGGACACGAGGAGGCCACTCAGCCTATTAAGACTATCCCAGTTCTCTGCAGAGCAATCCAATCAGTCCCATTATCCAACTCTTTTACCCGAGTCTCTCCCTATCCCTTCTGTCAAAATGCATCACTTCACATTTCCTGGATTGGAACCCATTCTGCTCGCACGTGTGGCCTGGAGTAGTTTGTATCATCCCCAGTGCCAATCCTTCAAGTTTGGTATCATTGGAAAACAGAGTAAAAATTTGCCAATGTCCAAGACATTCAGAGAGTGTAGAGGTACAGTTAATTGCACAGTTCGAACAAGTATGCAGGCTGAAGGAGCTGGGGGCGCATTTGGTATTAATCTTTGAAGGTAGCAGGACATTGACAGAATGGTTAGCAGAGCACATGTTTCATAAAGAGATAGAGGACCAAAGTAGGAATGTTATGCTACACCTTTCCACAGCTCTGCTGAGGCTACAACTGGAGAATTGAGTCCAATTCTGGCCACCATACTTTAGGAAAGATACGGAGAGAGATTTACCAGAATGGTTCCCGGGATGAGGGATATTAATTACAAGGCGAGAGTGGAGAAGCTGGGGTTGTTCCCCTTGTAGCACCTGAGACTGAGGGTGATTCAATCGAGGTGCACAAGATTATACACACCTGTAGATAATGTAACAAAGGAAAGCTTTTCCATTGGTGCAGGGATTAGGGAACACAGATTTAAGGTTTTTGGAGGAGTGATGCTGGGGGAGTTTGAAGAAAAGCTTGTTTACAATTGCTAATAACCTTCCTGCGAAGGGATGCAGAGGGATCTAGGTGTTCTCAAACATGACGCACAAGAAGTTATTATGAAGGTGCAGCATGTAAGCAAGGAGGCTAATGCAATGCTAGCCTTTATTAAGAGAAGAATTGAACATAAAAGGATGTAATGGTTTAGTTATATTGGGTATTAGTGAGACCACATCTCAAATACTGTGTGCACTTTTGCTCACCTTATTGGATGTATTGGAGGTGCTTCAGAGGAGGTTTACTAGATTGCTACCTGGAATGAATGGGCTGTTTTATGAAGGTAGGTTGGACTTGTTTTCACTGGAGTTTAGCAGAGTGAAGGGTGACTTGATTGAAGTATAAAATCCTGAACAATACCGACAAGGTGGCCGAGTCTGGAGCTGGTGTTTTAACATTGGAAGTTGCCCTTCTGGGACAGAGACGAGGGGAATGTTTTTTTGAGAGTTGTACAAATTTCAGACTCTCTGCCTCAGAAGGCAAAGGAGGCAGTCACTGGATATTTATAAGGCGGAGGTAGTTAGGCGAGGGAATCAAAGGTCATTGGGGTAGATATCAAAACACAAACAGATTAGCCATGATCTTATTAAATGACAGAGCAAGCTCGAGGGGCCGAATGGCCTACTTGTGCTTCATGTTAGTATGTTGCCAGAGCCTGGCAGCTCGCCAGTATCTGTGGTGTTACTGGAAGCTCTTGCCTCTGCCAGAGCTGCAATGGGCTCTGGAAGGAAGGTGATCGCTAGGAGTCCCTCACTGCAGCTGAATGGAGTGGGATTTCCCAGCAGGCTTGGACCTGGCAATGGAGGGGACATGGAGTGAGGGGCCAAGAGATGCCTCCTTGAGAGAGGCAGCCCTTTCCACTAACATGTCCCTCCACTGGACAAAGGCTGCTTGAGCAGGAGGTACCACAAAGTCCCAGTAGACCATATCTGCCGGGGTTTAACCTGTGGCTTATCTACGTGATGTGGCCCTATTCACTGCTGATTGAATACCAGTGACGATGAGATAAAAACCTTTAGTAGCCACTTTAGGGGGTTTCAACTAGTCTCTGGGTAGACAGACATCCTTGATCGACCCGGTAGCACAGTGGTTAGCACTGCTGCTTCACAGCTCCAGGGATCTGGGTTCGATTCCCGGCTTGGGTCACTGTCTGTGTGGAGTTTGCACATTCTCCTCGTGTCTGCGTGGGTTTCCTCCGGGTGCTCCGGTTTCCTCCCACAGTCGAAAGATGTGCAGGTGAGGTTGATTGGCCAGGCTAAAAAGAAATTGCCCCTTAGTGTCCTGAGATGCGTAGGTTAGAGGGATTAGTGGGTAAAATATGTAGGGATATGGGGGTAGGGCCTGGGTGGGTTTGTGGTCGGTGCAGACTCGATGGGCCGAATGGCCTCTTTCTGTACTGTAGGGTTTCTATGTTTCTATGACCCTTACTGCCTCGATGGTGGAGCCAGGAATGTAACATGCTGCACAGCCTGCCCTTCCTGCCCCATTAGACAGCCACCACCTGCCTCCTGTCCATTCGCAAGGGTGGATATTAAACTCTGCTTATGACTCAATCCAATCCATTCGAGCACAGATCTGCCATCAGTCAATCCTCTCAACCTGCTCTCCAAACCACACAAAGCATAACCCCATCCTATTCAATTCCAATCCATACGCCATTCCATACTGCGTCAGACTGTCCAATCCTACTCAATACATCACCTCACTGACTGCCCACTCCCCACTCATTCCCACCCCACCGACCTCTCACTTCCACCCCACTCCGCCAGGATATTGTGGGAGGCTAGGGAGGAAATTGCGGATCCCCGAGCAATGATATCTGAATCGTCGACAGTCACAGGTGAGGTGCCTGAAGATTGGAGGGTGGCAAACATTGTGCCTTTGTTTAAAAAGGGCTGCAGGGAAAAGTTTGGGAACTACAGTGAGCCTCACATCTGTAGTGGGTAAGTTGTTAGAAGGTATTCTGAAAGACAGGGTCTACAGGCATTTAGGGAGGCAAGGACTGATTAGGGACAGTCATCATGGCTTTGAGAGTGGAAAATCATGTCCACAAATTTGATTGAGTTTTTTGAAGGGGTAACCAAGAAGGTAGATGAGGGCAGTGCAGTTGATGTTGTTCTCATCAATTTTGGCAAGGCGTTTGACAAGGTACTGCATCGTGGGTTGTTTCATAAGGTTAAATCTCACGGGATCCAGGGTGAGGTAGCCAATTGGATACAAAATTGGTTTGATGACAGTAGACAGAGGGTGGTTGTAAAGGGTTGTTTTTCAAACTGGAGGCCTGTGACCAACGGTGTACCTCAGGGATCAGTGCTGGGCCCACTGTTATTTGTCATTTATATTAATGATTTGGATGGGAATAGAGGAGGCATAGTTAGTAAGTTTGCAAATGACACCAAGATTGGTGGCATAGTGGACAGTGAAGAAAGCTATCTCGGATTGCAATGGATCTTGATCAATTGGGCCAGTGGGCTGACGAATGGCAGATGGAGTTTAATTTAGATAAATGCGAGGTAGATTGAACCAGGGCAGGACTTACTCAGTTAATGGTAGGGCGTTGGAAAGAGTTATAGAAAAGAGAGATCGAGAGGTACAGGTTCATAGCTCCTTGAAAGTGGAGTCACAGGTGGACAGAGTGGTGAAGAAGGCATTCAGCATGCTTGGTTTCATTGGTCAGAACATTGAATACAGAAGTTGGGACACCTTACTGAAGTTGTTGTTAAGGCCACATTTGGAATACTGTGTACAATTCTGGTCACTCTATTATAGAAAGGATGTTACAAAACTAGAAAGAGTGCAGAAAAGATTTACTAGGATGCTACCAGGACTTGATGGTTTGAGTTATGAGGAGAGGCTGGATAGACTGGGACTTTTTTCTCTGGAGCATAGGAGGTTGGGGTGATCTTATAGAGATCTATAAAATAATGAGGGGCATAGATAAAGTAGATAATCAACATCTTTTCCCAAAGGTAGGGGAGTCTAAAACTAGAGGGCATAGTTTTAAGGTGAGAGGGGAAAGATACAAAAGGGTCCAGAGGGGCAATTGTTTCACACAGAGGGGAGCGTCTGGAACAAGCTGCCAGCGGTAGTAGTAGGGGCGAGTACAATTTTGTCCTTTAATAAGCGTTTAGACAGTTACATGAGCAAGATGGTAGAGAGGGGTATGGGCCAAACACAGGCAATTGGGTCTTAGTGGTAAAGGGCGGCATGGACAAGTTGGAACGAAGGGCCTGTTTCCATGCTATAAACCTCTATGACATTCATTCCTGCTGAGTGTTCAGACTCTTACTAACCTTTCTCAGTGCCCTTGCCTCGTGCCCTGGGACGCCCCCCATGCCACGTGAGGCGCCTGAAGCTCCTCCGGAAAGCTGAAGTGAACTCGCTCATTGTGCCGCTGCTTCCTACAAGAAAACAAACAGCATTGATACTGAAACCGCACACACACACAGAGCACACTGAAACCACACACACACACACAGAGCACACTGAAACCACACACACACACACAGAGCACACTGAAACCGCACACACACACACAGAGCACACTGAAACCACACACACACACACAGAGCACACTGAAACCACACACACACACACAGAGCACACTGAAACCACACACACACACACAGAGCACACTGAAACCGCACACACACAGAGCACACTGAAACCGCACACACACACACAGAGCACACTGAAACCGCACACAGCACACTGAAACCGCACACACAGAGCACACTGAAACCGCACACACACACACAGAGCACACTGAAACCACACACACACACACAGAGCACACTGAAACAACACACACACACACAGAGCACACTGAAACCGCACACACACAGAGCACACTGAAACCGCACACACACACACAGAGCACACTGAAACCGCACACAGCACACTGAAACCGCACACACACACAGCACACTGAAACCGCACACACAGAGCACACTGAAACCGCACACACAGAGCACACTGAAACCGCACACACACACAGAGCACACTGAAACCGCACACACACACAGAGCACACTGAAACCGCACACACAGAGCACACTGAAACCGCACACACAGAGCACACTGAAACCGCACACACACACACAGAGCACACTGAAACCGCACACACAGAGCACACTGAAACCGCACACACAGCACACAGAGCACACTGAAACCGCACACACAGAGCACACTGAAACCGCACACACACACAGAGCACACTGAAACCGCACACACAGAGCACACTGAAACCGCACACACACACAGAGCACACTGAAACCGCACACACACACACACACAGCACACTGAAACCGCACACACACACACAGAGCACACTGAAACCGCACACACACACACAGAGCACACTGAAACCGCACACACACACACAGAGCACACTGAAACCGCACACACAGAGCACACTGAAACCGCACACACAGAGCACACTGAAACCGCACACACACAGAGCACACTGAAACCGCACACACACACAGAGCACACTGAAACCGCACACACAGAGCACACTGAAACCGCACACACAGAGCACACTGAAACCGCACACACACACACAGAGCACACTGAAACCGCACACACAGAGCACACTGAAACCGCACACACAGCACACAGAGCACACTGAAACCGCACACACAGAGCACACTGAAACCGCACACACACACAGAGCACACTGAAACCGCACACACAGAGCACACTGAAACCGCACACACACACAGAGCACACTGAAACCGCACACACACACACACAGCACACTGAAACCGCACACACACACACAGAGCACACTGAAACCGCACACACAGAACACACTGAAACCACACACACACACACAGAGCACACTGAAACCGCACACACACACAGCACACTGAAACCGCACACACAGAGCACACTGAAACCGCACACACACACAGCACACTGAAACCGCACACACACACACAGAGCACACTGAAACCGCACACAGCACACTGAAACCGCACACACACACAGCACACTGAAACCGCACACACAGAGCACACTGAAACCGCACACACAGAGCACACTGAAACCGCACACACACACAGAGCACACTGAAACCGCACACACACACAGAGCACACTGAAACCGCACACACAGAGCACACTGAAACCGCACACACAGAGCACACTGAAACCGCACCCGCACACACAGAGCACACTGAAACCGCACACACAGAGCACACTGAAACCGCACACACAGCACACAGAGCACACTGAAACCGCACACACAGAGCACACTGAAACCGCACACACACACAGAGCACACTGAAACCGCACACACAGAGCACACTGAAACCGCACACACACACAGAGCACACTGAAACCGCACACACACACACACAGCACACTGAAACCGCACACACACACACAGAGCACACTGAAACCGCACACACAGAACACACTGAAACCACACACACACACACAGAGCACACTGAAACCGCACACACACACACACAGAGCACACTGAAACCGCACACACACACAGCACACTGAAACCGCACACACACACAGCACACTGAAACCGCACACACAGAGCACACTGAAACCGCACACACAGAGCACACTGAAACCGCACACACACACACAGAGCACACTGAAACCGCACACACAGAGCACACTGAAACCGCACACACAGCACACAGAGCACACTGAAACCGCACACACAGAGCACACTGAAACCGCACACACACACAGAGCACACTGAAACCGCACACACAGAGCACACTGAAACCGCACACACACACAGAGCACACTGAAACCGCACACACACACACACAGCACACTGAAACCGCACACACACACACAGAGCACACTGAAACCGCACACACAGAACACACTGAAACCACACACACACACACAGAGCACACTGAAACCGCACACACACACAGCACACTGAAACCGCACACACAGAGCACACTGAAACCGCACACACACACAGCACACTGAAACCGCACACACACACACAGAGCACACTGAAACCGCACACAGCACACTGAAACCGCACACACAGAGCACACTGAAACCGCACACACAGAGCACACTGAAACCGCACACACACACAGAGCACACTGAAACCGCACACACAGAGCACACTGAAACCGCACACACAGAGCACACTGAAACCGCACACACAGAGCACACTGAAACCGCACACACAGAGCACACTGAAACCGCACACACACACACAGAGCACACTGAAACCGCACACACAGAGCACACTGAAACCGCACACACAGCACACAGAGCACACTGAAACCGCACACACAGAGCACACTGAAACCGCACACACACACAGAGCACACTGAAACCGCACACACAGAGCACACTGAAACCGCACACACACACAGAGCACACTGAAACCGCACACACACACACACACAGCACACTGAAACCGCACACACACACACAGAGCACACTGAAACCGCACACACAGAACACACTGAAACCACACACACACACACAGAGCACACTGAAACCGCACACACACACACACAGAGCACACTGAAACCGCACACACACACAGCACACTGAAACCGCACACACACACAGCACACTGAAACCGCACACACAGAGCACACTGAAACCGCACACACAGAGCACACTGAAACCGCACACACAGAGCACACTGAAACCGCACACACACACAGCACACTGAAACCACACACAGAACACACTGAAACCGCACACTGAACAGCACGGATACTGACACAGAACGAAGTGGCGGGGGGTGCGGGAGCGATCCCAGCCCGGACCCACACTCCCGACCACGGGTCCCCTCCGGCCACGGGACCTCTCACCTGTCTCTACCCCGCTGTCCGCTCGCTGTTTCCGGGCTGCGAGCTGATTCTCACCGGCAGCCCCGCCCCGGGGAGAGGACAGCCGGGGAGTAAGAGATTCGAGAGAAGCAACATCCCTTTGCCCCAAAACCCCCGCCCCCGAGAAACCACTCCTCCAAATCCCCCAACCCCTTCACAAACCCCCAGCCAGAGAAACCACTCATCAAAATCCCACCCCCCAAAACCACTCCTCCTATACCCTCACCCCAGAGAAAGCACTCCTCCAAACCCTCACCCCAGAGAAAGCATTCATCCAAAGCCCAGCCCTCGTAAAACCCCCACCCCAGAGAAACCACTCCTCCAAAGCCCACCCCCCAAAAATCCCACTCCTCAAAAGCCCACCCCCAAAAACCCCCACCATAGAGAAACCATTCCTCCAAAGGCCAGCCCCTAAAAAACCCACCCCCAAAAACCTCCACCCCAGAGAAAGCACTGCTCCAAAGCCCAGCCCCCCCCCAAAAAAAACCCACCCCAGATAAACCACTCTGCCAAAATCCCCACCCCCAGAGAAACCACTCCTCCAAAGCCCACCTCAAAACACCGACCCCAGAGAAAGCACTCCTCCAAAGTTCACCCCCCAAAACCCCACTCCTCCAAAGCCCACCCCCAAAAACCCCCACCACAGAGAAACCACTCCTCCAAAGCTCAGCTTCCCCTAAAAAACCCACCCCCAGAAAATACCTATCCCTCAAAAGCACCCCAACCCGTCAAAAATCACAAAACTTTCCAGAGAAACACACAACGTCCCACTCCCCCCCCCCCCCCCCCCAAAAAAAAATCCCCATGTCCAGCAACCCCAATTTGATTCCGGTCTTGGGTTTCTGCTGTGTGGTGTATGCACGTCGTCCCCATGTCTGTGTGGGTATCCGCTGGGTTCTCCAGGTTCCACCCACAGATCAAAGATGTGCAGGTTAGGGGGACCAGCCATGATAAATGCAGGGGTTTAGAGTGTTACGACTAAATTGCACATCAGTGTTTCTGTACGATACTGGGATTAGTGTCTCTGTACAATATTGGGAATGATGTTTCTGAATGAGATTGGGAATGGTATTTCTGTACAATATTGGGAATGGTGTTTCTGTACGATATCGGGAATGGTGTCTCTGTACGATATCGGGAATGGTGTTTCTGCATGATATCGGGAACGGTGTCTTTGTACGATTTGGAAATGCTGTTTCTATGCGATATAGTGAATGGGCTTTCTGTACGATATTGGGAACGGTGTTTCTGTGCGATATTTGACATGGTGTTGTTATACGACATTGGGAATTGTGTTTTTGTACGATGTAGGGAATGGGAATGTACAATAAATGGCAGAGTCATCAGGAGTATAGAAACACAGAGGGACCAAGGTGTGCAAGTCCACAAATCCTTGAAGGTGGCAGCACAGGTGGAGAAGGTGGTGAAGAAGGCATATGGTATGCTTGCCTTTATAGGACGGGGTATAGAGTATAAAAGCTGGAGTCTGATGTTGCGGCTGTATAGAACGCTGGTTAGGCCACATTTGGAGTACTGCGTCCAGTTCTGGTCACCGCACTACCAGAAGGACGTGGAGGCTTTAGAGAGAGTGCAGAGAAGGTTTACCAGGATGTTGCCTGGTATGGAGGGTCTTAGCTATGAGGAGAGATTGGGTAAACTGGGCTTGTTCTCCCTGGAAAGACAGAGAATAAGGGGAGACCTAATTGAGGTGTACAAAATTATGAAGGGTATAGATAGGGTGAACAGTGGGAAGCTTTTTCCCAGGTCGGAGGTGACGATCACGAGGGGTCACGGGCTGAAGGTGAGAGGGGCGAGGTATAACTCAGATATCAGAGGGATGTTTTTTACACGGAGAGTGGTGGGGGCCTGTAATGCGCTGCCAAGTAGGGTGGTGGAGGCAGACACGCTGGCATCGTTTAAGACTTACCTGGACAGTCACATGAGCAGTCTGGGAATGGAGGGATACGAACGAATGGTCTAGTTGGACCAATGAGCGGCACAGGCTTGGAGGGTCGAAGGGCCTGTTTCCTGTGCTGTACTGTTCTTCTTTGGTGTTCCTGAATGATATTGGGAATGGTGTCTCTGTACGATCTTGGGAACTACGTCTTTGTACGATATTGGGAATGGCGTTTCTGTACGATCTTGGGAAAAGTGTTTCTGTACAATATTGGGAATGTTTCTGCAAGATTTTGGGAATGGTGTCTACGTATGATGTTGGGATTGGTATGTCTGTACGATATTGGGAATGGTGTTTCTGTACGATATTGGGAATGGTGTTTCTGTACGATATTGGGAAAGGTGTTTCTGTACGATATCAGGAATGGTGTTTCTGTACGATATTGGGAATGGTGTCTCTGTACGATATTGGGAATGGTGTCTCTGTACGATATTGGGAATGGTGTTTCTGTACAATATTGGGAATGGTGTCTCTGTACGATATTGGGAATGGTGTCTCTGTACGATATCAGGAATGGTGCTTCTGTACGATATTGGGAATGGTGTCTCTGTACGATATTGGGAATGGTGTCTCTGTACGATATCAGGAATGGTGCTTCTGTACGATATTGGGAATGGTGTCTCTGTACGATATTGGGAATGGTGTTTCTGTACGATATTGGGAGTGGTGTTTCTGTACGATATTGGGAATGGTGTTTCTGTACGATATTGGGAATGGTGTCTCTGTACGATATTGGGAATGGGGTTTCTGTACGATATCAGGAATGGTGTCTCTGTACGATATTGGGAATGGTGTTTCTGTACGATATTGGGAGTGGTGTTTCTGTACGATATTGGGAATGGTGTTTCTGTACGATATTGGGAATGGTGTCTCTGTACGATATTGGGAATGGTGTTTCTGTACGATATTGGGAATGGTGTCTCTGTACGATATTGGGAATGGTATTTCTGTACGATATCAGGAATGGTGTTTCTGTACGATATTGGGAATGGTGTCTCTGTACGATATTGGGAATGGTGTTTCTGTACGATATCAGGAATGGTGTTTCTGTACGATATTGGGAATGGTGTCTCTGTACGATATTGGGAATGGTGTCTCTGTGCGATATCAGGAATGGTGTTTCTGTACGATATTGGGAATGGTGTTTCTGTACGATATTGGGAATGGTGTTTCTGTACGATATTGGGAATGGTGTCTCTGGACGATATTGAGAACGGTGTTTCTGTGAGATGTCAAAAATCTCAATGAATCAATACATTGATCAGAGTCTGCAAGGGTGGGGATGGGGATGGGGGGTTGGACAAGAGTGTGCGGGGGTCAGAGTTCACGGGGAGTGTGAAAGATTCACTCCCTCAAATTCACACACAGTCCTATTTCTAGCGGAATACAATTCCCATCCGTTCTCCAGCCTTGCATCTGATTTTATCAAATTCTAAACTGTATTTAAACATTGTGCAATGTATTTTTACTGTCACTCATCTGACGCAGTGCGATATGAATCAATTCCACTGCTTATAATTCACACAAGCCTCTATCATTGGTAAATTCTTCCAACGAGATCCCCATCTTCCACTTTTCCCCATTCCTTGATTCTATTTCTCCACCACTTTGTCAGCTTCTCCATATCATAGTGAGCTCCACATTCCCATCACTCAGGGCAGCATGGTGGTACAGTGGTTAGCACTGCTGCCTCACAGTGCCAGGGACCCGGGTTCAATTCCCGGCTTGGGTCACTGTTTGTGTGGAGGCTGCACATCCTCCCGTGTCTGCGTGTGGGATCCCTCCGGTTGCTCTCGTTAGGTGGATTGGCCATGCTAAATTGCTCCTTAGTGTTAGGGGGATGTCAAGGGGATTAGTAGGATATATATGTGGGGTTACGGGGAATAGGGCCTGGGTGGGCAGGCTCAGTGGGCCAAATAACCTCCTTCTGCTCTGTGGTGATTCTGTGATTCTATGAAACACACGTCTGCTAAATTCTTGATCCATTAACGGTTGGGCAGCAGTCACCTTGGGCGGGATTTTCTGGCCGTGCTTGCCCCAAGACTGGAAAATCCTGCTCGAGGTCAACGGAACTTTGCATGGTCCACACCCCGCCCGCTACGATTCCTGTGGTGGGTGGGATGGGAAAATTCTGCCTCTTGGGTTTAAAACCCTGATCTTCAAGTCCCTCCACTGATGTGACCTTCTCTGAGTCTGCAGCTCTAACCCATCAGCTCTCCAAATCTGGGTCCCAAGCACCCCTGATATTAGTCCACCATTGATAAATGAGCAGTCACCAGCCTGAGCTAAGATGTGCTCTCACTCTCTGCCCTCCCCCTCTCTGCCCTCCCCCTCCCTCTCTGCCCGCCCTCCCCCTCCCTCTCTGCCCGCCCTCCCCCTCCCTCTCTGCCCGCCCTCCCCCTCCCTCTCTGCCCGCCCTCCCCCTCCCTCTCTGCCCGCCCTCCCCCTCCCTCTCTGCCCGCCCTCCCCCTCCCTCTCTGCCCGCCCTCCCCCTCCCTCTCTGCCCGCCCTCCCCCTCCCTCTCTGCCCGCCCTCCCCCTCCCTCTCTGCCCGCCCTCCCCCTCCCTCTCTGCCCGCCCTCCCCCTCCCTCTCTGCCCTCCCCCTCCCCCTCTCTGCCCTCCCCCTCCCCCTCTCTGCCCTCCCCCTCCCCCTCTCTGCCCTCCCCCTCCCCCTCTCTGCCCTCCCCCTCCCCCTCTCTGCCCTCCCCCTCCCCCTCTCTGCCCTCCCCCTCTCTGCCCTCCCCCTCCCCCTCTCTGCCCTCCCCCTCCCCCTCTCTGCCCTCCCCCTCTCTGCCCTCCCCCTCCCCCTCTCTGCCCTCCCCCTCTCTGCCCTCCCCCTCTCTGCCCTCCCCCTCTCTGCCCTCCCCCTCTCTGCCCTCCCCCTCTCTGCCCTCCCCCTCTCTGCCCTCCCCCTCTCTGCCCTCCCCCTCTCTGCCCTCCCCCTCTCTGCCCTCCCCCTCTCTGCCCTCCCCCTCTCTGCCCTCCCCCTCTCTGCCCTCCCCCTCCCCCTCTCTGCCCTCCCCCTCCCCCTCTCTGCCCTCCCCCTCCCGCCCTCCCCCTCCCCCTCTCTGCCCTCCCCCTCCCCCTCTCTGCCCTCCCCCTCCCCCTCTCTGCCCTCCCCCTCTCTGCCCTCCCCCTCTCTGCCCTCCCCCTCCCCTCTCTGCCTTCCCCCCCTCTGCCCTCACCCTCCCCCTCTCTGCCCTCACCCTCCCCCTCTCTGCCCTCACCCTCCCCCTCTCTGCCCTCACCCTCCCCCTCTCTGCCCTCCCCCTCCCCCTCTCTGCCCTCCCCCTCCCCCTCTCTGCCCTCCCCCTCCCCCTCTCTGCCCTCCCCCTCCCCCTCTCTGCCCTCTCCCTCCCCCTCTCTGCCCTCCCCCTCTCTGCCCTCCCCCTCCCCCTCTCTGCCCTCCCCCTCCCCCTCTCTGCCCTCCCCCTCCCCCTCTCTGCCCTGCCCCTCCCCCTCTCTGCCCTCCCCCTCCCCCTCTCTGCCCTCCCCCTCCCCCTCTCTGCCCTCCCCCTCCCCCTCTCTGCCCTCCCCCTCCCCCTCCCCCTCTCTGCCCTCCCCCTCCCCCTCTCTGCCCTCCCCCTCCCCCTCTCTGCCCTCCCCCTCCCCCTCTCTGCCCTCCCCCTCCCCCTCTCTGCCCTCCCCCTCCCCCTCTCTGCCCTCCCCCTCCCCCTCTCTGCCCTCCCCCTCTCTGCCCTCCCCCTCCCCCTCTCTGCCCTCCCCCTCCACCTCTCTGCCCTCCCCCTCCACCTCTCTGCCCTCCCCCTCCCCCTCTCTGCCCTCCCCCTCCCCCTCTCTGCCCTCCCCCTCCCCCTCTCTGCCCTCCCCCTCCCCCTCTCTGCCCTCCCCCTCCCACCTCTCTGCCCTCCCCCTCCACCTCTCTGCCCTCCCCCTCCCCCTCTCTGCCCTCCCCCTCCCCCTCTCTGCCCTCCCCCTCCCCCTCTCTGCCCTCCCCCTCCCCCTCTCTGCCCTCCCCCTCCCCCTCTCTGCCCTCCCCCTCCCCCTCTCTGCCCTCCCCCTCCCCCTCTCTGCCCTCCCCCTCCCCCTCTCTGCCCTCCCCCTCCCCCTCTCTGCCCTCCCCCTCCCCCTCTCTGCCCTCCCCCTCCCCCTCTCTGCCCTCCCCCTCCCCCTCTCTGCCCTCCCCCTCCACCTCTCTGCCCTCCCCCTCCCCCTCTCTGCCCTCCCCCTCCCCCTCTCTGCCCTCCCCCTCTCTGCCCTCCCACTCCCGCTCTCTGCCCTCCCACTCCCGCTCTCTGCCCTCCCCCTCCCCCTCTCTGCCCTCCCCCTCCCCCTCTCTGCCCTCCCCCTCCCCCTCTCTGCCCTCCCCCTCCCCCTCTCTGCCCTCCCCCTCCCCCTCTCTGCCCTCCCCCTCCCCCTCTCTGCCCTCCCCCTCCCCCTCTCTGCCCTCCCCCTCCCCCTCTCTGCCCTCCCCCTCCCCCTCTCTGCCCTCCCCCTCCCCCTCTCTGCCCTCCCCCTCCCCCTCTCTGCCCTCCCCCTCCCCCTCTCTGCCCTCCCCCTCCACCTCTCTGCCCTCCCCCTCCCCCTCTCTGCCCTCCCCCTCCCCCTCTCTGCCCTCCCCCTCCCCCTCTCTGCCCTCCCCCTCCCCCTCTCTGCCCTCCCCCTCCCCCTCTCTGCCCTCCCCCTCCCCTCTCCTCCCTCCCCCTCTCTCCCCTCCCCCTCCCCCTCTCTCCCCTCCCCCTCTCTCCCCTCCCCCTCTCTCCCCTCCCCCTCCTCTCTCCCCTCCCCCTCCCCTCTCTCCCCTCCCCCTCCCCCTCTCTCCCCTCCCCCTCTCTCCCCTCCCCCTCCCCCTCTCCTCCCCTCCCCCTCCCCTCCTCCCTCCCCCCCCCTCCCCCCCCTCCCCCTCCCCTCCCCCCCCTCCCCCTCCCCCTCTCTCTCCCCTCCCCCTCTCTCCCCTCCCCCTCCCCCTCTCTCCCCTCCCCCTCCCCTCTCTCCCCTCCCCCTCCCCCTCTCTCCCCTCCCCCTCCCCCTTCTCCCCTCCCCCTCCCCCTCTCTCCCCTCCCCCTCCCCCTCTCTCCCCTCCCCCTCCCCCTCTCTCCCCTCCCCCTCCCCTTCCCCTCTCTGCCCTCCCCTCCCCCTCTCTGCCCTCCCCTCCCCCTCTCTGCCCTCCCCTCCCCCTCTCTGCCCTCCCCTCCCCCTCTCTGCCCTCCCCCTCCCCCTCTCTGCCCTCCCCCTCCCCCTCTATGCCCTCCCCCTCCCCTCTCTGCCCTCCCCCTCCCCCTCTCTGCCCTCCCCCTCCCCCTCTCTGCCCTCCCCCTCCCCCTCTCTGCCCTCCCCCTCCCCCTCCCCCTCTCTGCCCTCCCCCTCCCCCTCTCTGCCCTCCCCCTCCCCCTCTCTGCCCTCCCCCTCCCCCTCTCTGCCCTCCCCCTCCCCTCTCTGCCCTCCCCCTCCCCTCTCTGCCCTCCCCTCCCCCTCTCTGCCCTCCCCCTCTCTGCCCTCCCCCTCTCTGCCCTCCCCCTCCCCCTCTCTGCCCTCCCCCTCCCCCCTCCCCCTCTCTGCCCTCCCCCTCCCCCTCTCTGCCCTCCCCCCTCCCCCTCTCTGCCCTCCCCCCTCCCCCTCTCTGCCCCTCTCTGCCCTCCCCCTCCCCCTCTCTGCCCTCCCCCTCCCCCTCTCTGCCCTCCCCCTCCCCCTCTCTGCCCTCCCCCTCCCCCTCTCTGCCCTCCCCCTCCCCCTCTCTGCCCTCCCCCTCCCCCTCCCCCTCTCTGCCCTCCCCCTCTCTGCCCTCCCCCTCTCTGCCCTCCCCCTCCCACTCTCTGCCCTCCCCCTCCCACTCTCTGCCCTCCCCCTCCCACTCTCTGCCCTCCCCCTCCCACTCTCTGCCCTCCCCCTCCCACTCTCTGCCCTCCCCCTCCCACTCTCTGCCCTCCCCCTCCCCCTCTCTGCCCTCCCCCTCTCTGCCTCCCCCTCTCTGCCCTCCCCCTCTCTGCCCTCCCCCTCCCCCTCTCTGCCCTCCCCCTCCCCCTCTCTGCCCTCCCCCTCCCCCCCCTCCCCCCTCTGCCCTCCCCCTCCCCCTCTCTGCCCTCCCCCTCCCCCTCTCTGCCCTCCCCCTCCCCCTCTCTGCCCTCCCCCTCCCCCTCTCTGCCCTCCCCCTCCCCCTCTCTGCCCTCCCCCTCCCCCTCTCTGCCCTCCCCCTCCCCCTCTCTGCCCTCCCCTCCCCCTCTCTGCCCTCCCCCTCCCCCTCTCTGCCCTCCCCCTCCCCCTCTCTGCCCTCCCCCTCCCCCTCTCTGCCCTCCCCCTCCCCCTCCCTGCCCTCCCCCTCCCCCTCCCCCTCTCTGCCCTCCCCCTCCCCCTCCCCCTCTCTGCCCTCCCCCTCCCCCTCCCCCTCCCCCTCTCTGCCCTCCCCCTCCCCTCTCTGCCCTCCCCCTCCCCCCTCTCTGCCCTCCCCCTCCCCCTCTCTGCCCTCCCCCTCCCCCTCTCTGCCCTCCCCCTCCCCCTCTCTGCCCTCCCCCTCCCCCTCTCTGCCCTCCCCCTCCCCCTCTCTGCCCTCCCCCTCCCCCTCTCTGCCCTCCCCCTCCCCCTCTCTGCCCTCCCCCTCCCCCTCTCTGCCCTCCCCCTCCCCCTCTCTGCCCTCCCCCTCCCCCTCTCTGCCCTCCCCCTCCCTGCCCTCCCCCTCCCCCTCTCTGCCCTCCCCCTCCCCCTCTCTGCCCTCCCCCTCCCCCTCCCCCTCTCTGCCCTCCCCCTCCCCCTCTCTGCCCTCCCCCTCCCCCTCTCTGCCCTCCCCCTCCCCCTCTCTGCCCTCCCCCTCCCCCTCTCTGCCCTCCCCCTCCCCCTCTCTGCCCTCCCCTCCCCCTCTCTGCCCTCCCCCTCCCCCTCTCTGCCCTCCCCCTCCCCCTCTCTGCCCTCCCCCTCCCCCTCTCTGCCCTCCCCCTCCCCCTCTCTGCCCCTCCCCTCCCCCTCTCTGCCCTCCCCTCTCTGCCCTCCCCCTCCCCCTCTCTGCCCTCCCCCTCCCCCTCTCTGCCCTCCCCCTCCCCCTCTCTGCCCTCCCCCTCCCCCTCTCTGCCCTCCCCCTCCCCCTCTCTGCCCTCCCCCTCCCCCTCTCTGCCCTCCCCCTCCCCTCTCTGCCCTCCCCCTCCCCCTCTCTGCCCTCCCCCTCCCCCTCTCTGCCCTCCCCCTCCCCCTCTCTGCCCTCCCCCTCCCCCTCTCTGCCCTCCCCCTCTCTGCCCTCCCCCTCCCCTTCTCTGCCCTCCCCTCTCTCCCCTCCCCCTCTCTCCCCTCCCCCCTCCCCCTCTCTCCCCTCCCCCTCCCCCTCTCTCCCCTCCCCCTCCCCCTCTCTGCCCTCCCCCTCCCCCTCTCTGCCCTCCCCCTCCCCCTCTCTGCCCTCCCCCTCCCCGCCCTCCCCCTCTCTGCCCTCCCCCTCTCTGCCCTCCCCCTCTCTGCCCTCCCCCTCCCCCTCTCTGCCCTCCCCCTCCCCCTCTCTGCCCTCCCCCTCTCTGCCCTCCCCTTCCCCCTCTCTGCCCTCCCCCTCCCCCTCTCTGCCCTCCCCCACCCCCTCTCTGCACTTCCCTCTCTGCCCTCCCCCTCTCTGCCCTCCCCCTCCCCCTCTCTGCCCTCCCCCTCCCCCTCTCTGCCCTCCCCCTCCCCATCTCTGCCCTCCCCCTCCCCCTCTCTGCCCTCCCCCTCCCCCTCTCTGCCCTCCCCCTTCCCCTCTCTGCCCTCCCCCTTCCCCTCTCTGCCCTCCCCCTCCCCTCTCTGCCCTCCCCCTCCCCCTCTCTGCCCTCCCCCTCCCCCTCTCTGCCCTCCCCCTCCCCCTCTCTGCCCTCCCCCTCCCCCTCTCTGCCCTCCCCCTCCCCCTCTCTGCCCTCCCCCTCCCCCTCTCTGCCCTCCCCCTCCCCCTCTCTGCCCTCTCCCTCCCCCTCTCTGCCCTCCCCCTCCCCCTCTATGCCCTCCCCCTCTCTGCCCTCCCCCTCTCTGCCCTCCCCCTCTCTGCCCTCCCCCTCTCTGCCCTCCCCCTCTCTGCCCTCCCCCTCCCCCTCTCTGCCCTCCCCCTCTCTGCCTCCCCTCCCCCTCTCTGCCCTCCCCCTCCCCTCTCTGCCCTCCTCCCCCTCCCCCTCTCTGCCCTCCCCCTCTCTGCCCTCCCCCTCTCTGCCCTCCCCCTCCCCCCTCCCCCTCCCCCTCTCTGCCCTCCCCCTCCCCCTCTCTGCCCTCCCCCTCCCCCTCTCTGCCCTCCCCCTCCCCCTCTCTGCCCTCCCCCTCTCTGCCCTCCCCCTCCCCCTCTCTGCCCTCCCCCTCCCCCTCTCTGCCCTCCCCCTCTCTGCCCTCCCCCTCTCTGCCCTCCCCCTCTCTGCCCTCCCCCTCTCTGCCCTCCCCCTCTCTGCCCTCCCCCTCTCTGCCCTCCCCCTCTCTGCCCTCCCCCTCTCTGCCCTCCCCCTCTCTGCCCTCCCCCTCTCTGCCCTCCCCCTCTCTGCCCTCCCCCTCTCTGCCCTCCCCTCTCTGCCCTCCCCCTCTCTGCCCTCCCCCTCCCCCTCTCTGCCCTCCCCCTCCCCTCTCTGCCCTCCCCCTCCCCCTCTCTGCCCTCCCCCTCCCCGTCCTCCCCCTCTCCCTCCCCGCCCTCCCCCTCTCCTTCCCCGCCCTCCCCCTCTCCTTCCCCGCCCTCCCCCTCCCCCTCTCTGCCCTCCCCCTCCCCCTCTCTGCCCTCCCCCTCCCCCTCTCTGCCCCTCCCCCTCCCCCTCTCTGCCCTCCCCCCTCCCCCTCTCTGCCCTCCCCCTCTCTGCCCTCCCCCTCTCTGCCCTCCCCCTCTCTGCCCTCCCCCTCTCTGCCCTCCCCCTCTCTGCCCTCCCCCTCTCTGCCCTCCCCCTCTCTGCCCTCCCCCTCTCTGCCCTCCCCCTCTCTGCCCTCCCCTCCCCCTCTCTGCCCTCCCCCTCCCCCTCTCTGCCCTCCCCCTCCCCCTCCCCCTCCCCCTCTCTGCCCTCCCCCTCCCCCTCTCTGCCCTCCCCCTCCCCCTCTCTGCCCTCCCCCTCCCCCTCTCTGCCCTCCCCCTCCCCCTCTCTGCCCTCCCCCTCCCCCTCTCTGCCCTCCCCCCTCCCCCTCTCTGCCCTCCCCCTCCCCCTCTCTGCCCTCCCCTCCCCCTCTCTGCCCTCCCCCTCCCCCTCTCTGCCCTCCCCCTCCCCCTCCCACTCTCTGCCCTCCCCTCCCCCTCTCTGCCCTCCCCCTCCCCCTCTCTGCCCTCCCCCTCCCCCTCTCTGCCCTCCCCCTCTCTGCCCTCCCCCTCCCCCTCTCTGCCCTCCCCCTCCCCCTCTCTGCCCTCCCCCTCCCCCTCTCTGCCCTCCCCCCTCCCCCCTCTCTGCCCTCCCCCTCTCTGCCCTCCCCCTCCCCCTCTCTGCCCTCCCCCTCCCCCTCTCTGCCCTCCCCCTCCCCCTCTCTGCCCTCCCCCTCCCCCTCTCTGCCCTCCCCCTCCCCCTCTCTGCCCTCCCCCTCCCCCTCTCTGCCCTCCCCCTCCCCCTCTCTGCCCTCCCCCTCCCCCTCTCTGCCCTCCCCCTCCCCCTCTCTGCCCTCCCCCTCCCCCTCTCTGCCCTCCCCCTCCCCCTCTCTGCCCTCCCCCCTCCCCCTCTCTGCCCTCCCCCTCCCCCTCTCTGCCCTCCCCCTCCCCCTCTCTGCCCTCCCCCTCTCTGCCCTCCCCCTCCCCCTCTCTGCCCTCCCCCTCCCCCTCTCTGCCCTCCCCTCCCCCTCTCTGCCCTCCCCCTCCCCCTCTCTGCCCTCCCCCTCTCTGCCCTCCCCCTCCCCCTCTCTGCCCTCCCCCTCCCCCCTCTCTGCCCCCTCCCCCCTCCCCCTCTCTGCCCTCCCCCTCTCTGCCCTCCCCCTCCCCCTCTCTGCCCTCCCCCTCCCCTCTCTGCCCTCCCCCTCCCCTCTCTGCCCTCCCCTCCCCCTCTCTGCCCTCCCCCTCCCCCTCTCTGCCCTCCCCCTCCCCCTCTCTGCCCTCCCCCTCCCCCTCTCTGCCCCTCTCCCTCTCTGCCCTCCCCCTCCCCCTCTCTGCCCTCCCCCTCCCCCCTCTCTGCCCTCCCCCTCCCCCTCTCTGCCCTCCCCCTCCCCCTCTCTGCCCTCCCCCTCCCCCTCTCTGCCCTCCCCCTCCCCCTCTCTGCCCTCCCCCTCCCCCTCTCTGCCCTCCCCTCCCCCTCTCTGCCCTCCCCCTCCCCCTCTCTGCCCTCCCCCTCCCCCTCTCTGCCCTCCCCCTCCCCCTCTCTGCCCTCCCCCTCCCCCTCTCTGCCCTCCCCCTCCCCCTCTCTGCCCTCCCCCTCCCCCTCTCTGCCCTCCCCCCTCCCCCTCCCCCTCTCTGCCCTCCCCCTCTCTGCCCTCCCCCTCTCTGCCCTCCCCCTCTCTGCCCTCCCCCTCTCTGCCCTCCCCCTCTCTGCCCTCCCCCTCTCTGCCCTCCCCCTCTCTGCCCTCCCCCTCTCTGCCCTCCCCCTCTCTGCCCTCCCCCTCTCTGCCCTCCCCCTCTCTGCCCTCCCCCTCTCTGCCCTCCCCCTCTCTGCCCTCCCCCTCTCTGCCCTCCCCCTCTCTGCCCTCCCCCTCTCTGCCCTCCCCCTCTCTGCCCTCCCCCTCTCTGCCCTCCCCCTCTCTGCCCTCCCCCTCTCTGCCCTCCCCCTCTCTGCCCTCCCCCTCTCTGCCCTCCCCCTCTCTGCCCTCCCCCTCTCTGCCCTCCCCCTCTCTGCCCTCCCCCTCTCTGCCCTCCCCCTCTCTGCCCTCCCCCTCCCCCTCTCTGCCCTCCCCCTCCCCCTCTCTGCCCTCCCCCTCCCCCTCTCTGCCCTCCCCCTCCCCGCCCTCCCCCTCCCCCTCTCTGCCCTCCCCCTCCCCCTCTCTGCCCTCCCCCTCCCCCTCTCTGCCCTCCCCCTCCCCCTCTCTGCCCTCCCCCTCCCCCTCTCTGACCTCCCCCTCCCCCTCTCTGACCTCCCCCTCCCCCTCTCTGACCTCCCCCTCCCCCTCTCTGCCCTCCCCCTCCCCCTCTCTGCCCTCCCCCTCCCCCTCTCTGCCCTCCCCCTCCCCCTCTCTGCCCTCCCCCTCCCCCTCTCTGCCCTCCCCCTCCCCCTCTCTGCCCTCCCCCTCCCCGCCCTCCCCCTCCCCCTCCCTGCCCTCCCCCTCCCCCTCTCTGCCCTCCCCCTCCCCCTCTCTGCCCTCCCCCTCTCTGCCCTCCCCCTCCCCCTCTCTGACCTCCCCCTCCCCCTCTCTGACCTCCCCCTCCCCCTCTCTGACCTCCCCCTCCCCCTCTCTGACCTCCCCCTCCCCCTCTCTGACCTCCCCCTCCCCCTCTCTGACCTCCCCCTCCCCCTCTCTGACCTCCCCCTCCCCCTCTCTGACCTCCCCCTCCCCCTCTCTGTCCTCCCCCTCCCCCTCTCTGTCCTCCCCCTCCCCCTCTCTGTCCTCCCCCTCCCCCTCTCTGTCCTCCCCCTCCCCCTCTCTGTCCTCCCCCCCCTCTCTGTCCTCCCCCTCCCCCTCCCCCTGTCCTCCCCCTCCCCCTCTCTCTGTCCTCCCTCCCCCTCTCTCTGTCCTCCCCCCCCCTCTCTCTGTCTGTCCTCCCCCCCCTCTCTCTGTCCTCCCCCCCCTCTCTCTGTCCTCCCCCCCCTCTCTCTCTGTCCTCCCCCCCCTCTCTCTCTGTCCTCCCCCCCCTCTCTCTCTGTCCTCCCCCCTCTCTCTCTGTCCTCCCCCCCCCCCCTCTCTCTCTGTCCTCCCCCCCCCCTCTCTCTCTGTCCTCCCCCCCCCCTCTCTCTCTGTCCTCCACCCCCCTCTCTCTCTGTTCCCCCCCCCCCTCTCTCTCTCTGTCCTCCCCCCCTCTCTCTGTCTCTGTCTCCCTTGATGCTCCTTAACTCCATCCCTCTGACCACACTTTACTCTTGATGTGGAGATGCCGGCGTTGGACTGGGGTAAACAGTTGTTGAGTTGTCGGTACACTTCTTTGCAGTAATCTGTTCTGTTCAGTACACTTTACTCTAACAGCTCCTTATATTCCCAGCATCAGATTTTGCTTGATTATTGCCCAGGGAGCACACTGGGGTGTTTGACAGTGTTGAAGGTGTAATATAAATGCAGATATTTGTTGTATTTTATATTTATGGCTCCTTGTTGAGGACTGGTGTTGCCAATCCTGCTGTGGAGATGCCAGCGTTGGTGCTGCTACTTCCAGAATTAAAGAGCATTCTCTGGGACACTGCTGCAAACAACCCGAGAGAAAATTCAGAGACACTTAATATTCAAAGAAATAAAACCATTTTTTGTGAATTTATTCCAGAAATCTTGGAGATTTGGAGAAAAGGCTATTTGAATGGATAATACCAGAGTGTCAATCGGGTAATAGCGAGTCTGCGCACCATCCAGTTGGGAATGTGGGGATTGACGGATAGTGTGTGCAATGCTGGGAGAGTGAGGGGCTGAGCTGGCTGTGTGTTTGCAGCAGTCTGTTTGAGGGTAGGGCTCTATCAGTTGTCCCACGTGTTCCCTGTTAGTTCACTTGCCTTGCTGGCAGGTAAAGACCCAGCATTGTAAGATGAACCAAGCCCAGAGCCTGGGGCCTTGGCAGCACAGGTGTAGTAGGGTGTCTGCTTTCAGCTTTGTCTGAACATGTCTGCAGGAACAGCCTGAACCAGGAACAGAAGAAAAGAAAGGAGCTCAGCAAAGGGAACTGGGGCAGAGGTTAAACAGTCACTCAGAGCAGAGGGAGGACTCCCCACAGAACTTAACGCCTACTCCACCTCAACCGCACCACTCGCACAGACCAGGTTGCTGCTGAGACTATGCTGATTGGTACGGTTCGCAGACAGCAGGTTGTGTATAGGAGTGGGTACAACACCCAGGGGATGGAGTATGTATTCCCCTAATGGGAGTACCCTGCCTCCTTTCTAAACTCTCTCTCTCTCCCTGCCTTTCAAATTGAACAGAACCCCTCTCTCTCTCTCCCATTGAGTTTGTTGCAGTATTTAATTGGGTTCTCAGGAGGGTATGTATAAATGTAGCACATTAGCATACTCCGCAGAACTCACATTCCCACCTGCATTTGTGTCACCTGCAAATTTGGGAAAATATTACATTTAGTCTCCACATCCAAATCATTGAGGGATTGTGAATAGCTGGGGCCCAAGTCTGATCTTTGCAATACCCCACTATTAACAACCACCAATGATTTGATTTGATTTTGATTTGATTTATTATTGTCACATGTATTAGCATACAGTGAAAAGTATTGTTTCTTGCGCACAATACAGACAAAGCATACTGTTCATAGACAAAGAAATGAGGGAGTGCAGAATGTAGTGTTACAGTCATAGCTAGGGTATAGAGAAAGATCAACTTAATGCAAGGTAAGTCCATTCAAAAGTCTGATGGCAACAGGGAAGAAGCTGTTCTTGAGTTGGTTGGTACATGATCTCAGACTTTTGTATCTTTTTCCTAACGGAAGAAGGTGGAAGACAAAATGTCTGGGGTGCGTGCTGAGTGCTGCCTGACTGTGAGGCGTGCTTTTGGAGTTGGGTGAAAATAGGGAGTTCAAGTGGTAAGTTATAAGGAGGTAAGTAGTCATTAAACTTGCTTTTAGGGTGAGCTAAATTCACTCTTATTTGGGAAGTTAAAAGCTGCACTTTAGTGCACTCTTGTAACAGGAATCAGCTGAGTCAACTCTCAACAAAACTTGGTTAGTTGTTTGTACAATTTTGGAGTTGGGTGAACACAGGGAGTTAGGTGAAATAGGCAGCAGAGGCTACAAGGGAGAGTGTTGATTGGTCAGTAAGTCCCACAAGGGAGAGTGTTGATTGGTCAGTAAGTCCCACAAGGGAGAGTGTTGAATGGTCAGTCAGTCCCACAAGGGAGAGTGCTGATTGGTCAGTAAGTCCCACAAGGGAGAGTGTTGATTGGTGAGTAAGTCCCACAAGGGAGAGTGTTGATTGGTCAGTAAGTCCCACAAGGGAGAGTGTTGATTGGTCAGTAAGTCCCACAAGGGAGAGTGTTGATTGGTGAGTAAGTCCCACAAGGGAGAGTGCTGATTGGTCAGTAAGTCCCACAAGAGAGAGTGCTGATTGGTCAGTAAGTCCCACAAGGGAGAGTGCTGATTGGTCCGTAAGTCCCACAAGGGAGAATGTTGATTGGTCAGTAAGTCAGAGCAGGCCTGTGGCCATACCCCTCCACCCACAACAGGTATACTGAATTGGATACTGTTGTGGGAGATGCTTTACCTGGGACAAGCTGCGACAGCCGGAACTCTGATACTGAGTCTGGTTCTACAGCGCCAAAGGGTGGGATGAAGAAGAGGAGAGCAGTAGTGATAGGGGACTCAATGGTCAGAGGTACGGACAGGAGGTTCTGTGGTCGGGACAGAGACTCCCACATGGTTTGTTGCCTCCCAGGTGCCAAGGTCAGCGATGTCTCTGATCGTGTGCACAGCATTCTAAAGTGGGAAGGTGATCAGCCAGATGTCGTGGTACACATCGGTACAAATGACGTAGGAAGGAAGAGTGAGGAGGTCCTAAAGAGTGAGTACAAAGAGCTTGGAAGGAAGTTAAAATGTGGAGATGTCGGACAAGTTGACAATGGACTTCCCTGCAGTGGTACTGTTTTCTACTGTGATTAGTTGTAAGTATTGTAAGACTTGATTAGTTGTAAGTATTCGCATTCCAACCATTATTCATGTAAATTGAGTTTGTGTCTTTATATGCCCTGTTTGTGAACAGAATTCCCACTCACCTGAAGAAGGGGCTTGGAGCTCCGAAAGCTTGTGTGGCTTTTGCTACCAAATAAACCTGTTGGACTTTAACCTGGTGTTGTTAAACTTCTTACTAGGAAGTTAAAAAGCAGGACCCTGAGGGTAGTAATCTCAGGATTGCTATCTGAGCCACATGCCAGTGAGGGCAGGAGTAGGATGCTTGGGCGGATGAACACGTGGCTGAGGAACTGGTGCAGGGGGCAGGGTTTCCAATTCTTGGATCATTGGGACCTCTTCTGGGGCAGGTGGGACCTGTACAAGAGAGACGGGTTACACCTGAACTACAAGGGGACCAATATACTTGCAGGGAGATTTGCTAGTGTTATTGGGGAGCGTTTAAACTAGATTTGCAGGGGGATGGGAACCAGAGTGTCAGAGCAGATAAAGAGACAGGTTAGTTCAAGCAAAATCACAAATGGAAGGGTTGAGTGTGGTGGAAATAATCTTTTGAGGTGTGTCTATTTCAATGCCAGGAGTATTGTGGGGAAGGCAGATGAGCTGAAGGCGTGGATAGACACATGGAAATATGACATTATAGCCATTAGTGAAACTTGGCTACAAGAGGGGCAGGACTGGCAGCTCAATGTTCCAGGGTTCCAATGTTTCAGGCGGGATAGAGGCAGAGGGATAAAAGGTGGGGGGGGTGGCATTGTTGGTCAGGGAAAATGTTACAGCGGTACTCAGGCAGGATAGATTAGGGAGCTTGTCTACAGAGGCCCTATGGGTGGAGCTGAGAAACAGGAAAGGTATGACCACATTAATGGGGTTCTATTATAGATCAGCCAATAGGCAGCGAGAATTGGAGGAGCAAATCAGCGGAGAGATAGCTGACAACTGCAAGAAACACAAGTTGTGATAGTAGGGGATTTTAATTTTCCACATATAGATTGGGACTCGCATACTGTTAAAGGTTTAGACGGGGTAGAGTTTGTAAAATGTGTTCAGGAGAATTTTCTACATCAGTATATAGAGGTGCCGACTAGAGAGGATGCGATATTGGATCTCCTATTGGGAAATGAGTTCGGGCAGGTGATGGATGTGAGTGTGAGGGAACCCTTTGGATCCAGTGATCATAATGCCATTAGTTTCAACCTGATCATGGATAAGGATAGATCTGGTCCTCGGGTTGAAGTTCTGAACTGGAAAAAGGCCAAATTTGATGAAATGAGAAGGGATTGGGGAAGTGAGGATTGGCACAGGCTGTTCTCTGGTAAGGATGTAAATGGAAAGTGGGAGGCCTTCAAAGGAGAAATTTTGAGAGTGCAGAGTTTGTATGTTCCTGTCAGGATTAAAGGCAAAGTAAATAGGAATAAGGAACCTTGGTTCTCGAGGGAGATTGTAACACTGATTAAGAGGAAGAGAGAGTTGTATGAAATGTACAGGCAGCAAGGAACAGATCAGATGCTCGAGGAGTATAAAAAGTGCAAGAAGCTACTTAAGAGGGAAATCAGGAGGGCTAAAAGAAAACATGAGGTTGCTTTGGCAGACAGAGTGAAGGAAAATCCAAAGAGCTTCTATAGGTATGTTAGGAGCAAAAGGATAGTGAGGGATAAAATTGGTCTTCCTTGAAGACCAGAGTGGTAGACTGTGTATGGAACCAAAAGAGATGGGGGAGATACTAAATGGTTTTTTTGCATCCGTATTTACTGAGGAAACGGGCATGGAGTCTACGGAAATAGGGCAAACAGGTAGGGAGGTCATGGAACCTTTACAGATTAAAGGGGAGGAGGTGCTCGCTGTCTTGAGGCAAATCAGAGTGGCTAAATCCCCAGGACCAGACAGGGTATTCCCACGGACCTTGAGGGAAGCTAGTGTTGAACTTGCAGGGGCCCTGGCAGACATATTTAAAATGTCAGTATTCACTGGGGAGGTGCCGGATGATTGGAGGGTGGCTCATGTTGTTCTGTTGTTTAAAAAAGGTTCCAAAAGAAATCTGGGAAATTATAGGCCAGTAAGTTTGACATCGGTGGTGGGCAAGTTATTGGAAGGTGTGATAAGGGATAGGATCTAAAATATTTGGATAGACAGGGACTTATTCGGGAGAGTCAACATGGCTTTGTGCGTGGTAGGTCATGTTTGACCAATCTAATAGAGTTTTTCGAGGAGGTTACCAGGAAAGTGGATGAAGGGAAGGCGGTGGATGTTGTCTACCTGGATTTCAGCAAGGCCTTTGACAAGGTCCCTCATGGGAGGTTAGTTAGGAAGGTTCAGTCGCTAGGTATACATGGGGAGGTAGTAAATTGGATTAGACACTGGCTCAATGGAAGAAGCCTCCCAAAGATACACAAGGCAAACACACCCGGCCGTCCCATCGTTTCAGGCAATGGAACCCTGTGCGAGAACCTCTCCGGCTATGTCGAGGGCATCCTGAAACCCATTGTACAAAGAACCCCCAGCTTTTGTCGTGACACTACGGACTTCCTACAGAAACTCAGCACACATGGAGCAGTTGAACCAGGAGCACTCCTTGTCACAATGGATGTCTCGGCACTCTACACCAGCATCCCCCACGATGATGGCATTGCTGCAACGGCCTCAGTACTCAATGCCGTCAACTGCCAGTTTCAGGATGCAATTTTACAACTCATCCGCTTCATCCTGGATCACAATGTCTTCACCTTCAACAACCAGTTCTTCATCCAGACACACGGAACAGCCATGGGGACCAAATTCGCACCTCGATATGCCAACATCTTCATGCACAGGTTCGAACAAGACTTCTTCACTGCACAGGACCTTCAACCGATGCTATACACTAGGTACATCGATGATATTTTCTTCCTTTGGAGTCATGGTGAGCAATCACTGAAACAACTCTATGATGACATCAACAAGTTCCATCCCACCATCAGACTCACCATGGACTACTCTCCGGAATCGGTTGCATTCTTGGACACACGCATCTCCATTAAGGACGGTCACCTCAGCACCTCACTGTACCGCAAGCCCACGGATAACCTCACGATGCTCCACTTCTCCAGCTTCCACCCTAAACACGTTAAAGAAGCCATCCCCTACGGACAAGCCCTCCGAATACACAGGATCTGCTCGGATGAGGAGGATCGCAACAGACACCTCCAGATGCTGAAAGATGCCCTCATAAGAACAGGATATGGCGCTCGACTCATCGATCAACAGTTCCGACGCGCCACAGCGAAAAACCGCACTGACCTCCTCAGAAGACAAACACGGGACACGATGGACAGAGTACCCTTCGTCGTCCAGTACTTCCCCGGAGCGGAGAAGCTACGGCATCTCCTCCGGAGCCTTCAACATGTCATTGATGAAGACGAACATCTCGCCAAGGCCATCCCCACACCCCCACTTCTTGCCTTCAAACAACCGCTCAACCTCAAACAGACCATTGTCCGCAGCAAACTACCCAGCCTTCAGAAGAACAGTGACCACGACACCACACAACCCTGCCACAGCAACCTCTGCAAGACGTGCCGGATCATCGACACGGATGCCATCATCTCACGTGAGAACACCATCTACCAGATACACGGTACCTACTCTTGCAACTCGGCCAACGTTGTCTACCTGATACGCTGCAGGAAAGGATGTCCCGAGGCATGGTACATTGGGGAAACCATGCAGACGCTACGACAACGGATGAATGAACACCGCTCGACAATCACCAGGCAAGACTGTTCTCTTCTTGTGGGGGAACACTTCAGCAGTCACGGGCATTCAGCCTTGGATCTTCAGGTAAGCGTTCTCCAAGGCGGCCTTCACGACACACGACAGCGCAGAGTCGCTGAACAGAAACTGATAGCCAAGTTCCGCACACATGAGGACGGCCTAAACTGGGATGTTAGATTTATGTCACATTATCAGTAACCCCCACAGCTTGCCTCCTGGACTTGCAGAATTTCACTAGTTGTTCTGTCTGGAGACAATACACATCGCTTTAACCTGTGTTTAATGTTCCCTCCACCCACATTGTCTGTACATTTAAGACCTGGCTGGTTGTAAGATTCGCATTCTAATTAGTATTCTGCAACTTGATTCTGTCTGTTTGCACTGTTTGAGAGCAGATTTCCATTCCATCTGACGAAGGAGCAGTGCTCCGAAAGCTTATGGTATTTGCTACCAAATAAACCTGTTGGACTTTAACCTGGTGTTGTGAGACTTCTTACTCAATGGAAGAAGCCAGAGAGTGGTTGTGGAGGATTGCTTCTCTGAGTGGAGGCCTGTGACTAGTGGTGTGCCGCAGAGATCGGTGTTGGGTCCATTGTTGTTTGTCATCTATATCAATGATCTGGATGATAATGTGGTAAATTGGATCAGCAAGTTTGCTGATGATACAAAGATTGGAGGTGTAGTGGACAGTGAGGAAGGTTTTCAAAGCTTGCAGAGGGATTTGGACCAACTAGAAAAATGGGCTAAAAAATGGCAAATGGAATTTAACGCAGACAAGTGTGAGATATTGCACATTGGAAGGACAAACCAAAGTAGAACGTACAGGGTAAATGGTAGGACTCTGAAGAATGCAGTTGAACAGAGGGATCTGGGAATACAGGTACAGAATTCCCTAAAAGTGACATCACAGGTGGATAGGGTCGTAAAGAGTGCCTTTGGTACATTGGCCTTTATAAATCGGAGTATCGAGTATAAAAGTTGGAGTGTTATGGTAAGGTTATATAAAGCATTGGTGAGGCTGAATTTGGAGTATTGTGTACAGTTTTGGTCACCTAATTACAGGAAGGATGTAAATAAGATTGAAAGAGTGCAGAGAAGGTTCACAAGGATGTTGCTGGGACTTGAGAAGCTGAGTTAGAGAGAGAGATTGAATAGGTTGGGACTTTATTCCCTGGAGCGTAGAAGATTGAGGGGAGATTTGATAGAGGTGTATAAGATTTTGATGGGTATAGATAGAGTGAATGCAAGCAGGCTTTTTCCGCTGAGGCTAAGGGAGAAAAAAACCAGAGGGCATGGGTTAAGGGTGAAAGGAGAAAAGTTTAAAGGGAATATTAGGGGGGGGGGCTTCTTCATGCAGAGAGTGGTGGGAGTGTGGAATGAGCTGCCGGATAAAGTGGTAAATGCGGGGTGACTTTTAACATTTAAGAAAAACTTGGACGGGTTCATGGATGAGAGGGGTGTGGAGGGATATGGTCCAAGTGCAGGTCAGTGGGACGAGGCAATAAATGGTTCGGCACAGACAAGAAGGGCCAAAAGGCCTGTTTCTGAGCTGTAATTTTCTATGGTTCTATGTCCCACAAGGGAGAGTGTTGATTGGTCAGTAAATGTTACTCTTGATTCTCTGAAACTGACAGAGTTCAGACTAAAAAAAACTGAAGTGACATCAGAGGAGGACTGTGATTTGATTGGCTAACAGGGAGCTGTACTAAATTTGAAAACATATTTAAATTACTGGTTAGACATTGCGTTGAGACTGAGGTAATAAGGAAATATATAATTTTTAAAAATTAAATTAAAAAAATTAAAAACTAATTAAATAAAATGGAGATGGGGGGTCAGGTGATAGGCTGTTCATGCAGGACGTGGGAGCTGGTGGACTCCATTCTGGTTCCCAGTGAGCATGTCTGGAGTAAGTGTTGGTTGCTTGAGAATTTCCAGCTCAGAATGGATGAGCTGGATCCTGAGCTTCAGATGCTGCGAGACATCAGGGAGGGGGAGAGATACCTGGACACTGTGTTCCAGGAGGCAGTCACACCCCTGAGATTAAATAGCTTGAATTCGGCCAGTGGACAGGGACAGGAGGGTGTGGCTATGAGTGAGGCAGGGAGAGGGATCCAGGAGGTTGGGTTGCAGGAGCCTCAGCCCCTGAACTTGTCCAACAGGTTTGAGATTCTTGCTCCCTGTGTGGGTGGGAACGGGGACTGCAGGGAGGATGAGCAAACTGACCACGGCACCGTGGTACAGGGAGCTGTTCAAGTGGGGGGAGACAAAAGGAATGTAGTGGTAATTGGGGATAGTATAGTTAGGGGCTTTGACACTGTTCTCCGTGACCAGGATCGAGAATCCCGAAAGTTGTGTTGCCTGCCTGGTGCTCGGGTTCGGGATATCTCATCTGGGAAATAGGAGTGGGAGGGTAAAGATCCAGTTGTTATGGTCCACGTAGGTACCAATGACATAACTAGAACAGGAACAAAGGTTCTGCTAAGGGAGTATGAATAGCTAGGAGCTAAATTACAAAGCAGAACCAGAAAGGTAATAATCTCTGGATTACTACCTGAGCCACGAGCGAATTGGCACAGGGCCAATAAGATGAAGGAGGTAAATGCTTGGCTTAAAAGATTGGTGTGGGAGGAATGGGTTTGAATTCATGGGACATTGGCACCAGTATTGGGGAAGAGGGGACCTGTTCCAATGGGACGGTCTTCATCTGAATCGTGCTGGGACCAGAGTCCTGGCGAATCGTATAACTAGGGCTGTAGATAGGGCTTTAAACTAAATAGTGGGGGGGGAAGGGTTCAGGGGTATGGAGAATTAGAAAATCAAAGTTGATGTTGATACCGGAGATGAGGGGTGTTGATTATGAGGGGAGACTGAGCAGATTGGGTTTGTACTCGTTGGGATTTAGAAGGCTGAGGGGGGATCTTATAGAGACCTATAAGATAATGAAGGGGCTGGATAGAGTAGAGGTGGAGAGATTCTTTCCACTTAGAAAGGAAGCTAGAACTAGAGGGCACAGCCTCAAAATAAAGGGGGGTCAGTTTAGGACAGAGTTGAGGAAGAACGTCTTCTCTCAGAGGGTGGGGAATCTCTGGAATTCTCTGCCCAGTGAAGTGGTGGAGGCTACCTCGTTGAATCTGTTTAAATCACGGATAGATGGATTCCTGATCGGTCAGGGAATTAGGGGTTATGGGGATCAGGCGGGTAAGTGGAACTGATCCACTTCAGATCAGCCATGATCTTATTGAATAGCGGGGCAGGCTCGAGGGGCTAGATGGCCTACTCCTGCTCCTATTTCTTATGTTCTTCAAGTTAGAGGAGAGGGTAGAAGTGCAGGTTAATGGAGCTGAGAGCTCAGGAGACGTTAGTAAAGTTTCCAGACCGCGTAAGAGAACAGAGAATATAGAATCTAACCTCAGGCAGAGCAAAAAAGGTGACCAGTATGAGAAGGGAGGAGGTCAATGCGGGACTGAGGGTGTTGTACCTAAATGCACACAGTAGACGGAACAAGGTAAATGAGCTTGTTGCGCACATTGAAATTGGCCGGTACGATGTTGTGAGCATCACAGAGACATGGCTGCAAGGGGATCAGGGCTGGGATCTAAATATCCAAGGATATGTGTCCTATCGGAAGGACAGGCAGATGGGCAAAGAGGGTGAGGTTGCATTGCTAGTAAGGAATGAAGTTAAATCAATAGCAAGAAGTGATATCGGATGAGAAGGCATAGAATCTCTGTGAGTAGAGTTGAGGAATCGCAAAGGTAAAAAGACCCTGATGGGAGTTATGTACAGGCCCCCTAGCAGTAGTCAGGATGTGGGGCAGAAAATAAATCAGGAGATAAAAAAGGCAATATTACAATAATCATGGGGACTTCAATATGCAGGTGGATTGGAAAGCTCAGGTAGGTAGTGGATCTCAAGAAAAGGAATTCGTGGAATGTCTAAGAGATGGTTTTTTGGAGCAGCTTGTGACAGAGCCTACTAGGGAACAGGCAATTCTGGATTTGGTGATGTGTAATGAGGCAAACTTGATGAGGGAACTTAAGGTGAAGGAACCCTTGGGGAGCAGTCATCACAATATGATAGAATTTACCTTGCAGTTTGAGAGGGAGAAGCTGGAGTCAGATGTAACGGCATTACAATTAAATAAAGGTGACATGAGGGAGGAGCTGGTCAGAGTTGATTGGAAAGGGAGCCTAGCAGGGAAGACAGTGGAACAGCAGTGGCAGGAGTTTTTGAGAGTTATTTGGGAGGCACAACAGAAATTCATCCCAAGGGGAGGACGAGGTATCCATGGCTGACGAGGGAAGTCAGGAACAGCATAAAAGCAAAATAAAAAGCATACAAAGTGGCGAGGATTAGTGGGAAACCTTTAAAAGTGAGCAGAGGACAACTAAAAAAGCAATAAGGGGGGGGGGGAGAAGATGAAATCTGAGTGTAAGCTAGCTAGTAACATAAAGGAAGATAGGAAGAGTTTTTTTCAATGTATAAAAAGTAAGAGTGAGGCAAAAATAGCCATTGGACCACTGAGAAATGAGGCTGGAGAAAATGAGGAAACAAAGCAATGGCAGAGGAACTGAATAGTTATTTTGCAGCAGTCTTCACGGTGGAAGACACCAGTGGGATGCCAGAGCTCCAGGAGAGTCAGGGTACACAGATGAGTGCAGTGGCCATCGCTAAGGAGAAGGTTCTGGGGAAACTGAAAGGTCTGAAGTTGGATAAATCACCTGGACCGGATGGACTACACCCCAGGGTTCTAAAAGAGATAGCTGAGGAAATCGTGGAGGCATTGGTGGTGATCTTTCAGGAATCACTGGAGGCAGGGAGGGTACCAAAGGACTGGAAAGTAGCTAATGTAACACTGCTGCTTACGAAGGTAGGGAGGCAGCAGATGGGAAATTATAGGCCGGTTAGCCTGACTTCGGTCATTGGCAAGATTTTAGAGTCCATTCTTTTCCTGGGGCCCTCTTCATGGCCATGTATTCTGGATAGGCAGAGCAAGACTTTTTTTTTGCTTTGGCAGATAATTCATTGATTCATGGGACCATGGAATTTTGGTTGAGGTGCCATATCCTACAATGCTGTCTTGAGGTTTTATTAGTGACTGGCCCGATATTTGGTTTTATTCTTTGTGTGTTCGTATGCATTCTCTTCTATTATCTGTGTGTGCCTGTGTCTCTCACAGGAACTTTGGTGAATAAAAATGTAAGGGGAAGCTAAATAATCACATGGGGGAAAGGAATAGAAGGTTATGTTAATAGGGCAGAATTTGGAGGCTTGTGTAGAGCATGGGTCAATTAGGGGAATGGTCTCTTTTTGTACATTTTGTGTAAATCACTGTTAAACTGAGTTGCAAGATCAGAATTGATAGTTGCTTAGTGCTGTTGACTTTCAAAAGGAACAGCAGTTGGGACACTGAAGATGGCTTCAGCATCTGTGGGCTACTGAGGATGAAATTAGTCAGCATAAATTAGAAGTCCTCGTTTGTTTTCAAATGTTTAGGCCCAATTCTGACAGAATAGCTCAATTCTACACAAATATGAGGAATTAATTTTTTGTAGAGCACATATCCATCAATTAATTTGCTGAGTACAAAGAAAAAATAAATTCCAGAGCAAGGAAGTAACCTTTACTGCATGAGTGAATATTTTGAAAAGAACTTTTTTTTTCAAAAAAAAATTTATGTGGCAAATGGAGTTTAATGCGGAAAAGTGTGAGGTGATTCACTTTGGAAGGAGTAACAGGAATACAGAGTACTGGGCTAATGGTAAGATACTTGGTAGTGTGGATGAACAGAGGGATCGGGGTGTCCATGTGCATAGATCCCTGAAAGTTGGCACCCAGGTTGATAGGGTTGTTAAGAAGGCGTATGGTGTGTTAGCTTTTATTGGTAGAGGGATTGAGTTTTGGAGCCAGGAGGTCATGCTGCAACTGTACAAAACTCTGGTGCGGCCGCATTTGGAGTATTGCGTACAGTTCTGGTCGCTGTATTATAGGAAAGATGTGGAAGTGTTGGAAAGGGTGCAGAGGAGATTTACCAGGATGTTGCCTGGTATGGTAGGAAAATCGTATGAGGAAAGGCTGAGGGGCTTGAGGTTGTTTTCGTTAAGGAGAAGAAGGTTAAGAGGTGACTTAATAGAGGCATACAAGATGATCAGAGGATTAGATAGGGTGGATAGTGAGAGCCTTTTTCCTCGGATGGTGTTGGCTAGCACGAGGGGACATAGCTTTAAATTGAGGGGTGAGAGATATAGGACAGATGTTAGAGGTAGGTTCTTTACTCAGAGAGTAGTAAGGGCGTGGAATGCCCTGCCTGCAGCAGTAGTGGACTCGTCAACATTAAGAGCATTCAAATGGTTATTGGATAAACATATGGATGATATTGGAATAGTGTAGATTAGAGGGGCTTTCGATTGGTACCACTGGTCGGCGCAACATTGAGGGCCGAAGGGCCTGTACTGTGCTGTAATGTTCTATGTTATATGTTCTATTATTAAAGATGAGATTGCAGAGTACTTGAAAGTGCATGATAAAGTAGGACTGAGTCAGCACGGCTTTGTCAAGGGGAGGTCATGTCTGACAAATCTGTTAGAGTTCTTTGAGGAGGTAACAAGAGAGTTAGATAAAGGAGAACCAGTGGATGTGATTTATTTAGATTTCCAGAAAGCCTTTGACAAGGTGCCGCATAGGAGACTGTTTAAATAAGTTAAGTGCCCATAGTGTTAAGGGTAAGATCCTGGTATGGATAGAGGATTGGCTGACTGGCAGAAGGCAGAGAGTGGGGATAAAGAGGTCTTTTTCAGGATGGCAGCCGGTGCCTAGTGGTGTGTCTCAGGGGTCAGTGTTGGGAGCACAACTTTTCACAATGTACATTAACGATTTGGAGGAAGGAACTGAAGGCACTGTTGCTAAGTTTGCAAATTATACAAAGATATGTAGAGGGACAGGTAGTATTGAGGAAGCAGGGGGGCTGCAGAAGGACTTGGACAGGTTAGGAGAGTGGGCAAAGAAGTGGCAGATGGAATACAATGTGGAAAAATGTGAGATTATGCACTTTGGAAGGAGGAATGGAGGCATAGACTATTTTCTGGGAAAATGGTTAGGAAATCAGAAACATAAGGGAGTTGGGAGTCATTGTTCAAGATTCTCTTAAGGTTAACGTGCATGTTCTGTTGGCAGTTGAGATGGCACATGCAATGTTAGCATTCATGTCGAGAGGGCTAGAATACAAGAGCAGGGATGTACTTTCTGAGGCTGTATAAGGCTCTGGTCAGACCCCATTTGGAGTATTGTGAGCAATTTTGGATCCTATAATCTAAGGAAGGATGTGCTGGCCTTGGAAAGGGTCCAGAGGAGGTTCACAAGAATGATCCCTGGAATGAAGAGCTTGTCGTATGAGGAATGGTTGAGGACTCTGGGTCTGTGCACGTTGGAGTTCAGAAGGATGAGGGGGGATCTTATTGAAACTTACAGGATACTGCAAGGCCTGGATAGAGCGGACGTGGAGAGGATGTTTCCACTAGTAGGAAAAGCTAGAACCAGAGGGCACAACCTCAGGCCAAAAGGACAATCCTTTAAAACCGAGATGAGGAGGAATTTCTTCAGCCAGAGAGTGGTGAATCTGTGGAACTCTGTGCCTCAGAAGGCCGTGGAGGCCAGGTCATTGAGTGTCTTTAAGACAGATAGATAGGTTCTTGATTAATACGGGGTTCAGGGGTTATGGGGAAAAGGCAGGAGAATGGGGATGAGAAAAATATCAGCCATGATTGAATGGCGCAGCAGACTCGATGGGCCGAGTGGCCTAATTCTGCTCCTATGTCTTATGGTCTTACGGCATGGGGTCCTTAATTATGCTGGCTGCTTTGCCGAGGCACCAGGAAGTATAGACAGAGTCAATGGATGGGAGGCTGGTTTGCGTAATGAATTGTGCTGCATTCACAACCTTTTGTAGTTTCTTGTGGTCTTGGGCAGAGCAGGAGCCACACCAAGCTGTGATACAACCAGAAAGAATGCTTTCTGTGGTGCAAAGAATGCTTTCTGTGGTGCAAAGAATGCTTTCTATGCTGCATCTGTAAATGTTGATAAGAGTCGTAGCTGACAGGCCAAATTTCCTGAGTCTTCTGAGAAAGTAGAGGCATTGGTGGGCTTTCTTAACTATAGTGTCGGCATGGAGGGACCAGGACAGGTTGTTGGTGATCTGGACACCTAAAAACTTGAAGCTCTCGACCCTTTCTACTTTGTCCCCATTGATGTAGACAGGAGCATGTTCTCCTTTACGCTTCCTGAAGTCGATGACAATCTCCTTTGTTTTGTTGACATTGAGGGAGAGATTATTGTTGCCGCACCAGTTCACCAGATTCTGTATCTCATTCCTGTACTCTGTCTCGTCATTGTTTGAGATCTGACCCACTACAATGGTGTCGTCAGCAAACTTGAAAATTGAACTGGAGGGGAATTTGGCCGCACAGTCATAGGTGTATAAGGAGTATAATAGGGGGCTGAGAACAGAGCCTTGTGGGGCACTGGTGTTGAGGAGGAGGTGTTGTTGCCTACCCTTACTGATTTTGTGGTCAGTGGGTTAAGAAGTTCAGGATCCAGTCGCAGAGGGAGGAGCCGAGGTCCAGGCCCAATGCGAGAATGACCCATTTATTCCTTCTGTTTTCTGTCCAATAACATGACAGTTAATCCATGACAGTATGTTACACCATGGCCCACACACTTATTTTATTTATTAACTTCCTGTGTGGGACCTTATCAAAAGTCTTCCAAAAATCCAAATACACCACGTGTCCCTTATCTGTACTGATGATGGCACTTTCCAAAATAACGCTGCCAATATCAAAGTTTAAAAATTTAGTTTATTTCTTAGTCACAAGTAAGGCTTACATTAACACTGCAATGAAGTTACTGAAAGTTTCCTAGTCGCCACAGTCCGGTGCCTGTTCGAGTCAATGTACCTAACCAGCATGTCTTTCCGAATGTGAGAGGAAACCCACGCAGACACGGGCAGAACGTGCGAACTTCACACAACATTGATCCAAGCCGGGAATCGAACCCGGGGCCTTGGCGCTGTGAAGCAGCAGTGCTAACCACTCTGCTACCGAGACGCCCAGATATGTCTTCCTTCTTCCTCAATTGTTGTTTTCCACCCACTGTGGTTGACAGGGGCTCTCAACTGTGTCTGACCCACCCCCTGGGCCACTGCTCTCACCCGCCCCCCTCCCTCCCAGAACCAGGTTAGGGTCTCCCTAGTCCTCACTTTTCACCCCACCTCATGCAATTGCAGAAGTTGCAGCACCTGCCCCTTTACCTCCTCCCTGCTCAACATCCCAGGTTTAAACATCCCTTTTCAGATGAAGCAGCGCTTCACATGCACCTCCTTCAATCTGGTCTATTGCATTCGCTGCTCCCAATGCAGTTTACATCGGAGACTGGGTGACCACTTTGCCGAACACCTTCGGTCTGTCCGCAAGCAGGACCCAGACCTTCCTGTCTCTTCCCATTTCAACACACCACCCTGCTCTTCTGTCCACATATCCGTCCTTGGCCTTTTGCAATGTTCTAGTGAACCCCAACGCAAACTGGAGGAACAGCACCTCATCTTTCAAGCGGGCACTTTACAGCGTTCTGGACCAAACATTGAGTTCAACAACTTCAGAGCATCAACTCTCTCCTCCACCCTCACCCCGTTTCCATTTATTTTATTTCTTCTGTTCATTCCCTTTTTATCATCCTTCATTCTCACTGCCATTCCTTAAACAATCTGTTAACAACCTTTGTTCTGCCATTCGCACATGCTGATCACTTAATGGACACTTTTAGTACCTCTTTCAGCCATCTTCATTATCATTTACATTCCCTTTGTCCAATTGCAGACCCACCCCTTACCCTGACAGTATAAATCTCTCCGGACTTTCTTTGCTCTCAGCTCTGACGAAGGGTCATCCAGACTCAACACGTTGGCTTCATCACTCTCCACAGCTATTGTCAGAACTGCTGAGATTTTCCAGCATTTTCTGTTTTTGTTTCAGATTCCAGCATCCGCAGTATTTTGCTTTTATTTTTCCGCTCAAATAACCATTACAACTGGTCTGTCAAACGTAATTTCCCTTTCATAAATCCATCCATTAGATCATTATTTTCTAACTGTCCAGTTATCACATCCTTTGTAGCATGTTCTAATAATTTCCCTATTGATTTAAGGTTAATGGGTCTGTAGTTCTTGTTTTCTCTCTCCTTCCTTTCTTAAACAGTGGGGTTACATTTGCTACCTTCCAATCTGCAGGAGCCATACCAGAACCTATAGAATTTAGAAAGATGATTGCCAATGCATCCACTATCTCCATAGCAATCTCTTTCAATGCTCTGGGATGTAAATTCAAATGTAGAGAGGAGGCAATGGCCTAATGGTATTATTGCTAGACTATTAATCCAGAAACTCGTCTAATGTTCTGGGGACCTGGTTCGAATCCCACCACGGCAGATGGTGGAATTTGAATTCAATAATCTGGAATTAAGAATCTACTGCTGACCATGAAACCATTGTTGATTGTCAGAAAAACCCATCTCGTTCACCAATTTCCTTTAGGGAAGGCAATCTGCCGTCCTAACCTGGTCTGGCCTGCATGTGACTCCAGAGCCACAGCAATGTGGTTGACTCTCAACTGCCCTCAGGCAACTAGGGATGGGCAATAAATACTGGCCAGCCAGCAACGCCCATGTCCCATGAATGAATATTTTAAAAATCATCAGGCCTTAAGGATTTATCAACTTTCAGCCTTCCTAATTTCTCTCGGGCATTTTTTTGAATAAACTGATGCTAATTTCAGATCCTCATTCTTGCTTGTCTCCTGGATCAGTGTTATTTCTAAGTGGTTCCTGTATTTTCCTTTCTGAAGATCCTTATTTAGCTTCCCTGCCAATTCATAGAATCTCTACAATGCAGAAGGAGGCCATTCAGCCCATCGAGCCTGCACCAACAACAATCCCACCCAGGCCCTATCCCTGTATACCCACATATTTACCTCACTAATCCCTCTGACACTAAAGGGGAAATTTAGAATGGCCAATCCTTCTAATCTGCACATCTTTGGAGTGTGGGAGGAAACCAGAGCACCCAAAGGAAACCAGCGTAGATACCTGGAGAATGTGCAAACTCCACACAGGCAGTGACCCAAGGCTGGAATTGAACCCGGGTCCCTGGCCAACCACTGTGCCATCCCATTATAAATTGTACCCACATTTGTCTTTGCTAATCTTTTCTTTTTCACAGCGCTGTAGAAGCTTTCACAGTCTGTTTTTGTGTTCCTTGTTAATTTTACATTCATGTTCTATTTTCTCTTTCTCCATCAGTTTCTTGGTCCTCCTTTGCTTCCAATCCTTAGACTTTTTATTTTTTTGTGACAAGTCTTCCTTTGATCGAATATAATCCACAACTTCCTTTTAGCCACAATTGATTCACTTTCCGGTTGGGTTTTGGTGTCTTTAAAGGAATGTATATTTGTTGTAAACCATGTATTGGTTTTTTAAAAGCTAGCCATTACCTGTCTACATTCATACGTTCTCTCAATTCACTATAGCCAACTTGTCCCTTATATCTTCATAGCTTCCTTTGTTTAGACCCAAGTTTCAGATGGAAGAGTTTTGATGAAGGGTCAGCCATCCAGGCTCAAAACGTTGGCTCTATTCTCTCTCCACTGATGCTGTTGAGATTTTCCAGCATTTTCTGTTTCTGTTTCAGATTCCAGCATCAGCAGTATTTTGCTTCTATTTCAGATTGAAGTGCTTCACTTTCAAACATTGTAAAATTCCGCCACATTATGGTCATTCTTCCCCAAAGACTCTTTTACAACAAGATTATTAATTAACCCTCTCTTATTGCACAATACTAGATGTAATATAACCTGTGCCCTGGGTCTGTTGCTCAAGATGTGGAGATGCTGGCGTTGGACTGGGGTAAACACAGTAAGAAGTTTAACAACACCAGGTTAAAGTCCAACAGGTTTATTTGGTAGCAAAAGCCACACAAGCTTTCGGAGCTCTAAGCCCCTTCTTCAGGTGAGTGGGAATTCTGTTCACAAACAGAGCTTATAAAGACACAAACTCAATTTACATGAATAATGGTTGGAATGCGAATACTTACAACTTATCAAGTCTCCACTCACATTGTTTTGTTTCTTAAAGACTTGATTAGTTGTAAGTATTCGCATTCCAACCATTATTCATGTAAATTGAGTTTGTGTCTTTATATGCTCTGTTTGTGAACAGAATTCCCACTCACCTGAAGAAGGGGCTTAGAGCTCCGAAAGCTTGTGTGGCTTTTGCTACCAAATAAACCTGTTGGACTTTAACCTGGTGTTGTTAAACTTCTTACTGTTGCTCAACACATTGCCCTAAAAACAACCATCTCTTACACATTCCATGAATTAGTCTTCCACGGTATTAGTACTCCTTAGATTTACCCAGCTTAGATTGAAGTCTCTCATGATCATTATATTATCTATGCACAATAATTTCCTGATGCTGTTCCCTACATACGGGAGGTTACGGGGTTAGGGTAGGACGGGTGGGACTGGAAGTGATGCTCTTTGGGAGAGTAGGTGCAGACCTGATGAGCTGAATAGCCTCTTTCTGCATCATAGAGATTCCATGGTTCGATGCTTCTAATACCACCACTGAATATTCAGTTCCCAGCCTTGGTCACTCTGCAGCCGTGTGTCCGTGATGGTAACTCGATCATACCCACATACTTCAGTTGGTGCTATCAATTTATTTAAACTTGTTGTGAATATTGCCTGCATTCAGATAGATAGAGCGTCTTTGGAACATTATTCTGTATATTCACTACTCGATGCTGGCCTTTGTTTCTGCTGCCTCCCACTCTTGTTTACTACTTGAGCCTCAATTCCCTGCTTCTATACTCAATGAGGATGAACTTAGGAAAAAAATTCTAAGTCCAGAACGAGCGTGAAAACAGGAGTTTCTGATCCGTTTTTTGGGTGAATTCGAATCTGCGATCTTATGCACTTCGAAAAAAAAAACAACAGAAACCGTTACTCACCTGGTGGGGACTTAAATCACCCGAAAGCCAAAAAACAAGTATGATGAGGTCGTAAAATCGCCTCCACGGTCTCTGATTCTGAAGCTCTAAGATCTCCTGTGCCCACTCTCTCAATAGGTCCTGCCACCTTCATGAATCAATGTACATGAATTTCCATGAGCCATTGTTCCTGCACACTGCAATTCTAAGTATAGATTGTCTCTCTCTATCTTTCTGCCTAAATGCATCAGCTCCCATTCTCTCTATTAATTTCTATCTGCCTCTTGTTTGTGATTTTGCTCGCCTATCTATAACTTGTGGCATCCTCACCTTCTGCCACTCCTCCAAGTTTGGTATCATTGGCAAATTGAAATTTTACTCTGTATTCCAGTATCTGAGTCATTTATTTATATCAAAAAAAGAATGGTCCTTGCACTGAGCCTTGAGGAATACCACTGCCTACCCTCCTCCTGTCTGAAAAATAGCGATTTACCACAACTCACTTTTTTTTGTCCTCAAGTCTTTTGTTTAATTCAAACTGATGCTCATCCTCCATGAGCCTCGTTATCTTAATGAGCCTTTCATGTGGTACTTTGTCAAATGCTTCCTTAAAATCCATATAGACAGCATCCACCACATTCCTCTCATCAACATTAAAATCCATATAGACAGCATCCACCACATTCCTTTCACCAACATTAAAATCCATATAGACAGCATCCACTGCATTCCCCTCATCAACATTAAAATCCATATAGATAACATCCACCACATTCCCTTCTTCAACCTTCTCGGTTGCATCAAAAATCCAATTTGATTATTAAACAAATTCCGTGTTGACTCTCCATAATTATTACAAACCTCTCCAAGTAGTTGTAATTTTCCCCTGATTACTGTGTCCAAAATCTCACCCGCCACTAATGTTGAACTGGCCAAAAAGTCATTATTAAGGATATCCACACCCTTATTCAAGAAAGAGTGTGTCATATTTGCCACTCTCCAATCCTCTGGCATCCGTATCTTGAGAAGATTGAAAGATTATGACACGATTTTCTGCTATCCCCACCCCCATTTTCCTTAACATCCTGGGACACAAACCATCCAGACCAGGTGACTTGTCAGCCTTTTCTGTACATTCTGTCCATCAGTTTTCACCTCATCCATTACCTCGATCATCTCTGCTTTTCCTGACATTTTTTCAGCATCCTTCTTAATAAACACCAATACACAGTACGAGTATTCTAGCCTTTCCCTGGGTCTTTGTGCATATATCATCCCTAATAGCCCCTCCTCACCTCTTACTAGTCTTTGAACTCTCTCTCTCTTAAGGGGAGTATTGGTAGAGTCTGGTTACTGCTTTTCTCAGTGACACAGTCAGACTGTGTGACAATCCAGCTGCAATTCACCAACATGGCTGACTGAGTCTGAACTGCCTCTAGAATATGATCAGACTAAGAGGAGATGAGTAAATACCTTCCACATACAGATATCTCGAGACTTTGAAAGACTCACCAGAAAAAGAAACTGATTGCGTTCGGCAGGAAATGGTGGTAATTGATTGAAGGGGTTGGAATATTAATGCAGACCACGAGAAGCTGTGTAGAAACCAGGTCAGAGTCTGAACATGTGCACTCGGTGTGTGTGATGGATATAAACTCCCTTGGGTGGTTAGCTTGTGATGCTAATTATCAAAGTTCACAGTTGGTACTTGGCCAATGGGCTGACTGTTTTACAGCTGGATACAGATCTGTACAATATAAATAGCTGTGGTCAGCCTGATCTTTATCAGTAACTTCTGCCGGATGGATGTGAGCAATGTTAGAACACAGGATAGAACTATAATAACACTCTTCACTTTCAGTCTGCTCTTTTCTCTTTGCAAACTCAGCCAATTGAATCTGTGGAGGGTTGGGAGTGGCAATTGGTCGCTGTGTTTAATGCTAAGCAGTGCACCCAATGATAGAACATTGGACAAGTCAGAAGTCATTCCAGCCCCTGTGGCCTTCTCTTCCAATCAGGTATTGGCTACTCTCTGCCTCGATTCCTTTTCCTGCCTCTGTTCCATATCACCTGACGCTCAATAAACACCTACTGATCCCAGTCTCCAGACTTTTAGTTGACCAAGATCCCCTCAATCGCATCCCCGTTACAGCGCCCCCCGCCCCCCCCCGCCGCATAGATCCACATGACCGCCCCCCGGCCGCTGCATAGATCCACATCATCCGAGGGGCAGAGAGAGATCCACTAGCTCTGGCTGCAATTATCTGACTTGTTTGTATGCTGAAACAGGTTTTTGTATGGGAGGAAGTGGTGAGTAGGAGAGCTGTCAGCTACAGCTGAAAACTCATTGCTTGCTTGGGTGTCATTTAATATACACCCCAAAGCCCTGTGATGCACAAGTGAGTTAGAAAAGGCCTGGAACTCCAACACCCATCGGAAGATCTGCAGGGTCCTTCTTTAGTTCAGGCTTGAGACTGGATTGTATGTTTAACCTGAGGGAGGCTGCCATCACACCAAATGAATCCAGGGCGGAGGGAGGCCTGAAAACTTGGGGAATTGGATAGGAGTTTTGGCTTTATTGTTGACCAAAAGATGGAAGTGGACCCCATAAGAAACCCTTGGGTCTCCACAGCCTTCTCTCTCTAGCCAAGCTGGAAAGCCCCTTCCCCCCAGCAGTCTGGCCCAGATCTTTCCTTCCCAGGCTCCTGAACGCTCCTTCCTCACCCTAAGCTTCCATCTCCAATCCCATTACCCACTCTCCCTGAACCCCTCCACCTGCCTTCCCTGGACCCCATCACCCACAACCCCAACTCGGCCCCTCCCCAACAGCCTCCCCCAACACTCCCACCACTTCATGAACCTCTCCCCCTACCCCTCCCCCCTTCCGCGTACCCCTACACCCACCCTCCCCATATCCTTCCATCCTTCCCCGTACCCCTCCCTCTGTACAACTCCACCCTCCCCCCCATACCCCTCCACCCACCCTCCCCGTATCCTCCCCCCCGTACCCCTCCCTCTGTACCACTCCACCCTCCCCCCATACCCCTCCACCCACCTCCCGTATCCCTCCACCGACCCTCGTACTCCTTCACTCCCCGTACCCATCCACCCTGCCGTACCTCTCCACTCCCTCCTCCTTGTACCTCTCCACTCCCCCCTCCTTGTACCTCTCCACCCACTCTCCCTGTACCCCTCCCACTCTCCCTGTACCACTCCATCCACCCCCCCGTACTCCTCCACCCCCCCTCGTATCCCTCCAACCCCCGTACCGTTCCACCCATCCCCAATACCCCTCCACCTTCCCCATATCCCTCCACCCCCTGTATGCTTTCACCCTCCCCATACCCTTCCACCCACTCCCCTTACTCCTCCACCCTCCCCGTATCCCTCCACCCCCCCGTACCGTTCCACCCATCCCCAGTACCCCTCCACCTTCCCCATAACCCTCCACTCCCTGTACCCCTCCACACTCCCCGTGCCCCTCCGCACTCCCCGTGCCCCTCCGCACTCCCCGTGCCCCTCCGCACTCCCCGTGCCCCTCCGCACTCCCCGTGCCCCTCCGCACTCCCCGTGCCCCTCCGCACTCCCCGTGCCCCTCCGCACTCCCCGTGCCCCTCCGCACTCCCCGTGCCCCTCCGCACTCCCCGTGCCCCTCCGCACTCCCCGTGCCCCTCCGCACTCCCCGTGCCCCTCCGCACTCCCCGTGCCCCTCCGCACTCCCCGTGCCCCTCCGCACTCCCCGTGCCCCTCCGCACTCCCCGTGCCCCTCCGCACTCCCCGTGCCCCTCCGCACTCCCCGTGCCCCTCCGCACTCCCCGTGCCCCTCCGCACTCCCCGTGCCCCTCCGCACTCGCCGTGCCCCACCGCACTCGCCGTGCCCCTCCGCACTCCCCGTGCCCCTCCGCCCTCCCCGTGCCCCTCCGCCCTCCCCGTGCCCCTCCGCCCTCCCCGTGCCCCTCCGCCCTCCCCGTGCCCCTCCGCCCTCCCCGTGCCCCTCCGCCCTCCCCGTGCCCCTCCGCCCTCCCCGTGCCCCTCCGCCCTCCCCGTGCCCCTCCGCCCTCCCCGTGCCCCTCCGCCCTCCCCGTGCCCCTCCGCCCTCCCCGTGCCCCTCCGCCCTCCCCGTGCCCCTCCGCCCTCCCCGTGCCCCTCCGCCCTCCCCGTGCCCCTCCGCCCTCCCCGTGCCCCTCCGCCCTCCCCGTGCCCCTCCGCCCTCCCCGTGCCCCTCCGCCCTCCCCGTGCCCCTCCGCCCTCCCCGTGCCCCTCCGCCCTCCCCGTGCCCCTCCGCCCTCCCCGTGCCCCTCCGCCCTCCCCGTGCCCCTCCGCCCTCCCCGTGCCCCTCCGCCCTCCCCGTGCCCCTCCGCCCTCCCCGTGCCCCTCCGCCCTCCCCGTGCCCCTCCGCCCTCCCCGTGCCCCTCCGCCCTCCCCGTGCCCCTCCGCCCTCCCCGTGCCCCTCCGCCCTCCCCGTGCCCCTCCGCCCTCCCCGTGCCCCTCCGCCCTCCCCGTGCCCCTCCGCCCTCCCCGTGCCCCTCCGCCCTCCCCGTGCCCCTCCGCCCTCCCCGTGCCCCTCCGCCCTCCCCGTGCCCCTCCGCCCTCCCCGTGCCCCTCCGCCCTCCCCGTGCCCCTCCGCCCTCCCCGTGCCCCTCCGCCCTCCCCGTGCCCCTCCGCCCTCCCCGTGCCCCTCCGCCCTCCCCGTGCCCCTCCGCCCTCCCCGTGCCCCTCCGCCCTCCCCGTGCCCCTCCGCCCTCCCCGTGCCCCTCCGCCCTCCCCGTGCCCCTCCGCCCTCCCCGTGCCCCTCCGCCCTCCCCGTGCCCCTCCGCCCTCCCCGTGCCCCTCCGCCCTCCCCGTGCCCCTCCGCCCTCCCCGTGCCCCTCCGCCCTCCCCGTGCCCCTCCGCCCTCCCCGTGCCCCTCCGCCCTCCCCGTGCCCCTCCGCCCTCCCCGTGCCCCTCCGCCCTCCCCGTGCCCCTCCGCCCTCCCCGTGCCCCTCCGCCCTCCCCGTGCCCCTCCGCCCTCCCCGTGCCCCTCCGCCCTCCCCGTGCCCCTCCGCCCTCCCCGTGCCCCTCCGCCCTCCCCGTGCCCCTCCGCCCTCCCCGTGCCCCTCCGCCCTCCCCGTGCCCCTCCGCCCTCCCCGTGCCCCTCCGCCCTCCCCGTGCCCCTCCGCCCTCCCCGTGCCCCTCCGCCCTCCCCGTGCCCCTCCGCCCTCCCCGTGCCCCTCCGCCCTCCCCGTGCCCCTCCGCCCTCCCCCTCCGCCCTCCCCCTCCGCCCTCCCCCTCCGCCCTCCCCCTCCGCCCTCCCCCTCCGCCCTCCCCCTCCGCCCTCCCCCTCCGCCCTCCCCCTCCGCCCTCCCCCTCCGCCCTCCCCCTCCGTCCTCCCCCTCCGCCCTCCCCCTCCGCCCTCCCCCTCCGCCCTCCCCCTCCGCCCTCCCCCTCCGCCCTCCCCCTCCGCCCTCCCCCTCCGCCCTCCCCCTCCGCCCTCCCCCTCCGCCCTCCCCCTCCGCCCTCCCCCTCCGCCCTCCCCCTCCGCCCTCCCCGTGCCCCTCCGCCCACCCTTCCCGCACCCTTCCACCCACCCTTCCCGCACCCTTCCACCCACCCTTCCCGCACCCTTCCACCCACCCTTCCCGTACCCCTTTACCTACCCTCCCTCTACCCCTCCACCCACCCTCCTCACACCCCTCTCCCCAACCCCAGCCCTGTCCAGACCCCTCACTCCCAGCACGGAGTTTAGCCCAGGCAGACAAGCTGACGACAGGCTGGCTCAGGTTTAGCCCAGGCCTAGTTTGCAGTGTGCAGAACATTGAAACATTTCTCAGCCCAAACAAGCCACTTCCCAATGGTCATGGTTAATCACAGGGACAAAATCAACACCTTTAATTGAAAGGATTTCCCAGGTGCCTCTGAGTGACGGAAGCAGGAAAGAAAGTAGTTGGACTTTCACCTCTGAGTCACAGGATTGTTTTTTCACTTTAAAGACTAGAGTCTTGAAACGAGGCTGACACTCCCAGGGCCACACTGAGGGCGTGCTGTCTTTCAGGCCCCAGCTGTCTGCTCAGGTGGATGTAAGAGATTCCATAACCAGGAATTAATGAAGTGTGGGACCTTCTCCCCATGACAGGGCTGCTATTTATCCATCAGTCACTAAGACAGATTCACTGCTCATTATCACGCTGCTATTTGCAGGGGCTTGTGTCCAATTGGCGGCCACCTTTTCTACGTTACAATGACTGCACTGCAAAGTATTTAATTGGCTGGAAAGTGCTTTGGGTGTTCTGTGGCTGTGAGAAGAGTTGTAGAATCATAGACTGAATCATAGAATCCCTACAGTGCATGTTCATTCTGTCTCTCGGTGCCTGCGGTCATCTCCCACAGTCGTGAGCTTTCTGCAAACTGATTGTGAACATTAATGATTTGGACTGGAACGTAGGGGGTATGGTCAAGAAGTTCTTGGATGACATGAAAATTGATGGGGTGGTAAATAGTGAGGTGGATAGCCATAGACTGCAGGAGGGCATCAATGGACTGGTCAGTTGGGCAGAGCAGTGGCAAATGGAAAAGTGTGAGGTAGCGCACTTAGGGAGGGCTAACAGGACAAAGGATTACACGATGAACATTAGGACCCGAGAAAGTACTGAAGATTTGAGGGACCTTGGAGTGCATAATCCACAGATTTCTGAAGGTGGCAGGGCAAGTAGGTGAGGCAGTTAAGAAGGCATATGGGATACTTGGATAAAAGCAAAATACTGTGGATGCTGGAATCTCAAATAAAAACAGAAAATGCTGGAAAATCTCAGGAGGTCTGACAGCATCTGTGGAGAGAGAATAGAGCGAACATTTCGAGTCTGGATGAGCCTTCGACAGAGCCAGCTCTGAAACGTTGGCTCTATCCTCTCTCCACAGATGCTGTCAGACCTCCTGAGATTTTCCAGCATTTTCTGTTTTTGTTACAGGATACTTGCCTTTATTAGCTGAGGTATAGAATACAAGAACACGGAGGTCCATACTGGAACTGTATAAAACCCTGGTGAGCCCACAGCTGGAATACTGGGTGTAGTTCCTGTCACCATATTATAGGAAGGATGTGATTACACTGGAGAGGGTGCAGAGGAGATTGACCTGGATGCTGCCTGGGATGGACGATCTGATCTATAAGGATAGGTTGCATAGGCTGGGACTGTTTTCCTTGGAGCAGCTGAGTGACGGAAGCAGGTGGAGAGGGGACCTGATCGAGCTGTATAAGATTATGAGGGGCATAGATCGGGTGGATAGGAAGAAACTTTTTCCATTAGTAGAGTGGCCTATATCCAAGGGGGATAGATTTAAGGTCGGAGTTAGAGGGCTAAGAGGGAAGTTGATGAGAAACCTTTTCACCCAGAGGGTGATGGGAGTCGAAAACCCTCTGCCTGAAAGGGTGGTTGAGTCAGGAATCATAGAATCATAGAAACCCTACAGTGCAGAAGGAGGCCATTCGGCCCATCGAGTCTGCACCGACCACAATCCCACCCAGGCCCTACCTCCACATATTTACCCGCTAATCCCTCTTAACCTACACATCCCAGGACTCTAAGGGGCAATTTTTTAACCTGGCCAATCAACCTAACCCGCACATCTTTGGACTGTGGGAGGAAACCGGGGCACCCGGAGGAAACCCACGCAGACACGAGGAGAATGTGCAAACTCCACACAGACAGTGACCCGAGCCGGGAATCGAACCCGGGACCCTGGAGCTGTGAAGCAGCGGTGCTAACCACTGTGCTACCGTGCCGCCCTAGAGGAACTCTTGTAACTTTTAAGAAATCTTTAGATAATCACTTGCGCTGCTGAAACTTCCAGGGCCACGGGCCATGCACTGAAAAATGGGATTAGTGTAGTCAGATCTTTGTTGACCAGTATGGACACAATGGGCCAGATGGCCTCCTTCTATACTGTAGACATTGATGAATCTATGAAAATGTGGCTATCACAACACCTATAAATGTGGGACAGTACTGCAGACAGGAGAAACTAGAATACCATAAACTTTATAGATGGAGAATGTTGAGGCTGACTACAATATCATCCATAAACAATAGAAAATGCTGGTGATACTCAGTAGGTCAGGCAGCATCTTTGCAGAGTGAAACAGAAATCTATCAATCTCTGCTTTAAACGCACTCCAGAGACTGAGTTTCCACAGCCCTCTGGAGTAGAGAATTCCAAAGATTCACAACCCTCTATGTCAACTAATTTCCCTACAACCAGGAGAAGTAGATTCTACCATCATGGTTTCCCTCTTATTTTGAAATTGTGTCCCCTGGTTCTCGACTCTCCAACCGAGGGAAAATATCTTCCTTGCATCTATCCTGTCTATTCCTTTTTAAGTATTTTGTAGGTTTTGATGAGATCACCTCTCATTCTTCGAAACTCTGGAGAATACAGGCCCAGTTTACCCAATCTCTCTTCATAAGACAGTCCCACCATCCCGGGAACAAGTTTGCTGCACTCCCTCTATGGCAATAACATCCTCTCTGAGATAAGGGGACCAAAACTGCACACACTACCCCAAGTTCCCAAGCTGACCTGCCAGACTGCACCTTTAACAACTATTTATTAAACTTATCAGTTACTCGCCAATGCTGTTGGAATAGATCCTGTGTCCCTAAAGCATTAGCCTGGTTTTCTGCATCGCCACGTTAATGACATTACCAATACACCCCCACCTCTCCCTGAGCATTGTGAAAAGTGAATATATGAGACTAAACAATGTATAAATGAATGGCTATTTCACCAGCATGGGGTATTTGAGACCACAGATGGTGAGAAGAGAGGAGGTAAAAGGGCAGGTCTTACACCTCCCGTGCTGACATGGAAGGGTGCGGTGGGACAGGGAAGGGGGGTGTTGGGGTGACTGAGGAATGGATTAGGGTGTTGTGAAGGATATCGTCCTTTTGGCATTTTGAAAGGGGAGGAGACAGCCAGATGGGTTTGCTGATGGCATCATGCTGAAGGTGTGGAAATGCTGGAGAATTAATACAGACGCTTGTGGGATAGACGGTGAGGGCAAGGAGGACCTCATCATGGTTGTAGGAGGGATGGAAAGAGGGTGGGGAAATGGAACACACGGTTGTCAAGTTCCTGGGTTGTGTGGGAAAGATAACAGAGGACCATCATTTGAATAGTTTATGATAAGATTTTCAGTAACTGTTGGACACTACACCTGTAGCCACACTGGTGAGAACTCCCATGCTACCCACATGTCATGTCCTGTCATGGTGATATATACGTGAACACACATTCACATCTTCCCCATTTTAGTCGGGACAACCCGCATGCAAGGCACAATGTTGCTGCAGGAACAGATCATTGAATCATTAAATTGCACAGAGCATGAGCTTGGGCTATAAAAGCAAAGCTTGCTGTGTGGCAGTGTATCAAATGAGATGATGACCTGACGACCTATATTACCATAATGGCGAATGCCTAAATTCATCACAGCTCATAGAATCATGAATCCTACAGTGCAGAAAGAAGTCATTCAGCCCATCAAGTCTGCACCAACCACAATCTCATGCAGGCCCTAACCCCATAGCCCCATGCATTTACCCTAGCTAGTCCCCTGACACTAAGGGGCCATTTAGCATCCAATCAACCCAACCTGCACATCTTTGGAGTGTGGGAGGAAACCGGAGCACCCAAAGAACAAAGAAAATTACAGCACAGGAACAGACCCTTCGGCCCTCCAAGCCTGCTCCGACCATGCTGCCTGACTTAACTAAAACCCCCTACACTTCCGGGGACCATATCCCTCTATTCCCATCTTATTCATGTACTTGTCAAAATGCCCCTTAAAAGTCACCACCGTATCCGCTTCCAGTACCTCCCCCGGCAACGAGTTCCAGGCATCCACTACTCACTGTGTAAAAAATCTGCCTCGTACATCTCCTTTAAACCTTGCCCCTCGCACCTTAAACCTATGCCCCCAGTAATTGACTCTTCCACCCTGGGAAAAAGCATCTGACTATCCACTCTGTCAATGCCTCTCATAATCTTGTAGACTTCTATCAGGTCTCCCCTCAACCTCCGTCGCTCCAGTGAGAACAAACCAAGTTTCTCCAACCTCTCCTCATAGATCCATACCAGGCAACATCCTGGTAAATCTTTTCTGTACCCTCTTCAAAGCCTCCACATCCTTCTGGTAGTGTGGCGACCAGAATTGAACACTATATACTCCAAGTGCAGCCTAACTAAGGTTCTATAAAGCTGCAACATGACTTGCCAATTTTTAAACCCGGAGGAAACCCACGCAGACACGGGGAGAACGTCCAGACTTCGCACAGACAGTGATCTAAGCCGGAATCGAACCTGGGTCCCTGGTGCTTTGAGGCAACTGTGTCACCATGCTGCTCATTTGCATAATTTATTCACAGCCAGCTTGAGGAAGGTTACTTGAAGTGGAGATGGATGATTGGGTGTAAGTTACAGTTAAAGTCATAGGACCTATAAAATGTGAGTGTGACAATTGGTTGGTTTCTCGAACTTCTGAAGACTATCTCAGCTGATTGGCAGGCTTGTCCATGCAGTAATGACTGAATTATTGTGGAGACTCTTAATGCAGGCAGTGTGAGGGCTGCAGTTTCTGAAGTGGAGTTGGTATGAGCCACCTGTAGCCCCCTGTACCACTCTACAATACTGTCCTGTGACAGTGCACATTTACCCACAGGTTTCAGCCTATAGGTCACCATCTTCCCCCCCGCCGCATGTGCCAACATTTTGTTGCGTGTTAGCTACCATTGTCTTTACGGCCTGCTCTATGTCTCCCTGCTCACCCACACAGCAGGATGACAAGTCTGCTGGTTGCTATGTTTAAGTTTGAATATTCTACTGGAGGTTACACCATGGGACTGGCAATCTCCAACATTCTCACCCTGCCCCACTCTGTCCCACCCCCACTCTGCTGCCATTGGCTGATCACCTGATTCAGACAGCAAATCTAACATATAGAGACAACAATCACACACATTGGTTTTCTTCAAACTAACATAGCACTGTAATCTTTAGACTGGGAGTTTTTACTTCCTTTTTGATGATGAAATGTTTGAACACGCATTTCAGTTAAGAAGGCAGCTGAATTTGGGTTTAGTTTGCAGCCACAGGGGAGTGGTTGTTACAGAGAGAGAGAGAGAGAGAGAGAAGAATCAAATATAACAGAATCATTACCTCACAGGGAATGGTAACTCCTCATTGAAGACTCATGTTAGACAGTGGAATTGTCGGCTACAGGAGCCCTGGAAGGGAGAGATCCTCAAGCTGCCTGAGATATTGTGTAGCCGTGTCAAACTGGCTTCTGCTTGGTGTTTGCGGTCTCTCACTGTCAGTTTCTCTTCCTGTTCTGCCCTCATTGTGAAGTAGAACGTTGCTGTACTGACTTTAAACCAAAGGTTATCAGTGTCAGTTCCTCTGTCTCACCAACACTGCCCTATAATCCTCATGTCTTACCCCATCCCTCTCCTAGCAATACCAGATTGGACTCACCTGGAGTGCTTTCTCTGCTCTCTCTGCGAGTTCAAACATTTCCTTTTATACCAGGCCTCTGCCCCAAGATCCTCCCTATATATTATCCCCCCAGTATCTTCCCCAGCCTACTCGGGGGCAGCATGGTGGCACAGTGGTTAGCACTGCGGCCACGGACCCCAGGTTCAATTCCTGGCTTGGGTCACTGTCTGTGTGGAGTTTGTACGTTCTCCCCATGTCTGCGTGGGTTTCCTCCGGGTGCTCCGGTTTCCTTCCACAGTCCGAAAGATGTGCGGGTTAGGTTCATTACTACATTCTCCCACAGTGTAACCCGAACAGGCGCCAGAGTGTGGCGACTAGGGGATTTTCACAGTAACTTCATTGCCGTGTTAATGTAAGCCTACTCGTGATTAATAAATAAAATAAACTACACCCTCAAATTCTGCTCTGTGACTCTCAATATCCATATAAAATTCCCTTTCTCTGATCCCATGCCGACCATCTCCCCCAGCTTCACTCCACAGACTGATTCCCCTCTTCACAAACACATGTCCGCCCTCTTGGCCTTGTCATCCCTTGGACCTGCAAGATCTCCAGGATCTCCACTAACAGGCTTCTTACCAATCACTTCCTCATCCCTTTCAACTCCAAACCCTCCACTCCCACCTTTCACCCATGGAGATAAAGTATGACAGCAGATCACCATTATGGTGAATGCTTGGCCCACAGTGACTAACATCCCCTGTAGTGATTGAAGTTTGTGTTCTCTCCGGATCGATTTGCCTTTGAGACTATAAAATCACTTCACCTCCCAGCAATATATCTCTCCCATAATCCTACATTTCTCTTCCTGTTCCTATGTATTTTGCTGTGAGTTAACAGTGTAAAATACTTTAAGGTGTTGTTTAAGTTGTTATAAAAAGCTGTTATTGTAAATAATTACTGAAACGTCTTGTTATTAAATGTTTTAATATTTATTAAGTGTTATAAACTGTTGTGTAAGTAGTTGCAAAGTCTAATTGCAAAAATGTTTGTGCAGTGTTGCTAGAAGATGCTGTAAAATTTTTGATAGTCATCACTATAAGGTGATTAGGTAAGATGTGGATGTAAGGTTAGCAAATTAAAGTCACAGCATTGTTAATGTTGATATGGCTAAGAGACAGTTCTCTGTTCACTGGAGTGAATTATACAGACCCAAAAGTTCCCATGCCTGGGGCATCGTATCCGGGGGATACCCCGAATATATACTGTGGGACCCCACTGCCCCCAACATCCCCATGGTTTGTTCTCACTGGAATGGCGGAGTTGGAGGGGCGACTTGCTAGAAGTCTACAAGATTATGAGGGGCATGGACAGAGTGGATAGTCAGGAACTTTTTCCCAGGGTGGAAGAGTCAATTAATAGGGGGCATAGGTTTAAGGTGCGAGGGGGCAAGGTTTAAAGGAGATGTTCGAGGCAAGTCTTTTACACAGAGGGTGGTGGGTTCCTGGAACTTGCTCCGGGGGAGATAGTGGAAGCAGATACAATAGAGGCTTTTAAGGGGCGTCTTGACAAATACATGAATAAGATGGGAATAGAAGGATAGGGTCCCCGGAAGGGTAGGGGGTTTTATTCAGTCGGGCAGCATGGTCGGTGCAGGCTTGGAGGGCTGAAGGGCCTGTTCCTGTGCTGTAATTTTCTTTGTTCTTTGTAAAGGCTGCAGGACAATTACCCTACACTGGGGACCATCCTCTGATTTAATCTCAGATTTCAGATGGTTCCCTCTGTCTTAAAGCAATAGTTACCCAGGAACAATTAGAAGAATTAAAACCACTTCTAACTATTGGGTAACTATAGCACTGACTACCCCCAGTCCCCATGAGACCCCCCCCCCAACTACCTTCCTGACAGCCTCCCCACAGTACACCCCCTAACTATGGCTCATTATGGAGTTTGCCCAAGAAAACATTATTAATGATCTGGACTTGGGTATACAGGGCTTTACAAAGCTTGCAGATAATGAATAACTTGGAAATGTAGCCAGCAAGTGCTGAAAATATTTACCTGCTTCACCAACAATTACTTGTATTTCTGGCCTGTTTCAAAAATGGCCCAAAGCGATCCTCAAACAAAATCTGTTACTGAGCGACATGTGGAAAGACAAAACAGCTCAAGTATCCTTAATCCATATATCCCGAAACTTAACACGTTTTATTGATCCTCAGTGACCTTCAGCATGGGAAGTCTGGTTGTTTGTCTACACTGTTTGCCTTGTGATTCTCATGGTGAACGTGTCAAAAAGAATCTTATTCCAGGCACCCTGTATTTACTATTCAGTGAGACATCTAACTTTTCTAGGCAGTTAATAACTTTTGACTATAGCCAGCCTAGGCTAAGACGGTTGTAATGTAAGTTTATATGTGGTATATGGGCAGGACTGGGATTAATGTCCTTGGGTGAGTATTTGCTAGTGTGGTTGGGGAGGGCTGAAACTGGAATGGCAGGGAGATGGGAGCCTAATGGGTGACAAGGGAAAGTGAAATAAGGACAGTCATAAAAAAAACTACGGTGAAATGCAAAAACAGTAGATAGGGTAATCAGGGGGAGAGGCAAATTGTGCCACAGTATAAAACAAAGTTAGGATGATTAAAAATGGCAAAAAGGCGAGCCTAAAAGCTTTGTATTTAATGCACAAAGCACTCAGAATAAGGCAGATGAACTGACAGCACAAATCGAGGTAAATGGATATGATCTCATAGCCATTTCTGACATGGTTAAAAGGAGATCAAAACTGGGAACTTAATATCCAGGGACATTTTGGGGACAGTTCAGAGAAGGTTCACTGGGATGATCCCCAGTATGGAGGGATTGTCTTATGGGGAAAGATTAAACAGGTTGGAACTTCACTCATTGGAATTTAGAAGAATGAGAGGTGATCTCATTGAGACATATAGGATTCTTCAGGAGCTTGACAGGGTAAATGCTGAGAGGATGTTTCCCCTCATGGGAGAGTCTAGGGCCAGAGGGCAGTCTCAGAATAAAGGGGGGTCCAATTTAAGACTGAGATGAGGAGGAATTTCTTCTCACCGAGGGTTGTGAGTCTTTGGAACTCCTTGTCACAGAGAACTGTGGGGGTAGAGTCCTTGTGTGTATTTAAGGCTGAGATAGATAGATATTTGATCAATAAGGGAATCAACGGTTACGGGGAAAGGGCAGCAAAGTGGACGTGAGGAATGTTGAATCAGCTATGATCCTGTTGAATGGTGGAGCAGGCTTGAGGGGCCGAATGGCCTACTCCTGTTCCTATTTCTTATGCTCTTACAGTATCTCAAAACCAAAATGATCAAAAATGAAACCAGTCCTAAGGGTTTCAGGTGAAGAATACCCGATCTGTTGTTAGCGCTGATAACCCATAGCTTGGTCAAAGAAGTAGATTTTAAGGAATATTCTAATGTTTTGTATTTTTATTCCAACTCAATCAAATCAAAGTCCAATTCAGAGTCTCAACAAGTTGAGACATTCCCGATCCAAGCTGACAAGACAGGGCTCTCACCTCCTGTCTTGGGCCTGATCTACATGATCCAAGCTGATTGGAGTAGGTATAGCTCCTCCTCCAAGGCTTGATCTCATTTGCATCTTAGCCAAAAGGTCAAGATGCCACTTTTAAAAATTGCTTCCGAAGAAGCTAAAATGTGACCTAATGACTTCAACCAAACACAGCTTGATCTCAGCCAAAAGGCCGAAGCAGGGAGAGACAGACAGAGAGAGAGAAAGGTGGAGTGGGCATGATTTAATTTTATAGGGACTAAAATGCTTTTACTGAACTCTTATTTTACTATCTATTCAAAAAGTGTGGTCTGCTGATGCTGCACTTGGTTGAGGTCATTGGGTTGCATTTAAGCTTCATTTTCATATGAAGCAATTTTTAAAAGCGGCATCTCGGCCTTTTGGCTAAGATGCAAATGAGATCAAGCCTTGGAGGAGGAAACCTCCACCTACTCCAATCAGCTTGGCTCATGTAGATCAGGCCCAAGACAGGGTAGAGGATTGCATGCCCTGTCTTGTCAGCTTGGATCGGAAATGTCTCAAACTTGTTGAGACTCTGAATTGGACTTGATTTGATTGAATTGGAAACGTATAAAAAAAAAAATTGCTGCAATACTTTTACAACCCTTTTGTTACTATCCTCTAATTTAATTTTGCCGACCTGAATTCTAACATGGGGCCGCAGCTAAAATTCACATGCAAATAGACACAGGGAAAACGCTAGTGAGACAGGCTTTGGTTACAAAGCAATTATTAAGACATACGTATCCTGGTCGTCAACAGATAAAAGGAGAAGGTAAAAGGACAGAGTGCAGAGTTAGAATCAGAGATCCTATGCTGGATAAAGTTGACAAAAGTAAGTGGGTGTGGAGTATTAGGGAATGGATTATTCAAGTTTGGAGGTGTGTGTGACAGGCGTGTGAAGTCCAGAAGCTAATGGGTGGAGAGAGGATGGGGAAAGTCCAATACTGGCGCAGCTAATTGACACCAGTGGAGTTTGGCACAAAGAAATTATGGTGTAATAAACTGAGGGTGACTCAATGTGGCTCAAAGTACAAAAGGGTTTATTACCAACAATGAAGAATTATTTACAAACAATGGGCTGAGAGAACTAGCGATGCAACTTTTCCCCCACACCAACTGAGGATCCTCCCCGACCCGGGATACGCCCCTTAACACCCGATTTGCTCAGCTTCCCGCCTCCGCTCTCCATAGGGTCTGGCCCGATCACGTGTCCCTCGGAGAACCCCCCCCTCCCCCACCTTAAAGGGGCCATGCTACCACAATCCTGCCTCCCTAACTCCTGAAATCAGCCATTGATAAAACAAAAAGAACATAATTAACACAGGCAAACACATTCCAAAACACATAAGGAACATCCCAGAAAAACTCATCATAATTAAATTGGCCCAGAGACTTCTGAACCCTGAGAGCTCATCTCCATTCCGTGACAGGCTCTTCTGGGAATGAAGAATCAGGTTGGACGGTTGCGAAAGGCAAACTCATCAATTCGGGGTTGGGATCTTCCTCTGCACCTGCTGTCTCCTCACTTGCTCCAGTTCCACATTTATAAACCCGGATTCCTGTAACCAATTCCAGTGAACCCAAATTTACTGTAAGGGTCGCCTGTCGGACCCCTGTATCAGGCCCTGCTCTCCTCAGATACTCTACATGTTTTTTCTCACAAGGACCTTGCGTTTCGACAACATAGGGTCGCTTGTCGGGCTCCTCATCCAGTTTTTTTAAGGCAGTTAATCTATCTGTTGCATTTTCTTTGCACATTCTGTCCTGACTGCTTCATTCTGCACCATGCTTGTATGTTGCCCTTCCATATATATATTATATATATATATATATACATATGTATATATAAAACATACATAATTTCTGCATCGGCAAGCCTCTTGGGAGTGTTCATCCTGACATCGAATATAATTTTCCGCCTTCATTGGTGTGCTTCCGTTCTCAGGCTCTGCTGCACCCACACTTGGGCTGTTCCTCGCAAGTAATTTTCTGTCACAAACGGTTCAACTTGTTGGGTACGCCTTGTAACTCGCTTACGCCCTGCTCAGCGCAGTCAGTCACCCGGGCCAACTCCACAGCTTTTCCTAAAGAAACTTTGGTCTCAGCTAGTGACCTGTTATGTATAGTGAGGTTGGTCATCCCACAGACCAAATGGTCCCTGAACATTTCTCCTAAAGCTGGGCTGAATTCGCAATGCTCTGCGAACCCTCTCACTCTGGCCAGGAAGCCTGAGACTGTCTCCCCCAGCTCCCAGACTGCTGGGTGAAACTTGTATCTCAACACAATGATTTTAAACCAATTCAACTATCTGGTGTCGAGTGTCAGGCGATGTTAAACTCCTCACTAAGCTGTGGGTCTGTGGGCTACAAGCTGTGAGCAGAATAACCTTTTGTTTTTCCTCTGCTGTTATTTCATTTAATACAAAGGAGTAGCACAGCCTTTCAATAAACTGAGCCCAGTTTTCCATTTTTGGGTCAAAGGAATTTTAAGGTGCGTGTGTACCTTGCACCTTGCTTCTCTGTAGTTTCAACATTCATTCTCCTCCCCCCACTAGCTTTTCCTCGTTGCCAGTGTAATAAATTGAGGGCTACTCTTTTAGGCAGGCATCATGGTCGGCACAGGCTTGGAGGGCCGAAGGGCCTGTTCCTGTGCTGTACTTTTCTTTGTTCTTTGACCACTTATTCTCAATGATAAAGAATTATTTACAAACAAGAGTCTGACAGAACTAATGATGTAACTATTCCCTACTCCACCCTGGCTCCAATTGAGGATCCTCCCCGACCTGGGATACGCCCCTTAACACCCGATTGTCTCAGCTTCCCACCTCAATAGGCTCTGGCCTGATCACGTGACTCAGGGATCGCCCGCTTAAAGGAGCCATGCTACCACAGGTGGAGAATTGCCATCAGATGCAAAAAGCAGCAGAGAATTGTCCTTCAGCCCAGGGGAGTGACTTTCCAGCCAGGATTAGACTGCATCTGAAACAGAGAAACCATCGAGCCAGTGGGTCAGTCACAAGCTCTGCAACAGGTAGAGGAGAGATTACAATATCAGTAACAGGGACAGCAGGTCAGAGGTCCAGGAGCTGTGTTCTATTGGGCCAGTCCAGTGCAGAAACAGAGTCATGATGCCCAGAACCATCCAGGAACCTGGAGGCCAACTTTAACAAGGATTCAGTGCTGAATGAGGATAGCATTGTGTGTCTGAGTGGGGTTTAATTTAGAACGTAACTTGGTGTTCAGTTTGAAATGCACCCACCATGTGGGGAGGTGATGGCCTCGTGGTATTATTGCGAGACTATTAATCCAGAAACTCAGCTAATGTTCTGGGGACCTGGGTTCAAATCCCGCCACGGCAGATGGTGGAATTTGAATTCAATAAAAAATATCTGGAATTAAGAATCTACTGATGACCATGAAATCATTGTCGATTGTCGGGAAAACCCATCTGGCTCACTAATGTCCTTTAGAGAAGGAAATCTGCCGTCCTTACCTTGCCTGGCCTACATGTGACTTTGGATCCACAGCAATGTGGTTGACTCTCAACTGCCCTCGCGCAACTAGGGATGGGCAATAAATGCTGGCCCAGTCAGCGACACCCATACCCCACGAATGAATAAAGACCATTGTCGTCGAGGGATTTAGACAGTGCAAGGGAGGAGATTAAGGGAGAAAGGATGGCAGTAAATATTCACGAATGGAGGTGCACTGTTAGAAGCTCCCCAGGGACTCAAGAACCATCTTGATTCCCCCAGTATCCTTCCTGTAGCAAAACGTGAGATGTTATAACAGCCAACTTTGCAACAAAAATCTGAAGAGAAAGGAAGACACATCTCATCCTGTTACACAATTTCTAGTGAAGTAAACACCCCCTGTGAATGAAGACATTTCCTTTTGGTGAACTTTTATTTGCCAATTAACTTCCTTGTTCCTTACACTAGAGACATTTGTTATGGTGCCTCATGTGATTCGGGCTGTAATTAGTGTCATTCACATACACAAATGGATGATTGGTTGTGAACTTTGACCCCATGTCCATTTGAAATGTATGGCTTAGGCAGAGTTAAATAGAATCTTACCACATAGAGACTGGTTACCTGGAGCGCTGATCATGTGACTTTGGTGAATAAAATGGCCTCTCATGCCGTCCGAAGCTGAAATATTGAAATCAGCCAATCCCAGTAGCTCGTCTAATGGGGCAAGGATTAGTCACTTGCTATTAGCGTAGATTAAAGTTGATCCACACCTCTTAAAGGGCCCTGGGGCAACAGCCAGGTTCATTCTGAACAGCACTGAAATGGCAGCTAAATGCTAGAGGGACCACGATTAGTAGAGGGAGGAGTTTATTGTGTTACATAGAACAGTACAGCATAGTACAGGCCCTTCGGCCCTCGATGCTCTGCCGAGCTTTGTCTGAAACCAAGATCAAGCTATCCCACTCCCTATCATTCTGGTGTGCTCCATGTGCCTATCCAGTAATTGTTTGAAAGTTCCTAAAGTGTCCGACTCCACTATCACAGCAGGCAGTCTTTTCCACACCCCAACCACTCTCTGTGTAAAGAATCTACCGAGAGAGTGGTCGGGGTGTGGAATGGACTGCCTGCTGTGATAGTGGAGTCGGACACTTTAGGAACTTTCAAGCGGTTATTGGATAGGCACATGGAGCACACCAGAATGATAGGGAGTGGGATAGCTTGATCTTGGTTTCGGACAAAGCTCGGCATAGCATCGAGGGCCGAAGGGCCTGTACTGTGCTGTACTGTTCTATGTAACACAATGGAGGTTATTCTCAATGTGAAAGCGGGACTTTGTCTCCACAAGGACTGTACGGTGGTCACTCTTACCAATACTGCCTTGGACAGATGCATCTGTGGCAGGCAGGTTGGTGAGGATGAGGTCACCAAGTATGTTTTTCCCTCTTGCTGGTTCCCTCACCACCTGCCTCAGTCCCAGTCTAGCAGCTTTGTCCTTTAGGAGCCAGCCAGCTCCGAATGTGGTGTTATTACCGAGCTACTTTTGGTGATGGACATTGAAGTCCCCACCCAGAGTACTCTATGGGCCCTTGCCACCCTCAGTGCTTCCTCCAAGTGGTGTTCAGCAGGGAGGAATACTGATCCATCAGTTAAGGGGGGGAGGTGGGGGGGTGTGCAGCTGGTAACCAGCAGGAGGTTTCCTTGCCCATGTTTGAGCTGATGCCATGGGGTGCAGATTCGATGTTCAGGACTCTCAGGGCAACTCCCCCCCCCCCCCCCCCCCCCTCCGACTGGGTATACCACTGTGCCGCCCGCCACCTCTGCTGGGTCTGTCCTGCTGGTGGGACAGGACATACCCAGGAATGGTGATGGTGGTGTCTGGGGCATTATTAGTTAATAGTGGGAAATGAGGATATGGCTGAGTCTTTAAATAAGTTTTTTGTGTCGGTCTTCACGGTGGAGGACACAAATAGTTTGCCAAATATTAACGATAGAGGGTTGGCAGCAGGAGAAATACTTAATACAATTAATGTAACCAGAGAGGCAGTGCTGGGTAGACTAATGGGACTGAAGGTGGACAAGTCCCCGGGTCCGGATGGAATGCATCCCAGGGTATTGAAAGAAATGTCAGAGGTAATAGTGGATGCGTTAGTGATTATTTATCAAAACTCGTTGCATTCTGGGGTAGTGCCGGTTGATTGGAAAACGGCTAATGTTACGCCGCTGTTTAAAAAAGGAAGGAGACAAAAGGCGGGTAACTATAGGCCGGTCAGCTTAACGTCTGTAGTAGGGAAAATGCTGGAATCCATTATTAAAGAGGAGATAGCAGGGCATCTGGATAGAAATGGTTCGATCAATCAGACGCAGCATGGATTCATGAGGGGAAAGTCGTGCTTGACGAACATGTTGGATTTTTATGAAGATGTGACTAGGGCGGTTGATGGAGGAGAACCGGTGGATGCGGTGTTTTTGGATTTCCAAAAGGCGTTTGATAAGGTGCCCCATAAAAGGCTACTGAAGAAGATTAGGGCACACGGAGTTGGGGGTAGTGTGTTAAAGTGGATTGGGGACTGGCTATCCGACAGGAAGCAAAGAGTCGGAATAAATGGGTGTTTTTCCGGTTGGAGGAAGGTAACTAGTGGCGTGCCGCAGGGATCGGTACTCGGGCCGCAACTATTTACCATTTATATAGATGATCTGGAGGAGGGGACGGAGTGTAGGGTAACGAAGTTTGCAGACGACACAAAGATAAGTGGAAAAGTGAATCGTGTGGAGGACGGAGAAGATCTGCAGAGAGATTTGGACAGGCTGAGTGAGTGGGCGAGGATATGGCAAATGGAGTATAACGTTGAGAAATGCGAGGTTATACACTTTGGAGGAAATAATAACAAATGGGATTACTATCTCAATGGAAACAAATTAAAACATGCTACCGTGCAAAGGGACCTGGGGGTCCTTGTGCATGAGACGCAAAAGCCCAGTCTGCAGGTACAACAGGTGATCAAGAAGGCAAATGGGATGTTGGCCTATATTGCGAAGGGGATAGAATATAAAAGCAGGGATGTCTTGATGCACCTGTACAGGGCATTGGTGAGGCCGCAGCTGGAATACTGTGTGCAGTATTGGTCCCCTTATATGAGGAAGGATATATTGGCATTGGAGGGAGTGCAGAGAAGGTTCACCAGGTTGATACCGGAGATGAGGGGTTTGGATTATGAGGAGAGGCTGAGGAGATTGGGTTTGTACTCGTTGGAGTTTAGAAGGATGAGGGGGGATCTTATGGAGACTTATAAGATAATGCGGGGGCTGGATAGGGTGGAGGCGGAGAGATTCTTTCCACTTAGTAAGGAAGTTAAAACTAGAGGACACAGCCTCAAAATAAAGGGGGGTCGGTTTAAGACAGAGTTGAGGAGGAACTTCTTCTCCCAGAGGGTGGTGAATCTCTGGAATTCTCTGCCCACTGAGGTGGTGGAGGCTACCTCGCTGAATATGTTTAAAGCGCGGATGGATGGATTCCTGATCGGTAAGGGAATTAAGGGTTATGGGGATCAGGCGGGTAAGTGGTACTGATCCACGTCAGATCAGCCATGATCTTATTGAATGGCGGGGCAGGCTCGAAGGGCTAGATGGCCTACTCCTGCTCCTATTTCTTATGTTCTTATGTTCTTATTATCTGTAAGGTATGATTCTGTGGGAATGACTATGTCAGGGTGTTGTTTGACTAGTCTGTGAGATAGTTCTCCCAGTTTTGGCACAAAGCCCCAGATGTTAGTAAAGAGGACACTGCAGAGTTGGTGGGGCTGGGTTTGCGGTTGTTGTTTCTGGTGCCTGCCTTTATGCCAGGTGGTCCATCTGGTTTCATTCCTTTTTGTTTTCTTTGCAGTGGTTGGATACAACTGAGTGTCTTCCTCAGCTATTTCAGAGGGCATTGAGAGTCAACCACATTGATGTGGCTCGAGAGTCACATGTCGGCCAGACCAGGTAAGGACGGCAGATTTCTTTCCCGAAAGGACATGAGTCAACCAGATAGGTTTTTACAACAATTGACAATGGTTTTGTGGTCACCATTAGATCATAGATCATAGATTAGTATGTTAATTCCAGATGGTTTATTGAATGTAAACTGCACCATCTGGAGAATTAGCCCGGCTCGCTGGATTACTAGTTCACCTTCCTTTAAAGACTACACAGTAATGGTCCGGGACGTTCAAATATCAGTTGAGTAATTGCCCATTGGGAACCATCCAAAAGTACGCCTTAATTAACAAACTTTGGATGATTCTGACTGTCTGACAAGAATAGTTAGCCAGCAAAATGGAGAAGAATTAAAACTTTCTTTTTGATTTTGGTCTGATTTATTATTGTCACATGTATTAACATACAGTGAAAAGTATTGTTTTTTGCGTGCCATACAGACAAAGCATACCGTTCATAGAGAAGGAAAGGAGAGAGTGCAGAATGGAGTGTTACAGTCATAGCGAGGGTGTAGAGAAAGATCAACTTAATGCGAGGTAGGTCCATTCAAAAGTCTGACAGCAGCCAGGAAGAAGCTGTTCTTGAGTTAGAAATCATAGAAATCATAGAAACCCTACAGTGCAGAAGGAGGCCATTCGGCCCATCGAGTCTGCACCGACCACAATCCCACCCAGGCCCTACCCCCACATATTTACCCACTAATCCCTCTAACCGACGCATCTCAGGACTCTAAGGGGCAATTTTTAACCTGGCCAATCAACCTAACCCGCACATCTTTGGACTGTGGGAGGAAACCGGAGCACCCGGAGGAAACCCACGCAGACACGAGGAGAAGGTGCAAACTCCACACAGACAGTGACCCGAGCCGGGAATCGAACCCGGGACCCTGGAGCTGTGAAGCAGCAGTGCTAACCACTGCGCTACCGTGCAGTTGGTGCGTGACCTCAGACTTTTGTATCTTTTTCCCAACGGAAGAAGCTGGAAGAGAGAATGTCTGACTCCTTGGTATCAATAGTACTGACCTCACACGAGACTCCCCACCATTGAACTGACCCTGACATTGAGTGAACCCCTCTCCCATCACACTGACCAACCACAACAACCCAATGCCCGGACTAATCACCTAATCCACCCCACTGACTTGCCTCGACTCCCACCACTACAATCACCTGATACCAGGCCCCCACCACCCCCACCCCCACCGATCCAACCCGCTTTCTTTACAAAGTGAGCTTCTCCCTGGCTTGCACATGGCTGGAGCTTCAGGAGTACCTGCTTTATGCAGAATGTGCTGCGGAAAATGGAGTGGTGGGCTGCAGCTTCGACAGAAGACCCCCAGGAGTGAGCTTCTCAACACGGTTCCAGAGTGGGATGGTGGGGCGGGAAAGGATTGCCTGGAGTTTGAGGTTAGAAACAAGGGTTCAGAGTGTCCCTCTGACTCTGCTTGGCGCTTTTCTGATGCCCACGTTGAGAGGTTCAGGTTTTCCTGTGGTTGGTGTCTGGGTTGTTGGTGTTTGCTGCTCCCGGTGGTGATCTGCTGTAATTACACAGCAGCTTGGTTCCTTTACGAGAACAACCTCCTCTCCATTAATGGTAACACTGCCCCCAACTGTTCACAACATCTGCTCTTCAAACAAGTTAAAGAGCCGATATCTGACACTTGCCAATGCTGCAGCCAGATCTGTTATAATGCTAAAGCACTCAATAAAAACAGTGTTATGTTGTTATGCTTAGGGGAATCCAGAACCAAGGGTCACAGCCTGAGGATACAGGGTAAACCTTTCAGTAAAAAGTCTCACACCAGGTTAAAGTCCAGCAGGTTTATTTGGCAGCTACCAAATAAACCTGTTGGGCTTTAACCTGGTGCTGTGAGACTTACTGTGCTTACCCCAGTCCAACGCCGACATCTCTACATCATAAACTGTGGTGAACCATTGTTGGTTACCACCAGGAGTGCTGAGCCATGGTCTGGCCAGTACTATGAGTCTGTAAATATGTTACTGTTGGGGTTAGGGTTGGGCTGTTCTACCTGTTAATATAGTCCTATGGTACACCCCAGTTGGCTCCGCCTTCCGGGAGAGGTATAAAGGTCACTGCTCTGCCTGGTGACCCTTTAGTCTGGGATTGTATATTGTATATAGTAGCTCCGTTATTGTTGGCAATAAAAGCCTTTATTTCTCGGGTACATCCTGCCTCCCGTGTGATTTATCGCGCATCAATTTTATTGCCAACAAGAAAACTTTTTTTTTGACAAAAAAAACCCAAAAGAAAACCATGGAGCAAATGCTGAAACCCGAACGGCTTACGTTGGACCCACGTGCGGCGGGAGCATCGAACACTTTCGACCACTGGTTGAAGTGTTTCTAAGATTACCTCGACGCCTCCACAGCGGTCCACAACGACGCCGACAGACTCCGGGTCCTCCACGCGAGGGTAAGCGACGCTGTATACTTAGCGATCCGTGAGGCCCAGGACTACAAAGGGGCCATCGAGCTTCTCAATAAGCGATACAACAAACCGCCGAATGAGATCCATGCTCGACACCTTCTAGCCACTCGACGGCGGCAGCCCGGCGAAACGACAGAACAGTACCTGTGTGAACTTCAGCAGCTAGCCAGAGCCTGCAACTGCAAGCCAGTGTCGGCAGCCCAGTACATGAGCGACCTAGTTCGAGATGCGTTCGTGGCGGGAATCGGCTCGTCGTACTTCCGCCTTCGGCTGCTGGAGCAAGGTAACCTCGACCTCACTAAAACCATAGAGTTAGCTGACGCTCTAGAAACGGCCTCCAAAAGTCTGGAGATGTACCCCGACGACCGCGTGGGGACATTGTGGCAGGTGCAGCCGCAGACTCCACTTTATTCAGCGGGTTCGAAAAACTGCGCGATTGCGTTTCCAGCCTCGGACCTGACGACGGCAGCAGCTCCAGGTGGCCCGCGGTGTTACTTCTGTGTGGGGGGTGAAACACCCTCGGCAGCGATGTCCAGCTAAAGCGGTATTGTGCTCCGCCTGTGGCAAGAAGGGACATTATTCCAAAGTCTGCCGGACCAAACCACCCTCCAAACATAGCAGTGCGGCATGTGATTCCTCGGAGCCGGTCTCCCTGTCTTCAGCGTCTGCGAGGTCTTCCACCACGTGCGATTCCAGCGCGTCGCCATTCCTAACGACGGAGTCGCAAGACACGTGCGACCTGCAGGGGCCGCTGTTTTTGGCGCCATCGACCACGTGCGACCTATGGGGGCAGCCATTTTGGTCGGCACCGACCGCAAATGACCAGCAGGGGCCGTCATCAACCATCTCAGCTGCCTGCAGTTGCACCCACGATCCAACGGTGGCGTCAATCATCCTGGACCAGGCCAAGCCTCACAGACTCGACAAGTCCATGATGGACATACAGGTAAACGGACGCCAGATTTATTGTTTGTTTGACAGCGGGAGCACGGAGAGCTTCATTCACCCTGACACCATGAAGCGGTGCGGTCTCCAGATTCGGACTGTCAAGCAGACAATTTCGATGGCGTCATGGTCCCGGTCTGTCACCGTGCGAGGGAGCTGCGTGGTCAACCTGACGGTGCAGGGCATGGTTTACGAGAGCTTCAGGCTCCTTGTGTTACCGCACCTTTGTGCGCCGATACTCCAAGGACTAGATTTTATGGTCCACCTGAAGAGTGTAACCCTGCAGTACGATGGGCCACTCCCTCCGCTTTCAGTGGGAGCACTGCAGCCTCTAAATTGTCCAACGCGCTGCACATGTAGTCTCTCGACGCTCAGGATTACCACACCCTCCCTATTCCAGAATCTTGTGCCAGGCTGCAAGCCCATCGCAACCAAGAGCAGGCGTTACAGCGCTGAGGATCGAATCTTCATTCGATCTGAAGTTCAGCGGCTCCTCAAGGAAGGGATCATCCAACCTAGCGCTAGTCCATGGAGAGCGCAAGTCGTGGTGGTTAAGAATGGGAACAAACCCCGGATGGTCATAGACTATAGTCAGACCATTAACAGATACACGCAGCTGGATGCGTATCCCCTCCCGCGCATATCTGACATGGTCAATCAGATTGCGCAGTAGCGGGTGTTCTCCACCATCGACTTGAAGTCTGCTAACACCAGCTCCCCATTCGCCCAGAGGACCGACAATACACGGCCTTTGAGGCGGATGGTCGCCTGTACCACTTTTTAAGGGTTCCCTTTGGTGTCACGAATGGGGTCTTGGTCTTCCAGCGTGCTATGGACCGAATGGTGGACCAGAACGGACTGCGGGCTACCTTCCCGTACCTGGATAACGTCACCATCTGCGGCCATGACCAGCAGGACCACGATGCCAACCTTCTTAGATTCTTACGCACTGCATCTCGCCTGAATCTGACCTACAACAGGGAGAAGTGTGTATTTCGCACGCGCCGCCTTGCTATCCTCGGATACGTGGTGGAAAATGGGGTCCTTGGCCCTGATCCAGACCATAGGCGTCCCCTCCTCGAACACCCCCTGCCCACTAGCATCAAAGCACTGAGAAGATGCTTAGGCTTCTTCTCATACTATGCACAGTGGGTTCCCAATTACGCGGACAAAGCCCGTCCACTCATCAAGTCTACCTCCTTTCCCCTAACAACAGAGGCTCGCTTAGCCTTTGCAAGAATAAAAGCCGACATCGCGAAAGCCACGATGCACACTATTGATGAGTCCATCCCCTTCCAGGTGGAGAGTGATGCATCTGATTTCGCCCTGGCCGCCACACTTAACCAGGCGGGCAGGCCCGTCGCCTTTTTCTCTCACACTCTCCAAGGCCCTGAAATTCGGCATTCTGCGGTGGAAAAGGAGGCCCAGGCCATTGTGGAGGCCGTTCGGCATTGGCGCCACTACTTGGCGGGAAAACGGTTCACTCTGCTCACGGACCAGCGGTCCGTGGCGTTCATGTTCAACAACACGTTACGGGGTAAGATCAAGAATGATAAAATCTTGAGGTGGAGAATCGAACTCTCCACCTACAATTATGATATCATGTACCGTCCAGGGAAGCTCAACGAGCCCTCGGACGTCCTGTCGCGTGGAACATGCGCTAGTGTGCAGGAGAATCGATTACAGGCTCTCCACAATGACCTCTGCCATCCGGGGGTCACCCGGCTCTTCCACTTTATAAAGGCCCGGAATCTACCCTACTCGGTGGAGGATGTCAGGTCCATAACCAGAAGCTGCCAGGTATGCGCGGAATGCAAACCGCACTTCTACCGACCTGACAGGGCACACCTCATTAAGGCCACTCGTCCTTTCGAAAGACTGAGTGTGGACTTCAAGGGCCCCCTTCCCTCGACAGATCGGAACGTGTACTTCCTCAATGTGATTGATGAGTACTCACGATTCCCTTTTGTCATTCCCTGTTCTGATATGACCGCTGCCACGGTTATCAAGGCATTACGGGATCTTTTGACTCTGTTCGGTTACCCCTGTTATATCCACAGCGATAGGGGCTCGTTGTTCATGAGCGATGACTTGAGGCAATACCTGCTCTCATATGGGATTGCCTCTAGTAGAACCACAAGCTACAACCCAAGGGGTAACGGACAGGTTGAACGAGAGAATGCTACAGTCTGGAAGGCTGTCTTACTGGCATTGAGGTCTAAAGGTCTTCCAGTCTCCCGTTGGCAAGAGGTACTCCCTGATGCGCTCCACTCCATACGCTCACTCCTGTGCACGGCAACCAACGCTACTCCTCATGAGAGAATGTTTTCATTCCCTAGGAAGTCTTCCTCTGGGACCTCATTACCGTCTTGGTTGACGTACTCAGGACCTGTCCTCCTGCGGCGGCATGTTAGGACCCGCAAGTCCGACCCTTTGGTTGAACAGGTCCATCTCCTCCATGCCAACCCTCAATATGCCTATGTGGCATATCCTGACGGGCGAGAGGACACGGTCTCGATTCGAGATCTGGCGCCAGCAGGGGGCTTGGAAACCCCAGTCGCTCCCACACCCCCAGTTAGGGACCCCCCGACCATTATCGCTCCTCCTGACACGGCGCGGGCAGTATCGGGACCACCACTTAACCCTCTTACTCCCGTGTACAGCTTGCCTGAGTCCAGGAGATTGTCGCCACCTCGAGGCGTGCTCGAGTCCAGTGGATTGTCACTACCTCGTGGTCTACCGGCCCGTGAGGAACTGGAGGAGTCACTGGACACTGCCTTGGAGAGAAGGTCACCGCGATTGCCTGAACCGGCGTCATCGCCGGTGTTGAGGAGGTCGCAGCGACGGTGCAGTCCCCCAAACCATTTGAACTTATAGACAGATGAACAGTTGTTCTGTTTTTTTTGTGCCCCCCGCCGGCCTTTGTTTTAAAAGGAGGGGTGAATGTGGTGAACCATTGTTGGTTACCACCAGGAGTGCTGAGCCATGGTCTGGCCAGTACTATGAGTCTGTAGATATGTGACTGTTGGGGTTCAGGTTGGGCTGTTCTACCTGTTAATATAGTCCTATGGTACACCCCAGTTGGCTCCGCCTTCTGGGAGAGGTATAAAGGTCACTGCACTGCCGGGTGACCCTTTAGTCTGGGATTGTATATTGTATATAGTAGCTCCGTTATTGTTGGCAATAAAAGCCTTTATTTCCCGGGTACATCCAGCCCTCTCTCTATCCCCCTCCACTCTTTATCCCCCCTCCACTCTCTATCCCCCCTCCTCTCTCTATCCCCCCTCCTCTCTCGATCCCCCCTCCACTCTTTATCCCCCCTCCACTCTTTATCCCCCCTCCACTCTCTATCCCCCCTCCTCTCTCTATCCCCCCTCCTCTCTCGATCCCCCCTCCACTCTTTATCCCCCCTCCTCTCTCTATTCCCCCTCCTCTCTCGATCCCCCCTCCACTCTTTATCCCCCCTCCACTCTCTATCCCCCCTCCTCTCTATCCCCCCTCCTCTCTCGATCCCCCCTCCACTCTCTATCCCCCCTCCTCTCTCTATCCCCCCTCCTCTCTCTATCCCCCCCTCCTCTCTCGATCCCCCCTCCACTCTCTATCCCCCCTCCTCTCTCTATCCCCCCTCCACTCTCTATCCCCCCTCCACTCTCTATCCCCCCTCCTCTCTCTATCCCCCCTCCTCTCTCGATCCCCCCGCCACTCTCTAACCCCCCTCCTCTCTCTATCCCCCTCCACACTTTATCCCCCCTCCACTCTCTATCCCCCCTCCACTCTCTATCCCCCCTCCACTCTCTATCCCCCCTCCACACTTTATCCCCCCTCCACTCTCTATCCCCCCTCCTCTCTCTAACCCGCCTCCTCTCTTTAACCCCCCTCCTCTCTCTATCCCCCCTCCTCTCTCTATCCCCCCTCTTCTCTCTATCCCCCTCCTCTCTCTATCCCTCCTCCTCTCTCTATCCCCCCTCCTCTCTCTATCCCCCCTCCTCTCTCTATCCCCCCTCCTCTCTCTATCCCCCCTCCTCTCTCTATCCCCCCTCCTCTCTCTATCCCCTCTCCTCTCTCCATCCCTCCTCCTCTCTCTATCCCCCCTCCTCTCTCTATCCCCCTTCCTCTTTCTATTTCCCCCTCCTCTCTCTCTCTCTCCGCCTCTCTCTCTCTCTCTCTCCCCCCACCCCTCCTCTCTCCCCACCCCCTCTCTCTCCCCACCCCCTCTCTCTCCCCACCCCCTCACTCTCCCCACCCCCTCTCTCTCCCCACCCCCTCTCTCTCCCCACCCCCTCTCTCTCCCCACCCCCTCTCTCTCCCCACCCCCTCTCTCTCCCCACCCCACTCTCTCTCCCCACCCCACTCTCTCTCCCCACCCCACTCTCTCTCCCCACCCCCTCTCTCTCCCCACCCCCCTCTCTCTCCCACCCCCCTCTCTCTCCCCACCCCCCTCTCTCTCCCACCCCCCTCTCTCTCCCCACCCCCCTCTCTCTCCCCACCCCCCTCTCTCTCCCCAACCCCTCTCTCTCCCCAACCCCTCTCTCTCCCCAACCCCTCTCTCTCCCCAACCCCTCTCTCTCCCCAACCCCTCTCTCTCCCCACTCTCTCCCCACCCCCCTCTCTCTCCCCACCCCCCCCTCTGCCCACCTCCCTTTCTCTCTCCCCACCCCCCCTCTCGCCCTCCCCACACCACTCTCTCTCCTCATCCCACCTCTCTCCCCAACCCCTCTCTCTCCCCACCACCCTCTGTCTCCCCACCCCTTCTCTCTCTCCCCACCCCCTTCTCTCCCCACCCCCTTCTCTCCCCACCCCGTTCTCTCCCCACCCCGTTCTCTCCCCACCCCCTTCTCTCTCTCCCCACCCCCTCTCTCTCCCCACCCCCTCTCTCTCCCCACCCCCTCTCTCTCCCCACCCCCTCTCTCTCCCCACCCCCTCTCTCTCCCCACCCCCTCTCTCTCCCCACCCCCTCTCTCTCCCCACCCCCTCTCTCTCCCCACCCCCTCTCTCTCCCCACCCCCTCTCTCTCCCCCCCCTCTCTCTCCCCACCCCCTCTCTCTCCCCAACTCCCTCTCCCCACCCCCCTCTCTCCCCACCTCTTCTCTCTCCCCAACCCCTCTCCCTCCCCACCCCCTCTCTCTCCCCACCCCCCTCTCTCTCCCCACCCCTCTCTCTCTCCCCACCCCCCTCTCTCTCCCCACCCCCTCTCTCTCCCCACCCCCCTCTCTCTCCCCACCCCCCTCTCTCTCCCCACCCCCCTCTCTCTCCCCACCCCCCTCTCTCTCCCCACCCCCCTCTCTCTCCCACCCCCTCTCTCTCCCCACCCCCTCTCTCTCCCCACCCCCCTCTCTCTCCCCACCCCCCTCTCTCTCCCCACCCCCTCTCTCTCCCCACCCCCTCTCTCTCCCCACCCCCCTCTCTCTCCCCACCCCCCTCTCTCTCCCCAACCCCCTCTCTCTCCCCACCCCCCTCTCTCTCCCCACCCCCCTCTCTCTCCCCACCCCCCTCTCTCTCCCCACCCCCCTCTCTCTCCCCACCCCCCTCTCTCTCCCCACCCCCCTCTCTCTCCCCAACCCCTCTCTCTCCCCATCCCCTCTCTCTCCCCAACCCCTCTCTCTCCTTCACCCCTCTCTCTCCCCAACCCCTCTCTCTCCCCACCCCCCTCTCTCTCCCCACCCCACCCCTCTCCCCACCTCCCTCTCTCTCTCCCCACCCCACTCTCTCTCTCCCCACCCCACTCTCTCTCTCCCCACCCCCCTCTCTCTCCTCATCCCTCTCTCTCTCCCGACCCCCTCTCTCTCTCCCCACCCCTCTCTCCTCTCCCCACCCCCTCTCTCTCTCCCCAACCCCTCTCTCTCTCCCCAACCCCTCTCCCTCTCCCCCACCCCCTCTCTCTCCCCACCCCCTCTCTCTCTCCCCCCACCCCCTCTCTCCCCCCACCCCCTCTCTCTCCCCACCCCCTCTCTCTCCCCACCCCCTCTCTCTCCCCACCCCCTCTCTCTCCCCACCCCCTCTCTCTCCCCACCCACT